>NC_091760.1:1602589-1908044 GCF_029378745.1 Bos indicus | reverse complement strand
TGTCAGACACGATGTAGCAACTAAATAACAGCTACAACATATTATCCAGACTATGAAGGTAAATTTCTAGCGTTTAAACATTCAGGGCTATCCACCATTCCATCCAGTGCTTTACAAAAATCACAATAAATTTGTCAATAAGTATTTGGAAGCCCCTTAAGAGCTTAAATTTTATATTTAATAGTAAGTTTCTTATTTAATAGTAAATGGGGGAAAAGATACACGCTATGAAGGAAACACTTATTCCTATTGTGGTGGCAACAGCTCAAAAATAATGCAGGGAACACAAATGGGTGACCAAACAAAAAATGCATTCCTTTGTCAGCAAATACTGCTGGAAGAAGCCTGGGAAATATCACTGAAGCTGTGAAGAAACAAGTTCTAGGAGAAATGAGACTGCGTGGGTGGTTTACTACAGAGTTGGACTGAAGTACAGATGTTTCTGACATGTCTCAGCCTATGGAATTTGTTCATTCTACTCGGTCATGGAATATATCCAGGACTACTTTCTTTGTAAACCTCTAAAAGAAAGATGGACTGGAGAAGATATTTTTAGTGCTAAGTGACACAGGAATAATGTTGTATGAGAACATGGTACACTGTAACCCTTGACGTGGCAGTCCATTTGACCAAAATAAAAAAGGAAGCCCAGGGTAGCCTTAAGGGATGTATCCAAGGGTGAATTTTTAAAAAATATTTTATTAAAAATTTTTTATTTATTTTGGTTGTGTTGGGTGTTCACTGCTGAGGGCGGGCTTTCTCTAGTTTCAGCAAGAGGGGGCTACCCTTGCAGGACAAGGGCTTTTCATTGCAGTGGCTTCTCCTGTTGCAGAGTATAGGCTCTGGGGGCTTGGGCTTTAGTATTTACAGCCTGTGGGCTTAGTAGTTGTGGCTCGTGGGCTTAATTGCCCCGTGACGTGTAGGATCTCCCTGGACCAAGGATGGAGCCCACGTCCCCTGCACTGGCAGGTGGATTCTTAACCACTGGACCATCACCCAAGGGTGATTTTTATTTATTACTCCCTTCACAGGAACTTATCATTAGGAAGAAGTCATAGCTGGAGGGCACAAAGTTTTAGAAGACGATATTGATGAGGCTAACTTCCAAAACAAAATATAGCAATAAAACAAACACACAAAACGTTAAGTTATTAAAGAGTTCCTTGAGTATTTTGTAATAGAAGTGGAAGTATTGTGAACGTGTTTTGGATCATACAGAGATTTACAGGTTATCTTTTGTAAAATGCTTTAATGGATTTTCCAACTTAGAGTCAGGGCATTCCTTGCTTTTACCATAAGATTAGTGTTGCAAATTCACAGTTTCTGAGGCATGTGTTGGCCTGTGGTTTGCTAGCTGGCAGATTTTTTTTTTGGAGTGAAAAATAAACATAATCTGTAAAGGTAAAGTTGATTATCTTAATTTTGAGCAAGTACATTACTTAACTGATTCTCAAGAGGAAACCATGCTATGAAGAAAGCATTTTGAAAACAGATATTTGGAAATGTTTCATGGCTATATAGTACTTTTGTTGAAAAGGATGTTTTAGCTATAAAAATTCATATCTGCATGTTAAAAAATGAAAAAAAAATTTTAACCTGTTCAAAAATACTTCAGAGGAAGTATTTCAGTGAGTTTTTAGCCTGTTCGTTAAAAATGTTAAAAAGTCGATGCCTTCTGATTAGACTGCAAGAAACTTCTGTTAAATGAGGAGAAAAGAAACTTAGTGCAATTTCAAGAAAGACTTGGTCATGGTTTGTATGAAGGATTGAACAATGAGCATCCAGACCCAGTAAGTACAAACAGACGCTCAGATCTTCTGCTTAGCTCTCTCATATTGGACAGTCACTTTTTAAAATCCATCATAGCCAGTAAAATCACATCTCTAAACTTTTGTTGTTTTCCAAAGTATGAAGCTGACTTGCAAAAATAATGAAGTATATTAATCACCTCTCTTTCATTAAAGATATATTTGAAGTACCTTTCATCATCAGTCCCTATTCTATAGGACACGAGTGACAATGCTTAATTCAGTTTATAGAATGTCAGTTATATATAAAATAGATAACTAACGAGAGCCTACTGTGTAGCTCAGGGAACTTTACTCAATGCTCTGTGGTGACCTAGATGGAAAGAAACAAACAGAGAAATCTCAAACAGAGGAGATATATATGTATGTATGACTATTCACTTTGCTATACAGAAGAAACTCAGAGAAGGCAATGGCACCCCACTCCAGTCCTCTTGCCTGGAAAATCCCATGGACAGAGGAGCCTGGAAGGCTGCAGTCCATGGGGTCGCTAGAGTCGGACACGACTGAGTGACTTCACTTTCACTTTTCACTTTCATGCATTGGAGAAGGAAATGGCAACCCACTCCAGTGTTCTTGCCGGGAGAATCCCAGGGACGGGGGAGCCTGGTGGGCTGCCGTCTATGGGGTCGCACAGAGTCGGACACGACTGAAGCAACTTAGCAGCAGCAGCAGACAGAAGAAACTAACACAACTCTACTCCAATTAAAATTTTAAAGAAAGCAAACTCTGTCAAGCATGTGACCGCCTGTGACCCTAGCATTAGTCACAAGTTGCTGACAGGATCATAAGCAAAAACAAAGTTTCTGAGTGGTTTGAGGAATTTGAATGGCTCAATTTGATGGCTTTCAAACGAGGCACAAGAAGTTGTCCTTTAAAAAAAAAAAAAAGGCCATCTACTGGCTTATCTGTGCCGAATTAAAATGTGAATAAAGCCTGCACTAGAAGAGAAGCTGGTTAAGAAGAAATACCTAGTAATGTCTCCTTCACTCATTCAACATTTTATTGGTTCTGTACCATGTGGCGGACACCCTGTAGGCACACATACCCAAGACAAGGCCCTGCCCTCAAAGAACTGGAGCACAGATGCCCTTGATGACCAAACATGAAGGTCAAGTCCAAACACTGGCTAAAAGTCTTGCCTCCCCTTCTTTTCCCACTTTCCTCAGTTGAGGTTCTTTCACAAAATGACTTAACACCATCTCCCTCCAAATTCTTGCCATTGTGTTCTTGGTTTCCCTGCTGGGAATTAGCGAAAGGTCTGTCATTCTACAATCTTGAAACTTTGTGCTAGTTAATTAAAAATCTCCTAACAGTTCAGTTAATCCCATCTGCTTTTAACCTGAATCTTCTCACAATGTAGAGATTTGTGTTTCTGGCTCTTTTGTCATTCTCCTCACAGCTTCTTATTAAATCTCTTCTTGAAGCCATTAACAGCTTCCTCTTATCTTCCTCTGGTAGGAAAATAGAGGGACATGTTGTTAAATTGACATGAAGGGACGTGATAATAAACAACCATTATTTATGAGCACCAATTCCCTTCTTGGTAGAGGGCTGAATACTCTACAAGCATTATTTGATTTAATCTTTTCATTCCAACAGTTGAACCTCACTGGGGAAATTCAGGCTCTGAGGCTATTTAACTGCCCCAGAGTAACACAGAGAGTCAGAGCCCATTTTTTTTTAAGTCTTTGTTAAATTTGTTACAATATTGCTTCTGTTTTCTGATTTTTGACCACCAGGCATGTGGCATCTTAGCTCCCCAACCAGGGGTCAAACTTGCACCCCCTGCGTTGAAAGGCAAATTCTTAACCACTGGACCACCAAGGAAGTCCTACAACCCATGTTTGTGCAATGACAAAGTCCACAGTCTAACCGTTAGGTTCCCTGTCTTTCCTCTTTAACTGTGTACCAACCCTGAAACAATCCCACACTTAACACTTTAAACTAGTTAACATCAACCAACAAGTATCCTGCATTTAGTGACAAGATGCTCTCAGACTCTTCCACCATCCAACCAGTGGGTCATGGTTTTGCAATTCAGATGTGCGGGAAAACAGTCTTCAGTTTTACAAACACTGTCCTTGACATTCTTGTTAGTATCCAAGGGACTAAGGCCCCCTCCATCTTTCTTTTCCACTTGCCCTCATGCCCTTGGCTATGGCCACATCAAACTACCAAGCCTTTGCATGATAACTTGTTACAGCCTCTAGAGTTACTTCTGTTACTCTAGAAGTAACTAGAGTTACTTCTCCCTTTAACTCCTTCCCTATTCATCCCCTGCCTGCTTGTTGATCTCTATTGATCCTCAAGGCCTAGGTCAAGGGTCCTATATTCCCTGAGGCTGTGCTTGAGACCAACTCCGACCAGCTGTCAGCAGCATGATCATCCCTCTCTGGGACCACACATCTTTGTTCACACACACTGACCACACTCTTACTGTCCATTGCCCTGCTGGACAGAAACTGAGGCTGTGTCTGTTCAGGGTTTTATCTCAGCACCTACCACAGCATCAGGCCCTGGGGGTGGAAAATTAGTGCTATTTGAATAAATGAATGAATGAATAAAAAGAAACTGTGGAACGGGAACAGAAATGGGAGGATCTGGGGAGTCTGACCATCTCGTGGGCTGGAATGGTTTTGCATTCCAGAACTTTGCACAAACACTCAGATGCAATTCAGCCAGCCAGTGTGGGTGGTGTGACTTGGAGCAGGGGATGAAGAGGAGAGAGAGCTCTCCTAAGTATCCACTAGGGTTGGGACCCCCCACAACTTGGCCTGATCCACCAAGTTCAACCCAAAGCCAGGAATTCAAAAAAAAACATCCTAGTCCCCTGTATGTGGCCACAGCACAAAATAACAAGACTGTTGTTTTTAGGATCTAGGACACTGTGAAAAAATAAAGGGTAAAAGTGAACTGACTACACACCTAAAGGTTACATCTTCCTGGGGTGGAGCATTAGTGTAGACAGGGAGGCAAGGGGAGTGTGCTAGCTTCCTGTTGCTGCTGTAACAAGTTATCACAAACTCCGAGGCTTAAAACAACACAAATGTATTGCCTCACAGTTCTGAAGCTGAGAAATCTGAAATCAGTTTCTGCAGGCTAAAATCAAAGGGCAGGCAGGTCTGTCTTCCTTCTGGAGGCTCCAGGGGAGAATCTGTATCATTGCCTTTTCTGGTGTCTATAGATCATCTACTTAGCCTGGCTCATGGTCCCTTCCTCCATCTTCAAAGTGTTTTACTTCTACTCTGCTTCTATCCTTAGGTCATCCCACCTCTCATTCTGATCCTTGTCATTCTGACAATCTCTTATCAGGACACTCATGGTATTATTAAGCTCCCCAGGTTGTCCAGGAAGATCTCCCCATCTCAAGATCCTTACTGTAACCACATCTGCAAAGTCCATTTGACCACATAGGCAACATTTTTATAGGTTGCCAGTATTAGGATGAGGCCATTATTCTGCCAACCATAGGGGTTATTGTTTAGTCACTAAATTGTGTCTGACTCTTTGCAACCCCATGGTCTGCAAAACATGTCAGGCTTCCCAGTCCTTCACTATCTCCCGTAGTTTGCTCAAATTCACATCCATTGAGTCAGTGATGCCATCCAACCATCTCCTCAGTCACCCCTTCTCCTCCTGCCCTCAGTCTTTCCCAGCACTAGGATCTTTTCCAGTGAGTCAGCTCTTCACATCAGGTGGCCAAAGTATTGAAGCTTCAGCTTCAGCATCAGTCCTTCCAAACATTCAGGGTTGGTTTCCTTTAGGATTGACTGGCTTGATCTCCTTGCTGTCCAAGGAACTCTCGGGAGTCTTCTCCAGCACTGCAATTCAAAAGCATCAATGCTTCAGTACTCAGGCTTCTTTGTGGTCCAACTCTCACATCTGTACTTGACTACTGGAAAAACCATAGGTTTGACTATACGGACCTTTGTCAGCAAAGTGATGTCTCTGCTTTTTAATATGCCGTCTAGGTTTGTTATACCTTTTCTTCCAAGGAGCAAGATCTTTTAATTTCATGGCTGCAGTCACCGTCCATAAGAGGTAAATTCAGGAGTCTGTGTTCCATGTCGCTGAGAAATATTTTTTTTTGTAAAGGTAAAAAGGAAGAACAGTCATATCAACCAAATACAGCCCTTACACTAAAAGAAAGCATGAGGCTTCCCTGGTGGTCTGGTGGCTAAGGCTCCACACTCCCAATTCAGGGGACCTGGCTTTGATTCCTGGTCAGGGAACTAAATCCCACATGCTGCAGCTAAGAGTTGACATGTTACAACTAAGGATCCCACATGCTGCAACAAAGATGTATATAAAAGAAAACAAATCAATTAAAATTTATTTTGGCTTACTTTTGAACAAAGCAGAGAAAAATTCACTTAAGGTATAAATAACCAAATTAACTCTGGTTGAACTGCAACCCTTTCACTGACTAGCTCTGTGGCCTTGGGTGACTTATTTACTTTCCCTGATTGATCAAAACAAGAATGCAAATAATTATTCATGTATTCACCTCCCCATCGACACTATGATCTCTTGATCTCTTGATGACAATGGGAAATTTTTAATAAATCATACAAAGCATAAAAAATTAATTCCATGTCTTCAACTCTAATATATCATAATTCCACTGATTAAAAAATATAGAAATGCATACCCATTTGACTCAAAACCCAGAAGATGCACACAGAAATATAAAAGGCTGACTGTACAACCGGGATAGAACTAGAACAAATAGATTCAGTGACCTTGAACGTAGACAAGGAGGAGTCTCTTGAACATTTTCTAATATTTTCAATAGACATCTGTTATTTTAAAATTATTTTCCAACTTTATTGAGATATAATTGGCATATAAAATTGTATAAGTTTAAGGTCTTGTAGGTCATCATAGTACCATTCAACTTCAGCTTCTTGGGCATTAGTGATTGGGGCATAGACTTGGATTTACTGTGGTATTGAATGGTTTGCCTTGGAAACGACCAGAGATTCTGTGGTTTTTGAGACTGCATCCAAGTACTGCATTTTGGACTCTTTTGTTGACTATGAGGGATACTCCATTTCTTCTAAGGGATTCTTGCCCAAAGTAGTAGATATAATGGTCATCTGAATTAAATTCACCCATTCTGGTCCATTTTAGTTCATTGATTCCTAAAATGTTGATGTTCACTCTTGCCTTCTTGATTCATGGACCTAACATTCCAGATTCCTGTGCAATATTACTCTTTATAGCATCAGACTTTACTTCTATCACCAGTCACACCCACACCTGGGCATTGTTTTCCCTTTGGCTCCATCCCTTCATTCTTTCTGGAATTATTCCTCCATTCTTCTCCAGTAGCATATCAGGCACCTACCAACCTGGGGAGTTTATCTTTCAGTGTCCTATCTTTTTGCCTTTTCATACTGTTCATGGGGTTCTCAAAGCAAGAATGCTGAAGTGGTTTGCCCTTCCCTTCTCCAGTGGTTCACGTTTTGTCAGAACTCTCCACCATGACCCATCTGTCTTGGGTGGCCCTACACAGCATGGCTCATAGCTTCATTGAGTTAGACAAGGCTGTGGTCCATGTGATCAGTTTGGTTAGTTTTCTGTGATGGTGGTTTTCATTCTGTCTTCCCTCTGATGGAGAAGGAGAAGAGGCTTGTGGAAGCTTCCTGATGGGAGAGACTGATAATGGGGGAATCTGGGTCTTGTTCTGATGGGTGGGGCCATGCTCAGTAAATCTTTAATTCAATTTTCTGTTGATGGGCAGGGCTGTGTTCACTCCCTGTTGTTTGGTCTGAGACCAAACTGTGGTAGGGGTAATGAAGATAATGGTGACTTCCTTCAAAAAGACTTATGCCCCCACTGTTGTATTCAGTGCCCCTGACCCCATGGCAAGCCTCTCTCAACCTATGCCTCTGCTGGAGACTACTGGACACTCACAGGCAAGTTTGGGGCAGTCTCTTGTCGGGACACTGCTCCTTTCTCCTGGGTCCTGGTGTGCACAGGGTTTTTTCTTGTGCCCTCCAAGAGTCTGTTTCCCCAGTCCTGTGGAAGTTCTGTAATCAAATCTCATTGGCCTCCAAAGTCAAATCCCATGTGGATTCTCAGTCCCTTTGCTGGATCCCCAGGTTGGGAAATCTGTTGTGGGTGCTAGAACTTTCTTAACAGTGCCAGAATTTCTTTGGTATAATTATTCTAAAGTTTGTGGGTCATCTTCTCAGCGGTTCTATGGTGGGGCTAATGGTGACGTCCTCTGAAAGGGCTTATGCCACATGCCATGTGACCCAGGTCTGCTGCAACCAGAGCCCCTGTCCCCACGGCAGGCCACTGCTTACCTGTACCTCCGCAGGAGACTCTCAAATACTCAAAGGCAGGTCTGGCTCAGGCTCTGTGAAGTCTCTGCGTCTTAGTGTGCACAAGGCTTTTTTTTGAGCCCTTTGAGTATCTCTGGCAGGTATGGGGTTTGATTCTAAATGATTTTGTTTCTCCTACCATCTACTTGGAGTTTCTCCTTTGCTCTTGGACATGGGGTATTTTTATTTGGTAGGATCCAACATTCTTCTGTTGATGGTTGTTCAACAGCAAGTTGCAATTTTGGAGTTTTCACAGGAGAAGATAAGTGCACATCCTTCCACTCCATCATCTTGTGCTTCGTCTTAGGGGACTGGAATATAAAAGTAGGGAAGTCAAGATATACCTGGAATAACAGACAAGTTTGGCCTTGGAGTACAAAATGAAGCAGGGCAAAGGCTAACAGTTTTGCCAGAGAATGCACTGGTCATAGCAAACAGCCTCTTCCAACAACACAGGAGACGACTCTACACATGAACATCATCAGATGGTCAATACCAAAATCAAATAGATTATGTTCTTTGCAGCCAAAGATAGAGAAGCTCTATACAGTCAGAAAAACAAGACAAGGAACTGACTGTGCCTCAGATCATGAACTCCTTATTGCCAAATTCAGACTTAAACTGAAGTAGGAAAACCCACTAGACCACTCATGTATGACCTAAATCAAATCTCTTACAATTATACAGCGTAAGTGACAAATAGATTCAAGGGACTAGATCTGATAGACACAGTGCCTGAAGAACTATGCACAGAGGTTCATGACATTGTACAGGAGGCAGTGATCAAGACCATCCCCAAGAAAAAGAAATGCAAAAAGGCAAAATGGTTGTCTGAGGAGGCCTTACAAATAGCTAAGAAAAGAAGAGAAGGGAAAGGCAAAGAAGAAAAGGAAAGATATACCCATTTGAATGCAGAGTTCCAAAGAATAGCAAAGAGAGCTAAGAAAGCCTTCTTCAGTGATCAATGCAAAGAAACAGAGGAAAACAATAGAATGGGAAAGACTAGATATTTCTTCAACAAAATTAGGGCTACCAAGAGTTCATGCAAAGATGGGCACAATAAAGGACAGAAATGGTGTGGACCTATCCAAAGCAGAAGATATTAAGAAGGGGTGGTAAGAGTACACAGAAGAACTATACAAAAAAGATCTTAATGACCCAGATAACCACGATGGTGTGGTCACTCACTAGACCCAGACCAGACATCCTGGGATATGAAGTCAAGTCGGCCTTAGGAATCAGCACTACGAACAAAGCTAGTGGGGGTGATGGAATTCCAGTTGAGCTATTTCAAATCCTAAAAGATGATGCTGTGAAAGTGCTGCACTCAGTATGCCTGCAAATTTGGAAAACTTGGCAGTGGCCACAGGACTGGAAAAGATCAGTTTTCATTCCAATCCCAAAGAAAGGCAATGCCAAAGAATGCTCAAACTACTGCACAATTGCACTCATCTCACACACTAGCTAAGTAATACTCAAAATTCTCCAAGCGAGGCTTCCACAATATATGAACAGTGAATTTCCAGATGTTCAAGCTGGATTTAGAAAAACCAGAGGAACCAGAGATCAAATTGCCAACATCTGTGGATCATTGAAAAAGCAAGAGAGTTTCAGAAAAACATCTATTTCTGCTTTACTGACTATACCAAAGCCATTGACTCTGTGGATCACAACAAACTGTGGAAAATTCTTCAAGAGATGGGAATACTAGACCACCTTACCTGACTCTCAAGAAATCTGTATGTAGGTCAAGTAGCAAGAATTAAAACTTTACATGGAACAACAGACTGGTTCCAAATTGGGAAAGCAGTACACCAAGGCTGTATATTGTCATCTTGTTTATTTAACTTATATGCAGAGTACATCATGTGAAATGCCAGGCTGAATGAAGCATAAGCTGGAATCAAGATTGCTGGGAGAAATATCAATAACCTCAGATATGCAGATGACACCACCTTTATGGCGGAAAACAAAGAGGAACTAAAGAGCCTCTTGATGGAAGTGAAAGGGGAAAGTGAAAAAGCTGGGTTAAAACTCAATATTAAGAAAACAAAGATCGTGGCATCCAGTCCCATCACTTCATTGCAAATAGATGGGGAAACAATGGAAACAATGACAGACCTTATTTTGGGGGGATCCAAAATCACTGCAGATGGTGACTGCAGTCATGAAATTAAAAGATGCTTCCTCCTTGGAAGAAAAGCTATGATTAACCTAGACAGGATATTAAAAAGCAGAGACATTACTTTGCCAACAAACATCCATCTAGTGAAAGCTATTGTTTTTCCAGTAGTCATGTATGTATGAGAGTTGGACCATAAAGAAAGTTGAGCACTGAGGAATTGATGCTTTTGAACTGTGGTGTTGGGAAAGACTCTTGAGAGTCCCTTGGACTGCAATGAGATCCAACCAGTCCATCCTAAAGGAAATCAGTCCTGAATATTCATTGGAATGATGGATGCTAAAGCTGAAGCTCCAACACTTTGGCCACCTGATGTGAAGAGCTGACTCACTGGAAAAGACCCTGATGCTGGGAAAGATTGAGGGCAGGAGGATAAGGGTTCGACAGAGGGTGAGATGGTTGGATGGCATCACCGACTCGATGGACATGAGTTTGAGCAAGCTCCAGGAGTTGGTGATGGACAGGGAAGCCTGATGTGCTACAATCCAGGGGATCACAAAGAGCTGGACATGACTGAACTGAAGTTTAACTTGTGCAATGTTGATTTGATATGTTTATATATTAGAAAATGGTTACCACCATAGCTCGCTATGCTGAGCTTTCCTGATGGGGAAATTTCCCTATGGCTCAGAAAGTAAAGTCCGCCTGCAATGCAGGAGATTCAGGTTCAATTCCTGGTTCAGTAAGATCCCCTGGAGAAAGAAATGGCAATCCTCTCCAGTATCCTTGCCTGGAGAATCCCATGGGCAGAGGATCCTGGTGGGCTACAGTCCATGGGGGTCACAAAGAGTCAGACATGACTGAGGGAGTAATACTTAAATAGCTCACTAACAACTCTATCATGTCATATAGCCAGCATGACTTTTTTGTGGTAACAACATCTAAGATCTACTCTCTCAGCAATTTTCAAATAAAAATACAGTATTATTAACTATAATCACCCAGAACTACATTAGATTCCCAGAACTTAGTCATCTTCTACCTGGAAGTTTGTGTTCTTTGACCAACATCTCCCTCTTCCCTCAGCCACCCAGGCCCTAGTAACCACTGACCTACTTTCTGTTTTTTCAAGTTCCACCTTTTTAATTTGAAAAAAATATCTGGCTGCATTGAGTATTCATCGGGCATGTAGGATATTTAGTTGCAGCACATGGGATCTAGTTACTTCACCAGGGATCAAATCTGGACCCCCTGCATTGGGATCTCACAGTCTTCACCACTGGACCACCAGGGAAGTCCCGAGTTCTGCACTTTTGCCTTCCACATATGGGGTTTCCCTGGTGGTTCAGACAGTCAAGAATCTGCCTGCAGTGCAGGAGGCCTGGATTCAGTCTCTGGGTTGGGAAGATCCCCTGGAGAAGGGAATGGCAACCCACTCCAGTATTCTTGCCTGGAGAATTTGTGGACAGAGGAGCCTGGTGGGCTACACTACATGGAGTTGCAGAGTCAAATACAACTGAGTGACTAACACATACACACATTCCACGTATAAGTGATGTCACACACTATTTCCTCTGACTCACTTCACTCTGTATGACTTAGGAGCCAAGCTGGGTATCCCTGACCTAGAGAGAAAACTCAGGTGACCCTAAGGCCCCTGGAATGGCAGACATGGATTTGGTAGCTGGAAAGGTTGTGGTGGATGTGCTACCATATTTTGGCTAAGATTATGAAGCATCCAGGGAGGAGGAAACTTATGGATATTTCCCTTCTGGGCTTGGTGGTCTTGGAAAAAGGAGATTTATCAAGGGAGAGCTGTTGCCTGGGAAAGGCCAGCTGCTCTGCAGCCTAGAGGTCTTCCAAAGTGTATCTTGTTGCGGAGCCCAGGTCCAGGGCAAATGCGTGCGATCCTGGCTCTGTCATTCCAGTTCTGCTCTGGAGCAGCAATATTTCAGATGATGCCCACCCCTGGGGCTTGAGACTCCCACCTTCCGCAGGTGGGGTGAGGTCGTGAGTGAGGTGGGGTCCGTGTGTGGGGACCTCACAGCTGTGGGCAGTGAGAACCCAGGTGTCCCTGCCTGGGCTCTGAGCATGTCTCCCCACTCCTGTCTTCTCCCGTCATTCTGTGCCTCTCCTTTGGAGAACAGGACTTTGTACATAGTGATGGCATGCACGCGTGCTCAGTTGTGTCTGACTCTGCGACCCCTCAGACTATAGCCCACCAGGCTCTGTCCACGGGATTGTCCCAGCAAGAATTCTAGAATGGATTGCCATTTCCTCCTCCAGGGTGTCTTCCCAACCCAGGGATCAAACCTGAGTCTCCTGTGCCTCCTGCATTGGCAGGTGGGCTCTTAACAAGGAGCCACCTGGGCACCTGTACATAGTGATTAGTTATTGTTCAATAAGTAAAGATGTCTTTAAAAATTCCAAGTTTAAAGTTATTTAGTGGAAAAGTAATAAATAAACCCAATGATTACTATTCTTTGATGAGACAGGATGAATAAAAACTCAAAGACTGTCGAACTCTAGGCATTCACGAAATGGCATTTCCATAGAAAGAGAAGGGAGAGTATGGGTGATGAGGCTGGAAATGGGCATCCATTTTCCATCCCCACACTCCTCTAACCCAGCCTAGACTGAGCCTTAGAATCGGTGGGAGAATGTTGAAAAAAATAACAGTACCAGAGGCCCTCTCCAGACCAATTAAGTCAGAATCTCTGGGCATGGGGCCAGAGCCTTCCAATTTTTTTAAAAAAGCTTAATTTTGAACCACCCTAATGTCCATCCAAGATGAGAACAGTGAACCCGGCTACTTTGTATTCCAGCCTCCCAGGCAATGAAGTTCTGGAAGTGAATTCTGAGCCCCTGTGGTCACCCCTCCATGGTGTCTATGGCTTGGTCTGACCCACCCCCAGTCTGCACCTGTCTTCTTTCCTATCAGATATTCATCAAATGCCCAGAAGATATACCAGTACTTGAGAAACAGTCCAGGTTCCTGACCACGGACTCCAGAGAGAATGGAGTTATTTAGGTGTGTAGTTCCCCAGGGATCAGTCACCTGGAAACTGGCCTCTCCTGGCAGCAATGATCCTTGGAGACCAGCTCCAACTTCCGCCTGACCAAGCCTTGCACAGGAGGCTCCTTTCCCACCATCAAGCTCTCTCTCTTCATCCTGCTCCCCCCACTGGCCATTTCCCAGCCCTGACCCCATCGAGTGGTCACCTTGCATGACCCATACATTTCCTGTAGCTGTCCTCAACTCTGCCTTAGACTAAAAGACTCAATTTCAGATAAGCTCTCCAGACTCAGTTTCTCTGGCCTCCTGGACTTGGGTTTAACTCCCAAAGTGGAGATCCCAACTGGAAACTTTGTCACAGCTTTCCCTAAACCCTGGGGGTTTCTGTTCCTGATTTTCTCCAAACCCTCTCATTCCCCCTGCTGTCCAAACCTTACTCATGAAAATCATTTTTCTCAATTGCCTCATCCAAGGTTTCCGTGGGGAACCAAATCTATTCCTCATAACTGTGTGGTAAGCTTTAAACAAATATCCACAGTGGCATTACAATAATGTCCACCAGATACAGCTCCAAGGGGATGGGTGGAAACAGAGTCGGTGAGAATGTGGTTTCCAACATCAGTCTTTTAAGTGCATAAGTATCTTGGTGAGTGGTTAAAAGAACCTTAGCTGTTTATTTTACTTCTCCCTCAAGTCAAGTTGAAGACTTCTTGCCTATAAACCATGAAGATGCAAATTACTGTGGCCATTTTGTGGGCTTTCTTATTATAAAAACCACTTGTTTTCATGACGGTTCATCATGATGCTATTTTGAAATTTTAGGTGAAATTTTTGATAAACTCTCACCATTCCTTCTTATGCAAATGGAATTCCACTGAATTTGGGAATGTCAATCCTTTTTCCTTTCCCTCTGAATCTCACTCTCCTCTGTCAAAGAAGCACTGGCTCCAAATAGCTCCTTTCACCGAAGAGCTAAGATGATGGTGATGGGACGTCGTCTAGTTCTTAGGATTCGGCCCTGCCTGCCAGGAAGGCTACCTTGGCTGAGGGTGGGTGTGGGTGGGGCAGGACTCCGGTGGACATCACCCTCAGGAGGTGTGTCCTTCAGCAGAAATCAATGTCATCAGGGGTGAATAGAGCGGAAGATGTCAGCTTCCTCTTCCAGTCCCCACAGCTGTGAGAGTTTCAGTATGAAAGGTCTGTCTCCCACTGCCCCATCCCATGTCCCTACACTGCAGAAGACTCTACGGGCTGAGGTCTCCTAACTCATCAAATCTCAGTTCCTTCTTCCCTTGGTGTCACTGGGCATCACCCAAATCCCTCGCTATCCTAAAACGGTTTGCAACAGAATTGCATGTTCATGAAGTTGGACTCTCTACCCATTCACATGGCTTGACATCTGCTCATTTCACTTTTTCACAGTTTCTCTATCAGGAGAGCGATGAGGGAAATCAAAGGAAGGGGGAGGGGAGGGTAAGCTTTAACTTTGCCTTATTTGGGTGGTTCAAGTATGACAGCAAAACAGTCCTCTCCACCTCCAGTGCCCTGTGCTTATTCAGTCTATCTTGTCAGGAATACCATACACTACAGACAGAGCTTTGGGAGTTGCTCAGATTTTCTCCAAGTCTACTTCAACAGCAAAAAAACAATGAAGGCAGCAATCCATAATGCAGTGGGTTCTCATCTGAAAGAAGATTGGATTCACCTGAGGAGTTTTGAAAAAAATGCCAATGCCCAGGCCCCATTCCAGACCTATTAAGTGGGAATCTATGGGAGACAGTGTCAGACTTTATTTTTTTGGGCTCCAAAATCACTGCAGATTGTGACTGCACCCATGAAATTAAAAGACGCTTACTCCTTGGAAGGAAAGTTATGACCAACCTAGATAGCATATTCAAAAGCAGAGACATTACTTTGCCAACAAAGGTCCATCTAGTCAAGGCTATGGTTTTTCCTGTGGTCATGTATGGATGAGAGAGTTGGACTGTGAAGAAGGCTGAACATCGAAGAATTGATGCTTTTGAACTGTAGTGTTGGAGAAGACTCTTGAGAGTCCCTTGGCCTGCAAGGAGATCCAACCAGCCTATTCCGAAGGAGATCAGCCCTGGGATTTCTTTGGAGGGAATGATGCTGAAGCTGAAACTCCAGTACTTTGGCCAGCTCATGCAAAGAGTTGACTCATTGGAAAAGACTCTGATGCTGGGAGGGATTGGGGGCAGGAGGAGAAGGGGACGACAGAGGATGAGATGGCTGGGTGGCATCAATGACTCGATGGACTTGAGTCTGAGTGAACTCTGGGAGTTGGTGATGGACAGGGAGGCCTGGCGTGCTGTGATTCATGGGGTCGCAAAGAGTCGGACACGACTGAGTGACTGAACTGAACTGAACTAATGGGAGACAGGTGAGGCCAGGCAGTATTTTTTTGCAAGCTCCCAGGTGAGTCTAAAGTACTGCTCTAGTCAGTCAGTCAAGAGCAGTGGTTCTCAAACTTAGCACACATTTGTATCTTTTGGACAACCTGTGAGGCCCAGTTAGTTGCACTTTTGACAAGTTTCCAGGTGATGCTGATGTTGCTGATCCTTTCTCTAGGACAAGCTTTGAGAATCCTTGGTCAAGAGATTGAGATAAAATTCTAGGTGTGCTAATTCTCCATAACATTTCCAGACAAACATTTTCAGGAGAGGGCCATATGATAAATATTTATAGACTAAGCAGTGTGCCAAATGACCCCAACTTTAGTCTTTTGTTGTTGTTAGGAATCTAGTTCTCTTTTTATTAAGTTAAACAAAGCAAAGTGCAAAAATACAAAATAATATGGCTCTTCTCACTATGGTTTTTTTCTGGGGGGGGGGGAACAATTATTTTCACAATAAATACTATATAAATACTTAAATATAAAATAAATAAATATTTCTAGTTTTGTCATCCACACGGTCTCTGTTGCAACTGCTCAACTCTCCCATTGTAGCATGAAAACAGCCATAAATAATGTGCAGACAAATGGCATGGCTGTGTTCCAATAAAGCTTTATTTAGAGGGCTTGGAGGATTTGACCTATCAACCATAATTTGCTGAATCCTGTTGCCCAGTTTTACTACCAGTGTTATCTAAGAGAGGATTTCTTTTTATCTAGCTTGGTGTTCTTTAGGCTCTCTGAATCTGAGGATTGATAACTTTCAGTTCAGTTCAGTTCAGTCACTCAAAGAGTCATGTCTGACTCTTTGCAACTCCAAGGACCACAGCATGCGAGGCCTCCCTGTCGATTGCCAGCTCCTGGAACTTGCTCAAACTCATGTCCATTGAGTCGGTGATGCCATCCCCATCTCATCCTCTGTCCTACCCTTCTCCTCCTACCTTCAATCTTTCCTGGCATCAAGATCTTTCCCAATGAGTCAGTTCTTTGCATCAGGTGGCCAAAGTATTGGAGCTTCAGTTTCAACATCAGTTCTTCCAATGAATATTCAGGACTTATTTCCTTTAGGATGGACTGGTTGGATCTCCTTGCAGTCCAAGGGACTCTCAAGAGTCTTCTCCAACACCACAGTTCAAAAGCATCAGTTCTTTGGTGCTCAACTTTCTTTATGGTCCAACTCTCACATCCATACAAAGCTACTGGAAAAACCATAGCTTTCACTAGATGGACGTTTGTTGGCAAAGTAATGTCTCTGCTTTTTAATATTCTGTCTAGGTTGGTCATAGCTTTTCTTCCAAGGAGCAAGCATCTTTTAATGTCATGGCTGCAGTCACCATCTGCAGTGATTTTGGAGCCCAAGGAAATAAAGTCTGTCACTGTTTCCATTGTTTCCCCATCTATTAACTTTCAACAGAACTGTAAAACTCATGGTTATTATCCTTGTGAATATTGCTTCTTCCACATTGTTTCTGTTGTCTGTTCATGAAAATCTGATCTGTAACATATTAGATCCTCTCAGTTTATCCTCCATGTCTCTTAACCACTTTTATACTCTCTACTTCTGTTTCTCTGTGCTGCATTCATATCTTTTTTTCATTTCAAATGGTAGTTTTTGTCTCTTTATCAAATCCACCTGATGTGTTTTGATGGTCTCTTATATCTTCTCATATATTCAGTTATCTCATTTATTGCTTTAAGGATTCTTATGTAAACTAATTTCATATTCTGTGTTGATATTTTCAGTATCTGTGATCTTTTCAGGCCTGATGTTATGGTTTATGAATTCTTTCAATTTTCATTCATGCTGACTTATTTTTTTCATGAGTCTCATGAACTTTGACACTGAGCTCATATTCCTTAGAACTTTATCTGTGATCATTCTTTGAGGCCTATACGGCATTGCATTTGTTTCTGTCAGGTGCCTTGGCATACTCTCAACTTGGTATTATTTTAAATAAATTGCTTGCTTTAGAGATTCCCACATAGTATGAATTTTGGCTTACTGTTAGAAATTCTCGGGCTTCCCTGGTGGTTCAATGGTAAAGAATCCGCCTGCCAAGCAGGATATATAGATTCAGTCCCTGGGTCAGGAAGATCCCCTGGAGGAGGAAATGGCAACCCACTCCAGTATCCTTGCCTGGAGAACCCCATGGACAGAGAAGTCTGGCGGGCTACAGTCCATGCTGTTGCAAAGAGTCAGACACAATTCAGCAACTAAACAACAACATTAGAAATTCTTAGGGGATAATTCTTTCCAGCTCCATTCAGAGCCAAGGTGGAGACAGAACATTCCCTCCTGCGCCCCTCTTTTATTCTGCAGTTCAGTTTTTAGGGGTTGCCCTTTGGTGGTCTGGGCTTTATGTGAGAGTGTCCCAGTCATCACCCTGCCTGTCCCTGGTGTCTACATGATCCCTTATAATCTGAACTTGATGCTGGGAAAGATTGAAGGCAGGAAGGGAAGGGTGTGACAGAGGATGAGATGGTTGGATGGCCTCACCGAGTCAATGGACATGAATTTGAGCAAGCTCCAGGAGCTAGTGAAGGATAGAGAAGTCTGTCATGCTGCAGTCCATGGCCCCTAAAAAGCTGGACATGGACACGATTGAGTGACTGAACATCAACAAGGCCATCAACACGGACCTGGGACTCCACAGGCAACTGCTGCCTCCACTTCAATTCTCCTTCCTGGACTCATGCTCTCTCAAGGCTTCTGATCTCCCAGGAATCCCTTGTTCTGTGCATGTTCAGCTGTGCTTCACAAACATTATTTTAATTAATATCATTTCCAGCAATGTAAGTGGTCTACTTAGGAGAGCTGTCACCATATTGTCAGGGACACTGATAGGCAACTACTTCCAATTTCCACTTTCTCATCTCTCAGTGGAGAAGCCAACAGAACTGGGACTCAATTCATTTTTATAATGAATGGATCAGTGATTTTTATATTATTCTCAGCAGTCTTAGTGTTATAGTATCATTACGCTACTGTGCAGTTTGAGGACAGATTAATGAAATATTCCTCAGATTAGACCAGGTTGGTTACTCACATGAATCTGTTTCCTAGGACCTTTTTTAAAAGCAGCTGTATGGGATTCATGAACCTATTTATTCTTTGAAGTTTTGAGTTTCCCTGTGTGATTCAGAAGACCTACAGCAAGTTGAAATGTGTTATTCTGCTGAGGCATTGATATAAACCAGCTACACATTGAGGCTCATATTGGAAACTAATCATTTGGCTTCATGGATGTGCTCAGCTCACAAGCTCACAGTATCCTCATCCCAGGGCAGTGTGTTGATCTCCTCTCCTTGACTTACACTATAAAGTAAGTCTTTTGAAATTATAGAAAAGCAGAAAGTCACTTTCTTGGTGTAAAAAATAGTCACCAAGTAAAAGCTAGACATTTTTTAAAAGTCAAAAAGGAATTTAGATTGTGGTGTACACGGACATGCAGGAAATGCAACTCCCTGTGGACCTGTGGTTCAGGAAGATGCCAGGAGCCTGAAGAAATTTTCCACATTCTTGAAATGGGGAATTCTGGAAGAATCAAGAGTGTCATCTCATTAGGATTTCAAGTGCCTACTACAGACTAATAAATAGGTTTGTGAAAAATAAAGTTAGGCAGAAACACTATTAAAAAGAGTCTGCAAACTTTGTCACTTTCTTACAATACTCTTACCATATGATCTGGCAGTCAAGATCCATAGTATTTATCCAAAGCAGTTGAAAAAACATATCTATGCAAAAACCCTGCACAAGGATGTTTACAACAGTTCTAATTGCCAAAACTTGGAAACAACCAAGATATCCTTCAGTAGGTGAATAGATAAACAAACAGGTACATCCAGGCAGTGGAATATTACTCAGCAATAAAAACAAATGAGCTGTCAAGCCATGAAAAGACAAGAGAAATCTTAAATGTATATTATTAAATGAAAGAGACTAATCTGAAAGGACTAACACCACATGATTCCAACTGTATGATATGGTGGAAAAGGAAAAACTGTGGAGACAGTAAAAAGGGATACCAGGGATTGGCGGGGGGTGGGGGGTAGTATAAAGAGACATTACTTTGCCAACAAAGGTCCGTCTAGTCAAGGCTATGGTTTTTCCTGTGCTCATGTATGGATGTGAGAGTTGGACTGTGAAGAAGGCTGAGCGCCAAAGAATTGATGCTTTTGAACTGTGGTGTTGGAGAAGACTCTTGAGAGTCCCTTGGACTGCAAGGAGATCCAACCAGTCCATTCTGAAGGAGATCAGCCCTGGGATTTCTTTGGAGGGGATGATGCTGAAGCTGAAACTCCAGTACTTTGGCCACCTCATGCGAAGAGTTCTGGGAGGGATTGGGGGCAGGAGGAGAAGGGGACGACAGAGGATGAGATGGCTGGATGGCATCACTGACTCGATGGACGTGAGTCTGAGTGAACTCCGGGAGTTGGTGATGGACAGGGAGGCCTGGCGTGTTGTGATTCATGGGGTCGCAAAGAGTCAGACACGACTGAGCGACTGAACTGAACTGAACTGAGTATAAATAAGCAAAGCACAGAGAACTTTTAGCACAGTGAAACTATTCTGTATATAATGGGCAGTAATACTGTTTTGGTGGATATGTGTTATGAATTCTTTGAAGCCAATAGAATATACTAATACAACACCAAAACCAAACCTTATGTAAACTACGGACTTCCAGTGATGATACGTAAGTGTCCGCTCATTGACGGTAATAAATGCAGAAATCTGGTAGGGGATGTTGGTCATTGGAGAGGCTATGCCTGTGTGGGGACAGGGGTTTAAAGCAACTCTTTTAACATTCTGCTCCATTTTTCATTGACCCTAAAGCTGTACAAAAAATAAAGTTTATGCTTTTGAACTGTGGTGATGGAGAAGGCTCTTCCACTCCAGTATTCTTGGGTTTCCCTTGTGGCTCAGCTGGTAAAGAATCTGCCTGCAATGCGGGAGACCTGGGTTTGATCCCTGGGTTGGGAAGATCTCCTGGAGAAAGGAAAGGCTACTCACTCCCATACTCTGGCCTGGAGAATTCCACGGACTATGTCCATGGGGACGCAAAGAGTAGGACACGACTGAGCGACTTTCAGTTTCACTTGAGAGTCCCTTGGACAGCAAGGAGATCCAACCAGTCCATCCTAAAGGAAATCAGTCCTAAATATTCATTGGAAGGACTGATGCTGAAGCTGAAACTCCAATACTTTGGCCACCTGATGCAGAGAACTGACTCACTAGAAAAGACCCTAATGCTGGGAAAGATTGAATGCAGGAGGAGAAGGGGATGACAGGGGATGAGATGGTTGGATGGCATCACCAACTCGATGCACATGAGTTTGGGTAAGCTCCAGGAGTTGGTGATGGACAGGGAAGCCTGGCGTGCTACAGTCCATGGGGTTGCAAAGAGCTGCACACGACTGACGGACTGAACTGAACTAAAAAAAGAAAAAAAGAACCTGCAAAATGCCATGAGTTTGTATCCCAGCTGCTTCTTCAGAATAGCTGTTACTGCCTGGCAAAAACTGCCCACCTGAAATCACCTATGGGGTCTAGGCCAAAGTGACTGCACCTCCCTGGGTGTGTCTGCCTGGCTGAGAGAGTGAGTGTGGGCCCTGCAATGCTGGCCAGAGCAACCGCATCTTGGGGCTTAGAGCCTCCTCCAGGGGCCTGGGACATCCCCTGTGCAGAGGGATTTAG
Source organism: Bos indicus (assembly GCF_029378745.1). Taxonomy (NCBI): domain Eukaryota; kingdom Metazoa; phylum Chordata; class Mammalia; order Artiodactyla; family Bovidae; genus Bos; species Bos indicus. The sequence continues at coordinate 1,886,652 of NC_091760.1, read as the reverse complement.
GCCCTCTGGCATTTTCTGCCTTCCCAAGTGTCCCAGGGGCGGTTTTCCGGGAAGATTGGTGTGCTGGGCAAAAACCCACACCTCTGGGAGAATCACAGTGAGGTGAGAGAGGCTAGAAGGACAGTTAAAAGGTTCCACACCTCTGGCAGCTCTTGGTTCCTAGTAGAAAGCAGGATGTGCTCATGGAGACACACCAGCACACACACGGGCACGTGCACAGACTTCGCCGGATTGACAGACTTATGCAGATCCACGTCCATGGCAACACCTGCGCGGGAGTCCACAGTCACCATATAGAGACACACACATCATCCAGGCAGCATGCCATGCTGGAAAACAAGCAGTGGCTCTTGCAGAACATGCTCTTTCTATCGCCTGGGGAGTGAACTGTGCTAACACGTGCCCCCTGGGAATGCAGCAGCCTTCCAGAACAGTCAGCTCTCCTTCCTCCCGTCTCTCAGCTGTGTGAGCTCGGCCAACACCTGGAACTCCCGCGAGGTTCCCGGCGGATGCACACGTGTGTTCATCTCGGTCTGTCTGGCGAGAGGGCAGTGCAGGGCAGGGACTTTCCGCCTCTTGCAACTTCAACGCCCAAGGCAGGGCTGTAATTCAGGGTTGTCAGTGGATGACACTCAAGTCTACCCACGTGACATTGGAGGTCCTTGGTGGCAAGAACATGCTGCCTGCAGCTGCCTGAGAGGATCAATAGCCGGAGACCCGAAGGGATGGAATCACATGGGGTCAGAGGAACATTTGTTTCTCTCCCTTGGGCCCAGCAGCAATGCCTTCTTGACTTGTAGCCTGACTCGGAGTTGCATAAGCTGCCTGGAGAAACCGGGTGTAGGACGGTGTTTTCAGTAGTTTGGGACACTTCTGACTCGAGGCTGCACATGGAAGAGGATCTTCTAAGTGGAAACAGGCCCATATGCTCATTGGCAGATGGAATCCAACTGGATGTGGAAAAAAGCTCAACAGAGGGCTCAAACCTAACAAAAAAAATCAAGTGAAACAACACCATTTGAGTGTAACGAAGACTTAAAACGATGTTAGAAACATGTCTGGTACTAGTAGATAGTTTGAAAAAGTTAGTTTAAAAATCTTTCTGTTGAGTTGAAAAGCAGGAAGGCTTTCAGTACTTCCATTCTTTTAAAACCCTTTACTTTTAAACATAATATATTTGTTTTCTTTTAAAAATTGTTTTGTTGAACTCTTTTGCAACTGTGGTAGACAGAATAATGGTTCAAAAAGATGCTCACATCTTAATCCATGGAACCTGTGCATACATTTCCTTAATGGCACAAGGGGCTGTATACCTGTGATCAAGTTAAGGATTTTGAGATGAAGATATTATTCTGGATTAGCTGAGTGGGTCTAGTGTACTTACAACAGTAGTTTGCAGTTTTTCAGAGGGAGATGGGAGAGTCAGAGTCTGAAAGGAGATGTGAGGATGGAAACAAAAGTTGGAGTGATGTCCTTCGAGGGTACAGGAAGGGGCTACAGCCCAAGGAATCTAGGTGGACTCTAGAAGCTGGAAAAGGTAAGGAAATGTGTTCCCTTCTGCAGCCTCCAGAAGGAATGAAGCCTGGGCTCAATTTTAAGATTTCTCAACTCTAAGATAATAAATTTGTCCTCAGCCACTAAGTCTGTGTTAAGAAATTAACACAAGATGTTGTGATTGGTCAGATCCTGCATGCTAGCTTGAAGGAGAACTGACTTATTGACAAATAAATTACTGCTCCATCTGGACCTTCATACAGTTTCCTTGGCTGCGTTCCTTTGTTTGGGTGAACTTAGGGTATGAATTGCTTACATGCTTTTCAGTATGCTAAATGAAAAATCAATGTTAAGAAGTTTAAATCTCTATGTCTTGTTGAGGTTTGACAAAAACCATAAAATTCTGTAAAGCAATTGTCCTTCAACTAAAAAGTAAGTTTTTTTTTTTTTTTTTAAAGTTTAAATCTATCTGTATCTGATTACAGAGATCTTCTATTCATCTTTGTTGGGGATTATCCTCCTGTATTAGTTGTCTAGGACTGCCAAAACAAAGTACCACAGACTGAGGGGCTTAAACAACAGCAAAGTATTTTCTCACAAAGCGTGACAAAGCATGGTCCACTGGAGAAGGGAATGGCAAACCAGGGCTTCAGCACCTGAGTTTGCTGGAGGGACATAGTTCATCCCATAACATCTATACTGGGTACCTGTGGGACAGGGTCCATGCCAGTCCATGCCAGTTGTTCTAGCCAAGTAGAATAACATGTGCATACTACTTGAGTGACATGTCCAGACTTCTGTCTATAATTCCATGCTTTGTTCCACTTTTGATACACCTGAATGTACCACACCGTGAGTGTAGTTGGAACTGTATCACCTTGGCACCTTCTGACACACAAGAAAATGTGTTCTAGAGATGATTACAAGAAGACAGGGACAGGCCAGCTCTGGAGTGGCAAAAACTATCTCAGAAAAGTCTCATGAGGTTGGGAAGTGGGGGAGACAAGGGGGAAGAGTGAAATAAATGCAATTAGATCCCTACCTCAAACCATACACACACACACCAGACAGATTATAAACCTACATGTGAAAAATTATTAAAAAATAGGACAACAGCTACATGATCTTAAGAGTAGAGAAAATCTTTAAAAAAAGAATTTATAAATCCCCAAACAATAAAGAAAAAGATATGTTCACATGCTTCAAATTTTAAAACGCTGTACAGAAGAACCTATAAACATGTATTGACAAAAGATTAAAAATGTACTGGGAGACGTTTAATAGACTAGGAATTAGTAAAACACATAATAAGGAAAACAAGAGTAGGAAAACAAATGAATTGTCCAAAGAGGAAATGTGAATGGTCAACAAATAAAAAACAAATAAACAAAAGGTGCTAAAACACAGAGAAGGCCAATAAAAAGAACAAAGAGAAACCATTTCCTAGCCATTGTATTTGTAAAATTAAGTAATCAGTCTGTCTCAACTGTTAGCAAGTTTATAGGGGAAATGGTAAATTGATGCTGAAAATGTGAATTGGTAAAGACATTTTGGAGGAAGTTTGGTGTACTTAGAAAAATGTGCTTGCCCTGTGGCCTAGAAATTATGCTCTGGGATGAACAATAGACAATCTTCTGAGTAGTTCATAAGCACCCTATATGCAGTGGTGTCTGTTATGCAGTGATCCCCAACTTTTTTGCCAACAGGGGCTGGTTTCATGGAAGACAGTTTTTCCGTGGACAAGGGTGAGGTGGTTTCAGGATAATTCAAGAACATGACATTTATTGTGCACTTTATTTCTATTATTATTACATCAGCTCCACCTCAGATGATTAGGCATTAGATCCCAGAGACTGGGCTCCCATTGTACATTTTACCTTGTAAAATGTAAACAATGTTACAACATTGTTTGAAACAGCAGAAAAAAGGGAAATGATGGAAATACCCCTCAATATAGGAATAAACAAATAGAATGTGATATTTTCCCACAATGAAATACCATAAAGCAATTAAAAATAATAAAGCTGATATATATATCATTATTAAAAGATCTTAAAAACATAAGGTAGAGTATAAAAAACAGGATGCAGATTGATGGGATATATGAAGATGATGTATGTTTAAAAAACACAAATGGGAGATATTCCCCTGGTGGTCTAGTGGTTAGGATTTGGAGCTTTTACTTCTAGGCCTGGGTTCAGTCCCTCGTCAGGGAACTGAGATCCCATGGGTCATGGCAAAAAAAAAAAAAAACCATATACAGTGTGTGTGTTGGGGGGGTGGGGACCAGGGCATTTTAATGGATGAACATCTACCTAGAAAATTGTTTTTAACAGAAGGGAATGATACATGATCATTTTAGTCTCTAGGGGAATATGGGAAGGAGTGGGTGGGGTTGCTGGTTTAGGGGACACTAGCTAGCATTCATCCTTGAATCCCCCCTCCCTGTTCTCTGCCTTCCCTCCTTCCTTCCTTTCTTTGTTCTTTTTTTTCTCTAAAAGTTGACAAGAACTAAATATGACAAAGGCACTCCCCTGATCGCTCAGTGGGTAAAGAATCTGCCTGCAATGTAGGAGGCACAGGAGACTCAGGTTTGATCCTTGGGTTGGGTTCTATCCTGGGTCGGGAAGATCCCCTGGAGGAGGAAATGGCAACGCATTCCAGTATTCTTGCCTGAAAAGTCCCATGGCCAGAGAAGCCTGGAGGGCCCCAGCCCATGGGATCGCAGAGTCAGACACAACTGAACATCTAAGCATGCGTGCAGACGTGACAAAAAGTTAACATTTGTTAACTCTAAATTGCAGGAATATGGAAGTTTAAGTTATTCCATAATTTTACGTAATTTTTATTTTTTAACTTTTTATTTTTTATTGTAGTATAATTTATTAACAATGCTGTATTAGTTTCAGGTGTGCAGCAGAGTGATTCAGTTATACATATTCTTGGATCTGTTCTTCTCCAAATTCTTTTCCCAATTAGGTTGCTACGTAATATTGAGGAAAGCTCCTTTTACTATAAGATAGATTCTTGTTGGTTATCCATTTTGAATATGGCAGTGTATTCAACTTTGAAATCTCTGAAAGCAGAAACCAAACCAAACAAAAACACCCTTAAATGTTATACAAATAAACAAAATAATAAACTATTAAAGCTCTGGTTAAGGGAAGTAAGGCTTTCCTGGTGGCTCAGCAGTGGAGAATTCACCCACCAATGTAGGAGATGCATGTTGGATCCCTGGATCAGGAAGATCCTCTGGAGGAGGGCATGGCAAACCACTCCAGTATTCTTGCCTGGAGAATCCCACGGGGATGAAGAGTCGGACACCACTGAAGTGACTGAGCACACCAGGGAAGTAAAGGAAACAAAGTGTGATGCTGCGTATGCTGTGTTCCGGAGAAGGGAGCGATTCCTCACAGTTGGGAGTCCCCACTGGCTTTTCAGCTGGAAAGTACCATATAGACATTCGGAGCTGAGCCCCTGTTCTACGTCCCTTGTGAATGACCTCCAGTCTCCTGAGACACAGTGGTAGGGGGTCTTCCTCCAGCTCCAGAAACTGGCTGCAGTGTTCTGAAGCAGGTGGTTCCATTTTTCAGTAGCTTAAATGATTAAGGCAAATTCTTATTTCTGAAAAGAATTCTATTCTGTAGACTCTGTTCTTTGGGTTTCACTTCTTTTCTTTTTTTTCCCCCTGGAGCAGCAGAGATTAAATCCAGTGCCCCTTTAACAGAAAAGTCTTTCAAAATGTGTAGACAGCTATCCCACATTTATAAGTTTTTACATCTAATCATTTAAAGGGCTTTTAACACAAATACAAACATGCAAGCGCCACATGGAGACATTGCAGTAAAATACAAATAGGCTGAGAAATTGAACTTTTAAAATTCTCTTTAAGAACATGGAAGAAACTAACTTGAGAACACAGAGATCTTGGTCCATCTCGGGGAATGAATTTTTCTCTGGTCTTACAGGCAAAGGGGTTCCCCTCTCAGGAGGGAGAAGAATGTAATCGATGACCAATCCTTATCACACCTGAAAGGGCAAGAAGTAAAGGGGAACTGGATGACTGGTTAGGAATGATACTTCAACAGACGTAAGTGGAAGTTTATTATCTCCTTTTTAATGACATTGTATATTTGATGAGAGTAGCAATGCCTTGCAAACTTCAGTGCCCATGTGAGCTAAGAAAGGGATCTAAATGCTGACTTAAGAAAGTTAATCTTAAATGCAAAGGCCTCTGAAGACACGTCCCCCACTAGATTGATGTTTATTGCTTGGTTTCTTTCTGAAAAGTCTTTGAAAAGTGACCAATGGACAAGAGAGCCTGGTGGCATTCAGTTGGAGAGTTTATTGGTTGACATTGTTCAAGTTACCTGAGACGCTGTATGTCATTTTGGGTAAGAGGAAGAAGGGAGGAAAGAATCTGAAACTTAAGTTCCCACTGTTAGTAGTGGAACAAGGCTTCCAATGCAAGTTCTTCCTGGAAAATAACTGTCCCTCATTTTATTTACTTTTGTTTCAAACCTCACCATCTCAAAGAGACTGAAACCGCAATAGCAATAACACAAATATTTAATGACTGGTTTCATCCAATCAAAATGGACTATGGTTGCTATGCCCTCTGGGGATATCCTGGTCGAATACCTGCCCTGTTCTCAGCTCCGATCAGTCAGACCCCGGGAAACCCTTCTGAAGGTGAAACAGAGCAAGTGAAGCTGTCTTTGTCTTTGATAAAGCGGCTTTATGGCACTCCCTGAAGTTACAGTCTATGTGTTAAAATGCTTCTTTGTAAAGCCTCTCTTTAGAAATCACTTCCGTCTGCAGAAGGAAATAAAGGAGATTTATTTTCCCTTTATGGGGAAGGAGTGGTTTAGAGTGACTCTATTTTGGGTTGACTGACAAAGCTCATTCCTTCTCAAAGGTCTCCGGGTGGCCAGAACTAAGAGAAGGGATGTAGCATCCGTTCTAACACTCTCTTCAAAGTCTTCCACCCCCATGGTTCCACCTTTGGAGAAATTTCTTCTCAAAACCCCATCCTCACGCTCCGCTTGCCACCATCTTACTTTCCAAGTCATCTCGATGCCACGCCCAGCATGTTGTTTTCCTCTCCTCTCAGCCGGTTCCATTGGCCCCTCCCTCCCGTGGTAAATCCATTTCCTAATCCTGACATCTCCCCAGGGTATAAATAAATCTTTAGGTGGTGGTTCCGACACATCATCCCATAATCCGGGGGTGTCATGACCACCTAGGATGAAAAAGTAATTTCATAACGATTCCCTCACTCTTCCCCTGCCCCCTCCTAATTGCTAATGTTTATTTTTGACTCTAGACAATTAAAATCAGTTCTGTTTGGAGGATTTCACAACACTCCTCGACATTTTTGAAGATGCAATGGAGAAAAACTGAAGAGAGAATGAAAACCTAAGGTCTGTGCAGCATCTCCCAAGTTGGTGGGGCTTTTCCTCTTGGTTGTGCAAACCCAGTCCAGTGGGATAGAGACATGACTGCTGCAGGAAATGCATTTTTCTGTTAGCCAAAAAGCAGTGCTGTTGAATAGCTTGATAGACCACAAAATGACATTCCTCCACTCACCACTGGGAACAAATGTAATGGGAAAGTATATTACCAATTTGCATCACCTGGGTTCACTACAGCCAGAGGTAAAGAGGTTAATCCAACCCACTCACTTATTTGTACTGGATTAATTTGCTGTGAGTGTTTTGGAGTCTTTGTGCTATCTTTTGATTCAAACACATAACTGATGAAATTAAGCACTGGAGGTTGCCTGGCTTTTTAGTTTTGAGGCCACTACCTCTAGAACTTGCATCATTCAGATTAAGAAAGAGATTAAGCTAATGAGGAAAATTCTGGACTGAGTTCGCCACAGACATAACATTTAGTGTCAGTCCAACACTGACCCCAGTATTCTAGGTGCATGAAGACTGGCTGGCTTCTCAAGAAGTTCCATGGGCTGGTGCCCACTTAAGTCTGCTCTCCAAAGCTCAAACCTCAGTAATTGTAAAAACTTATTGGAAATACTTGCAATATTTTCAAGTTGAAAATATGCCCATATATTTTAAACAATCCCAAAGGGATCAAGAATGGGGGAATGGCAGGGCTGGGTAAGAAGCAGCCTCGTGCTGAAGGCCCAGGAGGGAGAGTGCCAATGTCAGACTATTGGATGAGATTTCTGAGCAAGAACCAAATATTTTAGTCCTCCGGCATTTGTGGAAATTATTTTAGCAGGGAACAGCAATGGCACTAAGACAATGATTTGTTTTCTCAAAATCCAAATTAAGAAATTGTATGGCTCGGTGTTTACCCTATAACTAAGAATTTAACCTTTTCTTTCAAACACTGTGCCTGAATTATGAGAGGTCAGAGCTCTATATTTTTAAATGGCAGGGGGGGGTCTTAAAGACCCCCCAAAATTGCTTGGTAATAGATCAGGGATCTCCAGCCTCAGATAACTTCCACATATATAAATTGCAAGCCAGAAGGAGGCACTAAGGAGAAGAACAGAAAGGCTTGTTTGGAGAGCACCACAAATAATTATAAGTTATGGGAACAGAGAAGAAAATAAAACATGCTGATTAGAAACATCAGGATGAATTGGCATTGATTTTGCTGTATGATAGAAAATCGGTTTCAATTTTTTTTTTCCAACAGATGCATAGCATGGTGAGTGAGGAATTAAATTTTATTCCAGGTTCAAATTTAAGTTTGGAAATGAAATTTGGGAAGGTAAGCCTCGTTTCACAGAAACTAAGCAACTTTCTGAATACTCTTACATAAGGTATCCAAGAGACGACTGACTTGATTATCCAGTATCTGTAGCCTCAGAGAAATTATTCTCTTGCTTTTGAGTTTCAGTGCACGTTTAGTCCTTGTTTATTCATTTAGTGATGCTTTCTAGCATTCTTTTCTGTGAATCTTTGCCTGTTCTGGTTCTGTCTTCTCATCTCTGAGAAAACCAGAACTGGCAATAAAGCCCTTGCTTGTTATAAGGCTGCAGAATGTGTCAAAGCATCCATTCTGCTCAGTTCAATTGCTTCTGTTAATTTCTCTTTACTTGTTGTTGTTTAGTTCCTAAGTCGTGTCTGACTGTTTACAACTCCATGGACTGCAGCACACCAGGCTCCTCTGTCCTTTATTACCTCCTGAAGTTTGCTCAGATTCATGCCTATTGAGTCAGTGATGCCATCCAACCATCTCATCCTCTACCACCCCCTTCTCCTTTTGCCTTCAGTCTTTCCCAGCATCAGGGTCCTTTCCAATAAGTCAGCTCTTTGCATCAGGGGTCAAAGTATTGAACTTCGGCTTCAGCAACAGTCCTTCCAATCAATACTCAGGATTGATTCCTTTAGGATAGGCTAGTTTAATCTCCTTGCTGTCCAAGAGACTCTTAAGAGTCTTCTCCAGAATTCCTTAAAAAAACTGGAAATAGAACTGCCATATAACCCAGAAATCCCACTGCTGGGCATACACACCGAGGAAACCAGAACTGAGAGAGACACGTGTACCCCAGTGTTCATCGCAACACTGTTTACAATAGCCAGGACATGGAAGCATCCTAGATGTCCATTGGCAGACAAATAGATAAAAAAGCTGTGGTACATATACACAATGGAGTATTACTCAGCTATTAAAAAGAATGCATTTGAATCATTTCTAATGAGGTGGATGAAAGTGGAGCCTATTATACAGAGTGAAGTAAGTCAGAAAGAAAAACACCAATACAGTATATTAAAGCGTATATATGGAATTTAGAAAGATGGTAATGATGACCCTATATGTGAGACAGCAAAAGAGACATAAATGTAAAAAACAGACTTTTGGACTCTGTGGAAGAAGGCAAGGGTGGGATGATCTGAGAGAATAGCACTGAAACATGTATATTACCATATGTGAAACAGATCGCCAGTCCAGGTTTGATGCATGAGACAGGGCGCTCAGGGCTGGTGCACTGGGATGACCCTGACGGATGGGATGGGGAGGGAGGTGGGAAGGGGGTTCAGGATGGGGAACACATGTATACCCGTGGCTGATTCATGTGAATGTATGGCAAAACCACTACAGTATTGTAAAGTAATTAGCCTCCAATTAAAATAAATAAATTTTACAAAAGAGTCTTCTCCAGGACCTCACTTAGAAAGCATCAGTTCTTCAGCGTTCAGCCTTCTTTATGGTCCAACTCTTCACATCCGTACATGACTACTAGAAAAACCATAGCTTTGACTATACAGATCTTTGTTGGCCATTTCCCTTTAGGTTCTTAATAATTGGAGTAAATACAAAGGTCACATGAATATTTTCTTTCTCCTTTTTAGTGAAGTGTTGGTTACCATCATCAATTCTGTGTCTTAAAGTATCTGTTTCTGAAAGTAACTTGCAGGCTAACTTTCTCCTCAGAGGTACAGGTCCTGTGATGTCATGACTGGGTAGACCTGTCACTTGACCAGCCAGGGCTGCAAGCACGTTCCTGGCCTTTGGCAGAACTGGCAGATGGGCACAGCCTCTGGGTTTGGTCATGGCTGTTCCCTCTGGCCTCCTGAGAATATCTGTGTGTCGCAAGAGCATCTGTCCTCACCCCGGGCTCTACTGGCCTCCCCTGGAACCATACCACTTAAAGGCCATTCAGACCTCACCCAGTTGGCCTCCCTCTGCCCAAATCTTCAACATAGGCTGATGTTAAGTGTTCCCGTGTCCCTGCTCCCAAGCCTCAGAAGATCCTGCTCGTGGGTGTCTGTTTGCAAGGTGGTCTTGGGAATCTCTGCAGGGTTGATGATGAAGTCCAGGGAGTGCCAGCCCTCTGCCCAGGGCAGCTGCTCCTACCCTGGGGCTCCTCTGAGCCCCCCATGCCCTTGCCACCACCCATCTCATTTGTCCTAGGAGGAGACAGGACAACCCACGAGAAGACAAGCACCATGAAAGCTCATGCCTGGGCTTACCGATGCCCCCTGGCCTGAACGTACCTGAACCATGCCTGAAACACCCGCTGCACTCAGAAAAGTGTTGTTTCACATGAGATGAGCCTTCCTTCCTTCTTTTTACCTCTTCCCTTCCTTCCCCTTGGAAAAGAAGACGTGGCCTCTCTTCCAGTCAAGGAGGATCTCACCTGCTGTGCCAGTCTCTCCTCTAGAATCCTAGTCCTTATTTGGTTTCCTTCCTAGAATTATCAATGTCAACTTCTTCTTAGCCTGAGCATTATCCCTCTTCAAATGACATTCTTTTGATACTTCTCCCCTTTCCCACCATTCCATACTCAAGGTTGACAACTTGTTCTTACCAGGGTAAATAAAAATGCTACCACTCAGAGAAGGGACAGGCACCCTCATAAGGAGCTAAGAGGATACTACATGAAGGGACATTGGACAGTGGCTTTGAAGTGTTCAGAATTAGTTTTCAGCATTAAAAAACAAATAAGATATTTCAGCTACCTTACCCTAGTAGCTCAGATGGTAAAGCATCTGCCTACAATGCGGGAGACCTGGGTTCGATCCCTGGGTTGGGAAGATCCCCTGGAGAAGGAAATGGCAACCCACTCCGTACTCTTGCCTGGAAAATCCCATGGACCGAAGAGCCTGGTAGGCTATAGTCCATGGGGTCGCAAAGAGTTGGACTCAACTGAGCAACTTCACTTTCACTTTTCTTTCAAGATATTTCAGCTAAGAATCAGATTTTTGCAGGCTGCATATGTGCTAAACTACTTCAGTCATGTCCAACTCTTTGCGATGCTATGGACCATATCAGTTAGGCTCCTCTGTCCATGGGCTTCTCCAGGCAAGAATACTGGAGTGGGTTGCCATGCCCTGCTCCAGGGGAATCTTCCCGATCCGGGGATTGAACCCATGTCTCTTATGCCTCCTGTACTGGGTTCTTTACCACTAGTGCCACCTGGGAAGCCCTTTCACAAGTTACTCCTGAAAAATTAGATCTGATCATGCCAGGCTTATATGTCCACATCTCAACTGTCCCTTTCCAGAAGGTCTTGCACCCAAACGGATGCCACATGTGTCATATCCTGCACGTTCTCCTGCAACGTGGTCTTGCCACTCTGCCACCAAGAGATGGGGTCTGATTCCTCTCGCCTTGAGTCTGGAGAGAATCTTGTCCTCGGTCACTTGCTTGCAACCAGTAGAATACGGAGGGAGGCGGTGCTGCATGATTTCTGAAGCCAGGAATGCCCACAGTTCACCAGAGAGAGGATCTGCTTCCATAGCTGCCATGTGTACATGTGTACCGAGATATCATCAGTGACATAATCCTTGTGGGCAGACACCCTCTCTGGTCCCTGTTTGTGTTGTTGTTGCTGTTCAGTCACTAAGTCATGTCCAGCTCTTTGTGACCCCATGGGGTGCAGCACACCAGGCCTCCCTGTCCTTTACCATCTCCTGGAGTTCGCCCAAGTTCATGTCCATTGGATTGGTGATCCCACTCAACCATACACTCTGCCACCCTCTTCTCATTTTGCCTTCAGTCCTTTCCCAGCCTCAGGGTCCTTTCCAATGAGTCGGCTGTTTGCATTCATTCCAGCATCAGTCCTTCCAATGAATATTCAGGACTGATTTTCTTTAGGATTGACTGATTTGATCTCCTTGCAGTCCAAGGGACTCTCAAGAGTCTTCTCCAGCACCACAGTTTGAAAGCATCAATTCTTTGGTGTTCAGCCTTCTTTATGGTCCAACTCTCACATCCATACATGACTACTGGAAAAACCATAGCTTTGACTAGCTAAGAGTTTTTCTGCTGAACATGCGTGTGGGCTGTTGGACTTACGGGTGGAGAGAGGGAAAGACTGAGCTACTGACCACTCTTCATTCTGTCCTTCTATCTCCAAGATCTCACCTTTCCCCACAAAACCACTGCAACTGTCTCAACAAAACCCACCTAAGCTTCCCCACCATCCATGAAAACCACACTCTGAAAGACAGAACCAGGCAGAGACAAGAGACCCTTTGTTGATGAAGCATTTACTGCCATATTTTTGAGAGATTAATAGGCATCAGGATATGAAGAGGGGCTAGATGCAAATACCTTCCATAAGAATGTATTTAAAAACTTGATTGCAAACATAATTCACATTGACTACAGAAAACTCAGAAACACAAAGAAGAAAATTAAAATGTCCTCTCTCATCACACCTAGATATAAATATCTTATAGATATTTAGGCTACATCCTTCTACTTTATTTTGTATTCCTATAAATGGAACAATAATGTTCCAAAGTTCAGATTTTGTTGTAACCCCGTGTCCTGAATATTGTACATATTTTCCCATGTTACTAAATATTCATGTACAGTGTGATTTTATATATACTTTTATACACAGTATTCTATTTATGAAGTATCCTAATTTATGTTATCATCTCCTATTATTTGATATTAAGTTATTTCCAGTTTTCTCTTATTATCCATAACACGGAAGTGAACAACCATCCTTGTCTACATATCTTTTCACTTGTCCTTGATTGTTTCCTGGGTAAATGTCTATAAATGGGATCACTGAGTCAAAGAAACCATATTTTCAAGGCTTCTGCAATTTATTGCCAACTTATCCTCTAGAATCATGTTCTTACCAACAGGAGTGTCCATTTCATCAGATCTATACCAGATGGAAAATATCTTCTTATGCTTTGGCAAATCAACAGTTCTAGTCCTTTGGATTCAACAATAATTTGCCAATAGACAGTGACAAAGCACAGAAAATGAAACAGAAGAAATCTCTGAGAATGCAGAATGTCTCCTTTACAGAGGAGGAAAGTGGGACCCAGAAAATGAAGTGATTTGCCCAAAGTTATACAGATAATTGATGGGTCTCTCATTGACACTGGTCATTGCAGCACAGTGACCAATTCTGGTCGCTGTGTTGGATCAGTGAACTAATGACTAATCTAGGCTTTCCTGACCTTCCTTTGCCCCTTCCATTTTAAAGAATTGTATTTAGGCAGCTGCCCATACTGGTGGCTAGAAGTTCTCTTGGACCCCCAAACAGTGCCAAATCCTCTCCATGTTTGCTTTTCAGTATATATTCTGTGTCTGGTCAAACTTGCTAACAATGAGCCTCGTTTCAGGTTCAAAGAAGGGCTAAACGGTCCATGAACTGGAGTAGCAATCTTCCTAAAGAACAGCCCTGACCGCTCCCCCCCCACCCCACAAAGAAGAGTCCTGTCCTCCCCGAAGAAGAGTGCACACAATGGTATCTATTCAAATTCAAGATGCAGGACACGCTGCAGACACAAGCAGCTTGGAAAGTTGAGAGAAGCACTGTACATCTAGCGTCTGTCCCTTGAAAGCTCACTGCCCCATTCCTCATAGCTTGCTCATGCAAATCTGGCGCATCCCTGGTTCTTAAGGCTCTAGTGTCTACATCATAGTCCACACTTTGTGGACCTTCTTTCTGCTCTGATTACTGTGATACCCATCTCTCTTTTTCTTAGTTTTTGTCCTACCTTCTTATGTCTATTGCAAAGTCTCTGGCTTTTCCAGTAGTCACATATGGATGTGAGAGTTGGACTATGAAGAAAGCTGAGCACTGAAGAATTGATGCTTTCAAACTGTGGTGCTGGAGAAGACTCTTGAGAGTCCCTTGGACAGCAAGGAGATCAAACCAGTCAATCCTAAAGGAAATCAACCTTGAATAGTCATTGGAAGGACTGATGCTGAAGCTGAAGCTCCAATACTTTGGCCACTTGATGCAAAGAACTGACCCATTTGAAAAGACCCTGATACTGGGAAAGATTGAGGGCAAAAGGAGAAGGGGCAACAGAGGATGAGATGGTTGGATGGCATTACTGACTCAGTGGACATGAATTTGAGCAAACTCCTGGAGATAGTGGAAGACAGAGGAACCTGGCATGCTACAGTCCATGAGGTCACAAAGAGTTGGACATGACTAAGCAACTGAACAACTCTTTCTTTTAGCCTTAAATATGTGGCAGACATCTCAAATCCTGAACTCAGAAACATGCATTCTTTTTAATTTAAAAGAAAACCCAAATTGATTTTACCTTCCACTTTAAGATCCTGTTTTGCCAGATGGTGGAAAGTGAAATGTCAGTGGCCTCAGGGTGGTCTCACATCCTTACTCGCTGCCCTGCTCCCCCTGCTCTGGGACCCTTGTTCCTTCTGCGGGGAGGGGGCTGGCATCTGTTCATTCCTCATCATTTTCCAAGCACACTGGCACACCTCGAGGCTTCCGTCACTCCTGTCAGGCCTCTGTCCTCAGCAGTGTGTGTCACCACAGTGTCCTCCTAGGCCCCCCTGAACTCTTGTCAAAACTACCTCTCCATTCATCTCACCCTCTCCTTCCTCCCCTCATAGGCTAGCGTATGTAAAATATATTGGCAACGAGAATTTGCTGTATGACTCAGGAAGCTCAAACAGGGGTTCTGGAACAATCTAGAGGGGTGGGAAAGGGTGGGAGGTGGAAGCAAGGCTCAAGAAGAAGGGGACATTTGTATACCTGTGACTAATTCATGCTGATGTATGGCAGAAACCAAAGCAACGTTGTAAAGCAATTATCTTTCAATTCAGTTCAGTTCAGTTCAGTTGCTCAGTTGTGTCCGACTCTTTGTGACTCCATTGCCTGCAGCATGGCCAGGCTTCCCTGTCCATCACCAACTCCTGGAGTTTACTCAAACTCACATCCATTGAGTCAGTGATGCCATCCAACCATCTCATTCTCTGTCGTCCCCTTCTCCTCCCACCTTCAATCCCAGAATTAGGGTCTTATCAAATGAGTCAGTTCTTCGCATCAGGTGGCCAAAGTATTGGAGTTTCAGCTTCAGCATCAGTCCTTCCAATGAATATTCAGCACTGATTTCCTCTAGGATGGACTGGTTGGATCTCCTTGCAGTACAAGGGACTCTCAAGAGTCTTCTCCAACACCACTGTTCAAAAGCATCAATTCTTCAGTGTTCAGCCTTCTTTTAATCCAACTCTCACATCCATACATGGCTACTGGAAAAACCATAGCTTTGACTAGATGGACCTTTGCTGCAAAGTAACATCTCTCTTTAAAAATAAGTAAATAAATAAAAGATGCTGGCTCTCTGTCCATCACCTCTGTGCTACTCTGGGCAGATGAGAAACATCTAGTTACTCTCAGAACTAATGTGGGTATGGGGAAATTGTGCTGTAGGACTGGACCATCTGCTTGGTGACATGGACCCCATTTCTGCTTCTCCAGTACTCATGCTTGGAATGGAAGTACCCTCCTAGGCTCACCCCTTTTAGGAATCCTCTTGGGTAGGATCCTAGAGAAGAACAGTGCCTCACACATGAACTCGCTGTGCCTCTGGGACATTGCTGTCATTCCTGTTCCCACCCCATGCCCCACCCCCATCATCACACATCTTCACTCCCACCTTGCACCTTGGCTGGATCAAATTAAAAATTCCTAACTTTGGAATGCCCCAGTTTACAGAATATGAGAAATAGCTGGTGAGCAGAAAAAGGAATGTCTGGAACTAAAAGCATTACTTTTTCTTTAAAAAATTGAGGTATATTTGACTTACAAAGTGTTAATTTCTGCAGTAGAGCAAAGTGATTCAGTTATACATATGTATACATTTTAAAAATATTCTTTTCCACTATAGTTTATTGCATGGTATTGAATACAGTTCCCTGTGCTCTATAGTAGGCTTTTGTAGTTTATACATTCAATACGTAATAGTTTGTGTCTGCTAACCCCAAACTCCCAGTCCATACCTTCCCCACTCCTCTTCCCTTGACAACCGTAAGTGCATTCTCTGTGTCTGTGAGTCTGTTTCTATTTTGTAGATAAGTTCATTTGTGTTGTATTTTATAGTTCACATATAAGTGATATTATATGGTGTTTGTCTTTTTCTTTCTGACTTACTTCACCTAGTATGATAATCTCTAGTTCCATCCATGTTGCTGCAAATAGCATTATTTCATTCTTTTTTATGACTGAGTAAAGTATTCCATTTGTACGTATATACCACTTCATTATCCATTTATTCATCAGTGGACATTTGGGTGGCCTCCGTATCTTGGCTATTGTGAAGAGTGCTGCTATGAACATAGGGGTGCACGTATCTTTTTGGATTATAGTTTTGTCTGGATACATGCACAGGAGTGGGTTGCTAGATCATATGGTAATTCTATTTTTTAGTTTTTTGAGGAACTGCCATACTGTTTTCTATAGTGGCTGCACCAACTTACATTGCCACCAGCAGTGTAGGAGGGTTTCCTTTTCTCTACACCCTCTCCAGTATTTGTGATTTGTAGACTTTTTAATGACCATTCTAACTGGCGTGAGGTGGTACCTCATTGTACTGTTGATTTACATTTCCCTAATAATTAGCGATGTCGAGCATCTTCTTATGTGCCTATTGGCCATCTGTAGGTCTTCTTTGGAGAAATGTCTAAAAATGCTAGAAATCACATCACATCATATTATTTAATCCGTCACACCATTGTTGTGCTACCCATACATCTATTGTCAACCCTCGATACTCAAATTCCTTCTGAGCTTGTCCCCATTTAGCTCTGGTCTGTGCTCACATCATCTTTCCATAGCTCGGCTCTCAACAGCTACCCCAGATGTGATGGTGGCACCTCACACGTGTCATGGCCAAAACAGAAATCAGTTTCTACCTCTCCTATTTCATTTACTCCAGCAGACTAAGACTACACCCCACTACCCATCCCTTTTGACTCCCTAAGGTCCAAACTGTCACCCTGCTTCTTCCGGCCAGGAACTTCACCTGACCACTCCGTTGCTCAGTAATGGCATTCTTCTCAAGTCCTAGAGCGCTCACTCACTCCTCGCTGAGCACGCACTACATGGTACTGTTGTTTGATGAGATCATTGCCATCTAAGGGGCAGAGACTCTGCCTCTTTCACTGCTGTGTCCCCAGGACCTGGTACAATGATGGGCACACAGTAGGTACTCACCAGACATTTTCTTAATAGATGAATTCTGTTAACAAGTTTTCAGCCTCAGTAGAAAAAGCTGTGTCTTACACCTCTAGAGAAGCATGGAGTCTGAAAAGTTCATGGCTTTGAATGAATCTTTGCACATGATAGTGGTTCAGATATTAAATCTGTCTGCAATATAGAAGACCTGGGTTCGATCCCTGGGTTGGGAAGACTCCCTGGAGAAGGGAATGGCTACCCACCCCAGTATTCTTGTCTGAAAAATTCCTTGGACAGAGGAGGCTGACGAGCTATAGTTAGTGCAGTGGTAAAGAATCTGCCTGCTAATGCAGGAGATGAAGGAAACGTGGGTTCAATCCCTGGGTCGGGAAGACCCCCTGGAGCAGGAAGCGGCAGCCCACTCCAGTATGCTTGCCTGGAAAATTCCATGGACAGAGGAGCCTGATGGGGTCTCAAAGAGTCAAACATGACTGAACATGCACACACTACTACTTTGCTCATGATGGTGATAATTAAATGAGGAAAGGGTATAGTGCTTATCGTTGAGTTGAGATGTTTTAAAAAATTTAATTTTTATTGGTGTATAGTCGCTTTACAATGTATTATTTTCTGCTCTACAGCAACAGCAAAGTGAATCAGCTATGCATGCATGCTAAGTCACTTTAGATGTGTCCGACTCTGTGCAGCCCTATGGACTATGGCCTGCCAGCTGTCCATGGAATGCTCCAGGCAAGAATGCTGGAGTGGGTTGGGTTTTCTTCTCCAGGGGATCTTTCCAACCCAGGGATTGAACCTGCCCTCTCACATCTGTATTGGCAGACAGGTTCTTTACCACTAGCGCAACCAGGGAAGCCCTACGTATACATATATCCCCTCTTTTTTGGATTTCTTTCCATTTAGGTCACCAGAGAGCATTGAGTAAGTTCCCTGTGCTATGCAGTAGGTTCTCATTAGTTATTTTATATATAGTAGTATAAAAGTGTTTTTAAGTTAGGGAAGTACTGATAAAACACCCCCATCACTAAATACTCAAGCATACCCTATCTGGGTCTGCTATATTAACTCCTCCCTTAACAAAACTTTGACTTTGTTTATTGGGGTATCTGTAGTGTAACAGAATCATTCCACATGCATCTGAAACCACTCAAATAATGAGCATGCATTGAGTATCTAATATGTGTCTAGCACTAGGCATGGAAAGAGAATGAAAAAGAAATGAAGATTATTTCAAGAAATATGCTTGTCTCCCAAAGATTTTACAATCTACTTAGGGAGTCAAGAAAATAACAAGAGGGAAAGAACTTGATTACAGAGCAGAAACTCAAGAAGAAGGCCTAGCAGCTGAAGAATTAGGAGATAAGAAATTCCTAAAGGGATTAAAGAAAGCCTCACAGACATGGTGGGGCTTAGGTTGGAGCTTATGTTCCTAGGTCCTTGGTAACAGGAGAATGCCTTTGCAAATATTCAAGAGCTTGGAGCATAAAGAACAATACTATGTGTGGTTAATCAAGTGCACAGTTTATTAATCTCATAAGCCTATTAAATACTATTATTCTTCAAATGCCACTTACCCAACCAATAACATAAACAAAAGATTAGATCTGCTAGACAAAGTGCCTGAAGAACTTGAAGGATGGAGGTTGGTAATGTACAGGAAGCAGTGACCAAAACCATCCCAAAGAAAAATAAATGCAAGAAAGCAAAGCTTATCTGTGGAGGCTTTACAGATAGCGGGAAGAAAGAAGAGACGTGAAAGGCAAGGGAGAAAGGGAAACATTTACCCAATTGAATGCAAAGTTCCAGAGAACAGAAAGGGGGATAAGAAGGCCTTCTTAAATGAATTAGAGCTTCCCTGGTGGCTCAGATGGTAAAGTGTCTGCCTGCTATGCAGGAGACCTGGGTTCTATCCCCGGATCAGGAAGATCCTCTGGAGAAGGAAATGGCAACCCACTCCAGTACTCTTGTTTGGAAAATTCCATGGATGGAGGAGCCTGATAGGCTATAGTCCATGGGGTCGCAAAGAGTCGAACACAACAGAGTGACTTCGCTTTCACTTTCTTAAATGAATAATGCAAAGAAATAGAAGAAAACAATAGGATGGGAAAGACTAGAGATCTCTTCAAGCAAACTGGAGATATCAAAGGAATATTTTGTGCAAGGATGGGCATGGTAAAGGACAGAAACAGTAAGGACCTAGCAGAAGAGATTAAGAAGAGGTGGAAGAATACACAGAAGAACTATACAATAAAATTCTTAATGACCCAGATAACCATGATGGTGTGGTCACTCACTTAGAGCTGGACATCCTGAAGTGTGAAGACAAGTGGACCTTAGAAAGCATTACTATGAACAAAGCTAGTGGAAGTGACACAATTCAGCAGAGCTATTTAAAATCATAAAAGATGATGCTGTTAAAGTGCTACACTCAATGTATCAGCAAATATGGAAAACTCAGCAGTGGCCACAGGACTGGAAAAGTTCAGTTTTCATGCCAATCTCAAAGAAGGGCAATGCCAAAGAATGTTCAGACTAACGTACACTTGCCAGCAAGGTTCATTTCACATGCTAGCAAGGTTATACTCAAAATCCTTCAAGCTAGTCTTCAGCAGTACATGAACTGAGAACTTCCAGATGTACAAGCTGGGTTTTGAAGAGGCAGAGAAATCAGAGATCAAATTACCAACATTCACTGAAGCATGGAGAAAGAAAAGAGTCCCAGAAAAACATCTACTTCTGCTTCATCAACTACACTAAAGCCTTTGACTGTGTGAATCACAACAAACTGGAAAATTTTTAAAGAGATGGGAGTCCAGATTATTTTACCTGTTTCCTGAGAAACCTGTATGCAGGTCAAGAGTTCGAAGCAAGAGTTAGAACTTTACATGGAACAACAGACTGGTTCAAAATTGGGAAAGGAGTAAGACAAGGCTGCATATTGTCACCCTGCTTATTTAGCTTATATGCAGAGTACATCATGTAAAATGCTGGACTAGATGAATCACAAGCTGGAATCAAGATTTCCAGGAGAAATGTCAACAGATGATACCACTCTAGTGGCACAAAGTGAAGAGAAACTAAAGAGCCTCATGATGAAGGTGAAGGGGGAGAGTGGTTTAAAACTCAACATTCAAAAAACGTAGATCTTGGCATCCAGTCCCATCACTTCATGGCAAATAGAAGGGGAAAAAGTGGAAACAGTGACAGACTTTATTTTTTTGGGCTCCAAAATCACTGCAGATGATGATTGCAGCCATGATATTAAAAGATGCTTGCTCCTTGGAAGGAAAACTATGACAAACCTAGACAGCATATTAAAAAGCAGAGACATGACTTTGCTGAAAAAGGTCTGTTTAGTCAAAGCTATGGTTTTTCCAGTAGTCATGTATGAATGTGAGAGTTGGACCATAAAGAAGCCTGAGTGCCAAAGAATTGATGCTTTTGAACTGTGGTGTTGGAGAAGACTCTTGAGAGTCCCTTGGACTACAAGGAGATCAAACCAGTCAATCCTAAAGGAAATCAACTCATTGGAAAAGACCCTAATGCTAGGAAAGATTGAAGGGGATGAGCGAGGATGAGATGGTTGGATGGGATCACTGACTCAATGGACATGAGCTTGAGCAAACTCTGGGAGATGGTGAAGGACAGGGAAGTCTGGTGTGCTGCAGTCCATGGGGTCCCAAAGAGGCGAACGTGACTTAGTGACCGAACAACGATAGTATCTGTGGCTTTGGTAGACGCAGATAGGTGTTCAGATGCTCTGATGCCTGAAGGAGTAACTTTGCCTGGATAGCCAAAGGCAGGGGCAGGAAGGGGTCTCAAGGGAATGGTGCTGACTTTCCAAGTTGGTGTCCAGTTTGGTCAATGTGGCCCAGATGGCTGACCTCAGGTATTGGGCCTGCCTTGGACACCCCCTGCAGGGAGGGGATGAGGGATCTCTGAGTAAGGGGTAAACCATCCAAGATGACAAGCTTGATTCTGGGACCAGGATGATCCTTAAGGTGGGTCTTCTCCCTTCCAGGATGACCATGGACCACCAGCAACAGAAGCATCCATGAAAGCCACGGACATAGAAAGCCTTTAAATAAACTGCAGGCTATTGGCTGCAGTCAGGAGCTCGGCAGAGCCTAGCTGTTTCTTTATTAAATTGGCATCATTCCTATCATTGCCTGGCTTCCAGTGTGCTCCCTTTAGGCGAGCTGGTGATGTGCGAGGTCCCGTCTGCCTGGACAAACTGGAGAAGGAAGGCAATTATGCACATAATTCAAGCAAGAGCCTGGCTCCGCCGAAGCTCTATAATCACCTGAAGAGCCTGTTTGTCAGAACATCTCCAATGGCACAATTCAGACAAAAAGAATTTTGTTTTCTGGATGATTGCCTCACTCTTTTGGCAGTGTGATTTTAGCCCCAGTGGAAAACTGATATTTATCATACTCTGGTCCTAGAGCCTGCAGAATCAATAAACAAGATGTCGCGATCGGGGACTGGTAACAGCTCCAACTGTGCAGAGCAAAAAAACAAAGAAAGAAAGAAAGGAAAAAAACCAGAGCTGATTGCACTTCCTTTGCACAGCTACCTTCTCGTCCTGCTCCCCGCCTCAGGGCCAGGATTCATGCAGGCCTCAGAAACCTGCCTGGGCCTGGGCCCTGCCCCTCTCTTGTTTCTTTTCTGGCTGGCTGTCACCACTGCAGAGCTCAATCTTTCACAGAACTCATCTAAGTAGCACAGGAACCTCTCCTGCCTCAATCTGACTCACGAAGACCTTAGGCCAGTGTTGTGTGTGTGTGTGTGTGTGTGCGTGTGTTAGTCGCTCAGTCATGTCCAACTCTTTGCAACCCCATGGACTGCAGCCCACCAGGTTCCTATGCCTGTGTTAGGGAGACGACTCGCCACTTTTTGCCAGTCAGCTTGGTGGCACTTAACTCGGGCCATGAGCGTGATCAGGACGTATGGGCAGCTATCTTGGTGAGACAATGTAGAGGGTGCGAGGAAGGCCCCTTGGCTTTCCAGGGTGCCTGGAATTCTTCTGTTAGAGATGCATTTATTTAGCTCTCCAAGTGTTGTCTACCTCTAAGAGCCTCCTGGGCTTCCCATGTGGCTCAGCTGGTAAAGAATCTGCCCGCAATGCGGGAGACCAAAGGCTACCCACTCCAGTATTTTGGCCTGGAGAATTCCATGGACTGCGTAGTCCCTGGGGTCACAAAGAGTTGGACGCGACTGAGTGACTTTTTCACTTTTTTTTCAAGAGTCTCCTAGTGAAATACCACCACTCTATGGACTCTGTGGGAGAGGGAGAGGGTGGGAAGATTTGGGAGAATGGCATTGAAGCATGTATAATATCATGTATGAAACGAGTCGCCAGTCCAGGTTCAATGCACGATACTGGATGCTTGGGGCTGGTGCACTGGGACGACCCAGAGGGATGGTATGGGGAGGGAGGAGGGAGGAGGGTTGAGGATGGGGAACACATGTATACCTGTGGCAGATTCATTTCGATATTTGGCAAAACTAACACAATATTGTAAAGTTTAAAAATAAAATAAAATTTTAAAAAAAAAAGAAGAAAAAAAAAAAGTAAAGTCAACTGATTAGTCACCTTAAAAAAAAAAAAAAAGAGGAGGAATCATTCCTTAGGCCACATGAGAACGAATAACAAGAGCTGGTGCTTACTCAGCGTTACTTCATCCTCACCGCATTCACAGGAGGGAGGTGCTGCTATCACTCCCGTTTTACAGATGCAGGGTCCAAGGCACAGAGAGGTTTAGTAACTGGTCCCAAACCACACGGGGAAAAAGTGAAGGGGCCGGGACTGAACCTGGGCAGTCCACATGGACACTGCGGCATAATGGCCCCTCCCTTCTTCCTCTTGGGGACAAAGTTAGGTCTCTCTCCGATGGTGACAACTCAGGAAGGGAAGTGAGCACCTCACAGCTAGCTTTGGTTGGGGAGGAATTGACGACAAGGCAGAATCCAGGATGTGAGTGAGGTGTCAGGGACCTCGCCTGTGAATGTCAAGGTCTTCTCGAGATGGCTTGGGGATCCCTGGAAGAGGACAGGCCCCTCTGGCCCTGGGTGGGCTGGGGGTGTGAAGTGGCACCCCAGGGTCACACGGTTGGATGGACACAGGACAGCAGGAGGGTGAGGCGGACATGCTCAGTGGAGCCTGCTTCTTGACCATTGAGTTCTGGCTCTGCTATGTTTCAAAAGGGAGGCCCTAGAAAGTAAAGTTTATCCTCCTTGGGACTCAGTTTCCTCACGTGCGAAATGGGAATAAGTATGGCAACAGTACATACTCCATGGGTTGCTGGGAGGACAGAATAACTGCGGGATGACCTGGCCTGAGGTGGGTATTCAGTGGAGCTCATTGGGCCTGTAGGGCAGGGCGGAGCAGATTGGGTGGAGGGAGTCTCTGATGGATGTGGGAAGATGCTGGGGAGGGGCCTGATTAGACTGGGGGGAAATTGGGGAAGCCTTGGAGGAGATGGAGACAGGCTGGGCAGGCTGACACATTTGGGGTAAAGGAAGTTGTGGATCACAGAGGAAAAGGAGGTGACATGTCTAGTAAGCTGATGATTGACCTCTGGGTACCTCTGGACTTTCTGGAGTTTTGCTGTGATTCTGTAATCTCCCCACAAGGCCAGGGGTCTCAGCCAGGCATGGTCTCTCGCTCTCCTGCAGGTAGTCTCTCCTTCTTCAGCCTCCCTCCCCAGGGTGGGAGTCTGCCCTGGGGTCTATCTTTAGGCTTGAGAGTGAGACTTTCATTTGATGGAGCAGTTAGATGATAATCAGACTTCAGATGTTCCAGAGTGAGCAAGTGGTTGTGAGATGTGATGGTGGGTGAAGACCTTGTGATGAGGAATCTTGGTGAAGAAGATGTGGTACAGAATGGCAATGGAATATTATTTGGCCATGGAAAAGAAGGAAATTCTGCCATTTGAGGCAACATAGATGGACACTGAGGGCATTCTGCTGAGTGAGATAACTAAGAGAGAGAAAGACAAATACTCTATGAGCTCCCTTATATGTGAAATCTAAAAAATCCAAAATCCTGAAAACAGAGAGTAGAATGGTGGTGACCAGGGGTTGGGGTCAAGGAATTGATGGGGGAGATGTTATTTAAGGGTATAAACTTGCAACCAGTAGTTAAATAAGTCCTAGAGGTCTAATGCAGAGCGTAGAGATAGGAGTCAACAATACTGTGTTATAAAGTTCACAGTTGCTGAGAGTCTAGATCTCAATTGTTCTCATGACAAAAAACAAATGCTAAATTATGTGATGAGATACAGATGTGAACTAATGCTACCATGGTCATCATAATACAGAAGTGTATCAAATCAATATATTGTGCCCTTACACAATGTTACATGTCACT
The DNA here is from genome assembly GCF_029378745.1 of Bos indicus. NCBI lineage: Eukaryota > Metazoa > Chordata > Mammalia > Artiodactyla > Bovidae > Bos > Bos indicus. The sequence continues at coordinate 1,861,885 of NC_091760.1, read as the reverse complement.
TATATCTCAATAACATTTTTAAAATTTCATTTCATTTAATTAAAAGAATGAATTTTGGCCATGAGAGATGGTCAGCTAGGGAAGAGCATGAGCTCTGGAGAAGATGGTTTTGTAATGTCAGGAAGGAGACGGTGGGGAAGGAGCTGAGAAAGGTGTATGAGGAAGGTCCTCTAAGGTGAGGGCAGGCGATGGGTGAGAGTTTAGTCAAAGTTGTTGGCCCTGGGGAGGGTGGATGGGCTGCTTTCCTGAGGCCAGGTGGAAGGAAAGGGTGACCAACATGGAGTGAAGTAATTATCAAGAACAGAGAGTGGTCCTTAAAAAAATAAAAACAGAACTACCATATGACCCAGCAATCCTGCTATGGGGCATATACCCAAAGAAAACCATGATCAAAAAGACACATGCACCCCAATGTTCATAGCAATGCTGTATACAGTAGTCAGGATGCGGAAGCAACCTGAATACCCATCAACAGAGGAATAAAGAAGATGTGGCACACATATGCAGTGGGAATACTACTCAGCCATAAAAGAACAAAACTGGGTCATTTGTAGATATGTGGATGGACCTGGAGATTGTCATATAGTGTGAAGTAAGTCAGAAAAAGAAAACAAATATCATGGATTAACACAATATGTCCATCCAGTCTAGGAAAAAATGGTTTAGATGATCTTTTCTGCAAAGTTGAAGTAGAGACATAGATGTAGAGAACAAATATATGGATACCAATGGGAAAAGGATGGGCTGGGATGAATTGGGAGACTGGGATTGACATATAGACACTATTGATAATGTGCATAAAATAGATAACTAATGAGGACCTACTGTATAGCACAAGGAACCCTATTCAGTGCTCTGGTGACCTACAGAGGAAGGAAATCCAAAGAAGAAGGGGTGTATGTGTATGTACAGCTGATTTACTTTGCTGTACAGTAGAAACTAATGCACCACTGTAAAGCAACTATACTCCAACAGCAATTAATTTTGAAATAATAGAAACAAATAATAATAAAAAGAACATTGCTGTGTGACACAGGGAGCTCAGCCCAGTGCTCTGTGACAACCTAGAGGGGCGGGGTGGGTGGGGGGTGGGAGGGGGGTTCAGGAGGGAGGGGACATGTGTATACCTGTGGCTGATTCATGCTGATGTATGCCAGGAATCAACACAAGGTTGTAAAGCAATTATCCTCCAAAAAAATTTAAAAAAAGGAGAAACAGAGAAGTAATTGGTGTAAATGAAGACAAGTCACTTTTCATGACCTGAAAATCCTGGGAAAGTTATCAGCCAGGGATGAGAGAGTATATTAAAAGTTGAAAAAAATAATTAAACATAAAACTGTACATTTATCTCTGGTGTCACGGTTTCCCAAGTGCTTATTGTACATCATCTCATTTAAATAGAGAGGAGAAGTCTGAAATAGATGCCGAGTTGAGCCAACTTTGCACAGCATGAGTGTTTACAGAAAGTTATGTCCAAAAGGAGTAATTCAGGCAGAGGAAGCGGAGCCCTCAGAAACTAAGAGCTAAGAGGGTCCTTTCATTCAGAGACACGAAGGCAGAGACCTGTGGCCAGGATCCGAGCCAGCACTGGCTGGAGAACTTTTAGGGAGATTGTAATTAATCAGATTGGAGGTTTAAATTCAGAAGTGGTCAAAGTCCAGTATTTTCAACGACTAGCAAAGTAAATGTACATCAATGGCCAGGACTGTTGGTGAAGGATGGAACCCATCATTATATGTGGTCACAGTGTCCCCGGAAACCCTACTCCACAGAAAAGGCTCAGTGTGCATGTCACATGGCATAGAATTGAGAGAAGACAGAATCACCGATCTTTTTAAAAAATGATCTCTTTAGTGGAAAGAAAACAGATTATACAAGAACAAAATCATGCCGGGCCAATCTATTAGAATTTGACATGAAGGTGAGTAGTCTTCTGAATGTAACTTATATAGAATTTCTACACAGCTTTGTCTTGTCAGTGGATACTATGTGATATGGACTTTCTGTGAAATAGGTAAGGATGTAAAGTTATGAAAAGGGGTCAGTTTAAGGAGTGAATGTACCCTCTGGAGTCAGGCAGCCTGGTGGCCCAGAGAAAGTGACATTTCCAAGGGTTGCCAAAAACACTAAATTCTTTGGTGCCAAATCATCAGACCAATGGATAGAGACTCTAGCTACATTTAATAGGGATTCTAATATGTTTAATAAGCAACACATGGGGCTTCCCAGGTGGCATAGTGGTAAAGAATCCGCCTGCCAATGCAGGAGACGCCCGGTTCAATCCCTGGGTTGGGAAGATCACCTGGAGAAGGAAATGGCAACCCACTACAGTATTCTTGCTTGGAAAATTCCATGGACAGAGGAGCCTGGCAGGCTACAGTCCATGGGGTCGCACAGAGTTGAACACGACTGAGCACTCATGCACGCAAAAGCAAAACATACACATTGATTGGTCTCTCTTAATAGTAATGACAATCCTAACATTCACAAGAATTTAGTAAGTATCTGCTCTACGTCAGACCCTGCTCCAGGTGCCTTGTCATCTGTAATCCTAACCCTCCCAAGAGCTCTGCAAGGCAGAAACAAGTATTCCTAATTTACAGATGAGCAGCAAAAGCTTGGAGAGGTCTACTGGATTTCTGTTCTTTCTCCAGTGTATTAAATTGCTAGGGCTGCATACAGAATACCACAGTCTGGGTGGCTTAGACATCAGACATTTATTTTCTCATAGCTCTGGAGGCTGGAAGTTCATGATCAAGATGTCAACCTGTTTGTTTTCCCCTGAGGCTTCTCTCCTTGGCTTGTAGACTTCCGTCTTTCTGTGGTGCCCTCAAATGGTCTTTCCTCTCTGTCTGTATCCTAATCTCTTCTTATAAGGACACCGATCAGATAGAGTTAGTCATTGTGTTGTTCAGTAGCTAAGTTGTGTCCGACTCTTTGTGACCCCATGGACTGCAGCAGGCTTCCCGGGCCTTCACTATCTCTTGGAATGTGTTAAAACTCATGTCCATTGAGTTGGTGATACCATCCAACCCTCTCATCCTCTGTCATCCCCTTCTCCTCCTGCCCCCAATCCCTCCCAGCATCAGAGTCTTTTCCAATGAGTCAACTCTTCTCATGAGGTGGCCAAAGTACTGGAGTTTCAGCTTTAGCATCATTCCTTCCAAAGAAATCCCAGGGCTGATCTTCAGAATGGACTGGTTGGATCTCCTTGCAGTCCAAGGGACTCTCAAGAGTCTTCTCCCACACCACAGTTCAAAAGCATCAATTCTTCAGTGCTCAGGTTTCTTTATGGTCCAACTCTTACATCCATACCTGACTACTGGAAAAACCATAGCTTTGACTAGACAGACATTTGTCCGCAAAGTAGTCTCTGCTTTTAACTTGACTCTTCTTTGAAGGCCCACCTCTGAGGACAGTTACATACAGAGGTGCTGGGGGTTCAGGCCTCAACATGTGAATCTGGGGGTACATGCAGTTCAGCCCACAGCTAACAGCTAGTAGAGTAACATAAGGGAAAACCGGGGTAAGCTGGTCATGGAGCCTCGTAAGCACCCCTCTCAGAAGCTGGGAAGGTGTGCTTTCTTCCCTTGGGGGTTGGGGAGGGTGGGAACAGTAAATGAACCCCACAGTAAACTTCCAGAATTTGCTAGGAGGTGAAAGCCTCTCTCTCCCCCTCCTTTCCACACACCCGCCCTTCCATCCCCAAATGAAGTCTTTCCTCTAGGTCAGAAGTGCTGAGTCACGCTGCTCCTTTCCTTCACCCCAGGGTCAAAAACACAGAGTTACAAGGAGAGACGCGGCCTCCCCCACCCCAGCTCAGGGCCCAGTCAGAGCTGCTGGAGAGAGGCCCACAGAACAGAACTGAGGTGGGGTGTGCGGAATGGGGCCGACTCCAGAGCCGCCCAAGGCACAGAAAACCTCTCTGCATTCAATTTGTAGCAAAGTAAACAATTTGCAGCAAGTAAACAGGGCGCCTATTGTGTCCAGCGTTCTGTGGACTGGGCTTCAAAGAGGACTTTTGTTCTAAAGGATATTTTAAACTTCTTCATTAGCTAGGAAAGTTATTTTAAAAACTATTTCCCAGACACCCAAATACCTATCATAAAAAGAAGAAGAAAAAAAATCACAACACTTACGAATAAGCAGGAATGGTCATGTGTAGCCCTGGCTTCAAGGCTGATCAAGGTGGCTTCCCTGGTGGCCCAGGGGGTAAAGCATCTGCCTACAATGTGGGAGACCTGGGTTTGATCTCTGGGTTGGGAAGATCTGGAGAAGGAAATGGCAACCCACTCCGATATTCTTGCCTGGAAAATCCCATGGATGGAGAAGCCTGGTAGGCTACCGTCCATGGGGTCACAAAGAGTCAGACATGACTGAGCAACTTCACTTCGCTTCACTTTGCTGTCTACTCCTGAGTGAGGCTTGGAGACAGATGCAGGTGAGGAGGATAAGTCTCTTGCCTTGAGGGCTAAGCGGGTGACGAGGATGAGCCTTGGAAACTGGCTGTGAAGGACAACACCACTCTCTCCCCCGCACACAGCTCTGCTTGGGAGGAAGTTGAAAGGGGAGAGGGACTAGCTACACAACTCCAGGGGGCGCCCTCCACCTCGGCAAAGCTCAGCTATTTGTCTCGACTCCTGTGGAGAAGGAAATGGCAACCCACTCCAGATTTCTTACCTAGAGAATCCCATGGACTGAGGAGTCTGGTGGGCTACATACAGTCCAAAAGTTGCAAAGAGTCTGACACGACTGAGCGACCACGTATGCTGTGTGAGAGGAACCCCTCTGGGGGAGTTAAACTGAGGAGGTGGGAAACAGGGCTGAGGAGCCAAGGAACGCCTCAAGGAGTTAGGACCGGAAAGAAAGGGGTGGGAGGGGTCTGGGTAGTCCCTGTCTAGGGGCTTCCCTAGGGACACAGGAGAAGCCCCAGCACGTGTCCTACCAAATCCTCATTATGGCACCAAAATGCTCCCCCAGGCATGCTGAGAGCCGGCAGCTTATGTCCTGTCCTGAAGGCCCAGCAGACACCCTGGCGGCCTTCCTGGAGGCTGCGGCAGGTTGCTCCATGGAGGGGGTGCCACATCTCTCAGGCTCTAAGAAGCAGGCTACCCGTGGGATCACTGCTGCTGCTGCTGCTAAGTCGCTTCAGTTGTGTCCAACTGTGTGACCCCATAGACGGCAGCCCACCAGGCTCTGCCGTCCCTGGGATTCTCCAGGCAAGAACACTGGAATGGGTTGCCGTTTCCTCTTCCAATGCATGAAAGTGAAAAGTGAAACTAAAGTTGTTCAATCTTGCCCACAGCTCTCAGGCTCTAAGAAGCAGGCTACCCGTGGGATCACTGCTGCTGCTGCTGCTAAGTCGCTTCAGTCGTGTCCAACTGTGCGACCCCATGGACTGCAGCCTACCAGGCTCCTCCATCCATGGGATTTTCCAGGCAAGAGTACTGGAGTGGGGTGCCATTGCCTTTCTTCATAAACATACCCAGCTCCTTCTCAGGGGCTCCCGAGAACCTCCGGCAGAACTGCCACCCAGGGCTGGCCACGAGGGAAGCCACATCAGAGTCCCCTACATGGTACCTACCTCTCTTCACCCTCGGGGAGGAACTTGAGGCCCAACAAAGGAAGCTGACACAGAAGGCATCCGGGAAGAGAAGCTGGAGAGGCCACTGTGATGCTTGCCTTCTCCTGCTCTGGCTCATTCTTCAGTTTCCTCAATGAGAGCTGTAACCTTTGGATGTTGTTTAGTCACTCAGTTGTGTCCTACTCTTTGAGACCCCATGGACTGTAGCCCACCAGGCTCCTCTGTCAATGGGATTTCCCAGGCAAGAATACTGGAGTGGGTTGCCATTTCCTTCTCCAGGGGATCTTCCTCACCCAGAGATCGAACCCAGGTCTTCTGAGTTGGCAGGAGGATTCTTTGCCACTGAGCCACCTGGGAGCCCCTGCAACCCTTTGTCTGATGGCATTTACTCTCATTGTAATGTCAATACACTGATAGTTGACCTGTGATCAGGATAAGGACAGTTCCATCAGATCCTTTCCTAGGAGCAGATTGGGGTGGGGAAGGAGGGGAGACCCTAAGCCATTCTTGGTGGTGGTGGTGGTGGTGATGGTGATGGAGAGGGGGTTGTGGACCAGCAGGAAGGTGGGCAAGAAGCAGGAAGAAGGCAGAGAGGAGCCCGAAACAAGTCTGCCCACTACACAATATTGCCTCCATCTGGCCTGGCTTGGACAGACTGAATGATTGTGATATTATCCAGAATACTAGGCCGCTGACCAAAGACGTCTCCAGATGCTCAGAAGTTGTACTTCCAAGCATAATTCTTGGCTGTCCCAGAACCACAAGTAATTGATGATGCGCCCTCCCCACCCGCCCCCTTTCCACATCTTATTCTTTCCAGCTCCTGGACAGATACATTTTCTTGTTTGCAGACTCATTCATTCCAGGTTTTGCAGCAATCTCAGACTTGAAAAATGCAAGTGCAGTGTGGTCGCGTTCATCTGTGGTCACCTGGTCCTCATTAAGGCCATTGGAGGCAGCCAGGACCTGGTTTTGTGATTAGTGGTTCTCCTCCATGTAGGCTTGAGAGCTCTCAGTGGGCTCTCGTTGTTTGCATGAAGTCCTCGGAGGACAATGCCAGGCTCAACTCCACGTTTTCCACATGACCGATGGCATTCGAAGCTTTGCAATCCCAATAGGCACATTTCTTGACTGGCTTTGTTTCTCATGGGTTCAGGTGGAATAAAAAGGTTTTCTGCTGCCAAGAATGTCAGTGTGTGGTTGGGAAGTTGGCATTTTTCTCTAGAAGGAAGGGAAGTCAGTTGGTAAGTGACGGATGTCTCATGCCAACAGTGAGAAAGGTTGTTTCAGTATTTCTCAGTTTTAGTGAAACTAGAGTCTGCCATCACGGGTAAGGAGGGGCCAGGAGTCTTCCTGGGGGGCTTGTGAACGTCTCCCGCTAGGAGCAGACTGTTGTTAAGCCCTGCTGTGTACATTCTCCTGAGGCCGCCTGGAGGCTGGGGCTGGGATTGGGGTGGGGTGGGGGGTGCTCTGGGATTCGTCTTTCATTTCTGCAGCTGGGAAGATGGCTCGGCCTCTGCCAAGGCCTTTTGTCCCATTTTTCTCTTGCTTCATTGGGACATTTCCGGAACCAAATATATTCAACTAATCCTCAGCTTCAGGAGGTGATTGAATATCCAAATGCTGGCCCTTCCATTGTCCGATGACTAGGACCAGCTGAAACACTCAATTTTGCAAAACAGTCATGCTCCAGCCATTGGCCCAATTATCTCTTCCAATTACAATGTCTTCCCATCCTCTTCTCATGGAAGTGTTTGAGGCCCCTATGGATTCTGGGAATTCTCAGGCTGAATTCCACCCTTCATGCACCAGAGACACGAGGCAAAGTCGCCTGCTCCATGGGTGTTTGGTTCTACTGTACTTTGACATGGATTCCAAAGTCTGTGTCTTACTGAAGACAGGCTATTGTTGTCTTTATTATTTTGAAATGGACACACTGCTGAGAGCCTGGATCTGAGCCTGAAGATAAATACGGGTACTCAGAGGCCTTGAAATCCATCCTTGCAGCTTGCTAATCCTTGCAGGCCTTTTAGAACAGAGCCAGACTAAACAGAGAGCTGCCACTCCCTCCCCAGGGCCAACACTTTGGGGCTTTTGTCAACTGGGCAGGAGTGCAAATCCTTGAAGATATCCTCCATAGAAAGCCTGTTTCTTTATGTTCTTTGGGTCGGACCTTAGCCAATGTTGGCAACGTGGCCTTGCGTGGCCCTGGGGAACCTCGACATTTCTTCATTTGAGTGTCCGGGGTCTAGACTCCAACTCGACTGCGTGTCTCAGGGAGCAGGAATGAGGTGTTGTCAGCCTCTGAGATTGAAAGGAAGCTTTGGAATTAGGAAGAGTCCAGTTTCTGACAAGACAGTGGAATGGGAGTCAGGGAGGAAGGCTTTGGAGCGACAAGATGGGGAGGGAAGGTGGTGAACAGGCAGGCAGTCCGTGTTGATCATCCTGTGCTAACGGTGCATCTGGTGTCTCTCAGAGTCACTGAGAGCTTGGGGAACTGTATCCTTTCACTCAGCCAGGTGCCTCCCAGACATGCAAGTGCCAGGTACCACCTGCCCCTCAGACATACAAGGGCCAGGTAACCCCCCCAAGATTTTATGCAAGGGCCAGGAAGCCCCCCAAGCATGAAAGTACCAGGTACCCTCCCCCTGACATGCAAGGGCCAGGTACCTCCACCCAGACATGCAACTGCATTAGCTCTACAGCTATATATGATGCTTCACCCAACGTGGCGACCTCCAGCCCCACCTAGAACCACTCACAGGCTGTCCCCTGGCAGAACCTGGCACTGCAGGGTGGTCCACAGTTCCTCCTGTAGGGGTTGTCTCTCCATCTTCCCCACCACTTCTCCTGCGGTGTGTGTATTAGACGCCCAGACCTGTCCGACTGTTTGTGACCCCACGGACTGCAGCCCTCCAGGCTCCTCTGTCTATGGGATTCCCCAGGCAAGGATACTGGAGTGGGTTGCCGTTTCCTCCTCCAGGGAATCTTCTCAACCCAGGGATCGATTCCTGCTGCACTGCAGGCAGATTCTTTACCGTCTGAGCCACGTCAAAGCTTTCTGTATCCCCATCGCTCTCCCCTTATCCAAAAGACACCAGTGAAGAAGGGGAAAAATCCTCCTGTTTGGGAGAGCACCCTCTTTTAGTTCTTTCTTTGGGTCCTAACCTCCAGCAGTCCCTTGCCCCAGCTGGGTGACACTGTTTCAAGACAGCCCACTTTGGGGACCTGATTTCACTGTCTTTGGAAAGCCACCCTGAAAGGAGAGTCCAAGTTCAAATTCAGTTCCTAAGAATAAGGGAATCCACACATCCACTGTGACTGGGATGATAGGGGGGACTTAGGTGGAGGTTGGGGGCAAGGATCAGGGAAGGGAACCAGGTGGGGTGGGGGCGGGGTGGCAAGTCAGCCATCTTGTCTCAGGAGAACCTCAGCTGAGTCACAGAAGTGCCTCTGTGGCTGTCGTGGAAACCTCTGGACTACACAGTAAGCCCCCTACATATGAATGAGTTCCATTCTGAGAGCACATCTGTAAGTCCAATTTGTTTTTAAATCCAACAACGTCGGTCTAGGTACCCAACTAAAATATTTGACTATATAGTGCTGTACTGTAATAGGTTTATAATACTTTTCACACAAATAACACATACAAAGCAAACACAAGAATTCTTTTTTTTACTTAAAAATTTTTTTCTTTTTAATCAGAGGATAATTACAATATTGTGATGGTTTCTGCCATCCATTAAGAAGAATCAGCATTAGGTATACATATGTCTCCTCCCTCTTAAACATCCCTCCCACCTCCCTCCCCATCCTACCCCTCTAGGCTGTCACAGAGCACCGGCTTTGGGTTCCTTGTGAAAGTTGCTCAGTCATGTCTGACTCTTTGTGACCCCGTGGACTGTACAGTCCATGGAATTCTCCAGGCCAGAATACTGGAATGGGTAGCCTTTCCCTTCTCCAGGGGATCTTCCCCACCCAGGGATCGAACCCAGGTCTCCCACATTGCAGGCGGATTCTTTACCAGCTGAGCCACAAGGTTCCCTGTGTCATACAGCAAATTCCCATTGGATATCAGTGGTAAAGAACCCACCTGCTAATGCAGGAGACATAAGAGACGCAGGTTCGATCCCTGGGTTTGGAGGATCCCCTGGAGGAGGGCACGGCTCCCCACTCCAGTATTCCTGCCTGGAGAATCCCATGGACGGAGGAGACTGATAAGCTACAGTCCAAAGGGTCGCAGAGTCGGACTTGACTAAACAGGTTAGCATGCACACATGCACACATACATTCCAAAGGTGGAATTCAGATCCTCTCAGAGGTGAGAGTTATACAGTCCATGAGTTCACAAAGAGTCCGACACCGCAACTGATCAGTGTCCTCCGTCTGAGTGCCTGAGCACACAGCACACACATCTACATGACATATGATAACATACATGTTTCCATGTGACTCTCAAATCATCCCACCTTCTCTCTCCTCCACACTGTGTCCAAAAGTCTGTTCTCTATGTCTGCATCTCCACTGCTGCCTTGAAAGAGAAAGACACATACTGTATATTAACGCATTTATATAGAATCTAGAAAGATGGTAGTAAAGAAAACATGATTAATCTTACAGTACAGTACCTTGAAAAGTACAGTAGTACCATACAACAGCTGGCACACAGGGGCTGGCATGGAGTGAACAGGCAAGAAGAGTTACTGACTAGAGAGAGAGGAGGCGGGAGATGGTAGAGCTGAAGGATCATCACCAATAGGAGATGGAAGGCAAGCTGTAATTTCACTCATGCCTGATGTTGATGGCACAGGTTCGGGTTCCTTGCTCAATTCAATCTATCTATCCTCTTGAGTGGGTTGACTTGCAAGAATAGCACTGAAACACATGCATTCCCACATGTAAAGTAGATAGCCAGTGGGAGTCTGATGTATGATGCAGGGAACCCAAAGCTGGTGCTCTGTGACAACCTGCAGGGATGGGAGGGGGAGGGAGGTGCGAGAAGTGTTCAGGAGGGAGGGGACACAAGTGAAAAAAGAACACAATCCAGTGATGTCTGGGTAGCAGCTCATCATAGATGGCATGGCAGCACTGGATTGCATTTTGAACGGCTGCTGAACCATTCATGAACCATTCTACATTTGGGTCCTGGGTCCCAAAATCTAATGGTGCCCCCTCAAATAAAGAAAGCACCCTTGCCGTCTCCCGTGTCATGAATCTCTTTGGTTATTCAGTTACTTCTTCCTTTCTCTCTCTCCATCCTTTCTCTGAATCTCCAACTCCATCAGGTCTTCATTAGTAAGCAGCTCGTGTTGCATAGCAAGTTCAGTGAAGTTGTCCTCTTGCAGATCTGGCTTGAAATAAAGACTCTGTACTACTATATGCCACGCAGTGCTCTAAAGTACACAAAAGCACAACCACTTGTAGGACACGTGTGCACATGACAACGTATGCCAATAAGTTACGTGATTGGACATATGAACACACATTCACATCTTTGAAATTTCGCAACTTGAAGAGTTTGTATGTAGGGAATTTACTGTAGTGTCAGGTCACCTTTTTTTCACTTTTCACTTTCTTGCATTGGAGAAGGAAATGGCAACCCACTCCAGTGTTCTTGCTTGGAGAATCCCAAGGACAGTGGAGCCTGGTGGGCTGCCGTCTATGGGGTTGCACAGAGTTGGACACGACTAAAGCGATTTAGCAGTTAGCAGTAGGTAGGCAGATGGAAGAAATGTACATGATCTTCTGCAAGAAGATTTTCCCCTGAAAATCAGCAAAGAACAAAGGCCCAGAGACTCAACCCAGTGGAACAAATTCAGCTGTTGCCTGACTTACGATCCTTGAGAACAGGAACCATACCTACTCATTATGTCAGTTCAATGTCAAATACAGTTCCAGGCTCAAAATCAAGGCACAAGGAGTGCCTGCTGAGCTGAAGGAGTCCAGGCTGGTCAGGGCCCAAGTGTAAGAGGAAAGACCAGTGATATTAAGACAGTTGGGAATTGGGTCCAGAACCATGCATGCTGTTAGATGCTGGGCTAAGAGTGTCCATTGACAAATGAGCATCATGAAAGGGCATTAAAACATTTTTCTTTGTCAATTTTAAAATAATGAGTACTCATTTTTATTTGCAAAACAATGCAAAGATATAGAAAGAAAAAGTAGTCTCTCCCTTCATTCCTCTCATCTTCATAAACTAATTTTCTCATCCTTAGAATTCCAAGGTTTCACCAAGTTATGTCTAGGTGTTTGTCTTTTTAAAACAAATGATCCCATCTGGAACTTGGGCTTTTCAATCTACAGGCTTAAATCTTGTGTCACAACATGGAAAATTTCTTCTGTTATTTAACTATTGTTTCTCCTTCATCATCTGTCCTCTCTTCCCACCCCACTTCTGAAACTGGTAATACTGTTTGAAAGTCATCTCTTGTTTGGTCCTCTAAGTCTCTTACTGGTCCCGACTGGTTTCCATCCCTTTGTATTTCCATATCATGAGCTATTTCTTTCCCTTGGTCTTCTAGGCCTATAATTCACAGCTCAGCAGTGATTATCCTATTTTCTGTTTATTTCTGAAGTTTATAAAATAAAGAATAATTTTCTTTTAGTAGTTCCAAGAAGTCCATTTCTCAGACCCTAGTTGTATCCTCTGAGCATCCTCATTGCTTTGTTCAAGCTCTTTCATCAGTCCTCCTCCAACGGGGTTAGTGGCTTGGTCTTTCCAGCCCTCATCACAGAGACCCTTAAATGTTCCTGATTTTGTAGTCCACTGGCAGATGGATCAGGATGAAAGCATTTGCAGTGGCAAAGCCCATAGGCAAGGGAAGGTTCAGCAGTTTCTGCTTGTAGGAGCTAGCCATAAGTCAACTGATCAACCACTTCTCTATTGCTCTGAGCTGATCAACCTCTCTTTGAGCTCCTGGAATCAGGGTCTAGATCTTAAAGAAGATGAAGGGGTGGGAATTTAAGAGCACAGGTGGGAGAATTGGCTCCAAAGAGGAGGAGAATATACCTTCTTCTGACCCACAAGACTGGCAGGAGGGGTTATAAATACAGACACTGCACTTGTCATTTTGTGAGCAGTAAGTTGGGGGAATTCATGGTCCATGGCAGAGATGTGTTTGGGGTAGCCATTTGACTGTTCCTCTGATTCAAAGAGAAATAGCCACGCAGCTATGTTCTTCAACCTCCCAGGGTGTTCATCTCTCACCATCAGCTAAAACAATCAATGGCTTGAACATCCATCTTTGCCTTGTCCAACATGATGTCAGGTGCTGTGAGGAACAAAGTATGATCAGAACGCAGAGTTCGCACTTGGAAATGCTACCCCCGACCCTCAAGGATCGGCTCAGTTGCCATATCCTGAATTCTCCCTCTTCCAAGGGACCAGGATCCTGTCCCTCCACCTGCTCCACGTGCTCCTTCTCTGGGGACCTGGAAGGATGCTGCAGCTGCCCTGGGGGCAGTTCTCTGTACAAACACACTGGTGTGGGGTGGTTTGGTAGGAAGTCACTGAGGCTTTAGCTTTCCTGAGCTGTCTTTGGTTTACCTGTGGTGAGGTGAGATTAAGGAGGAGCCAGGGGTCTGGCTAGAGTAGAACATGGGAAGTCACAGCCAGACCTCAACGGGGAGGCCAAGTCATAGGAAGCAGGTGGCTTTGCATGGAGCCAAGAGTTGAAGAAGGACCACATGGCCTTGGCTTTTGGCCACCATTTCCGGCATGATGAGGTTCAACTTGCAGACAAGGGCCATTGCCCTGGAGCCAAGCAGAAGCAAAAGTCACCACCCTAAAGATGCTGAGATGTCCCCTCTGCCTGGAGGTTACTGAACCATCACCACCCCATACTCTCAGAGGCCATGACTATCTTGGGACCAGAGAAGAGAAATCTGAGAATTTGAGTATGTTTTGTTTTTTTCTAGAAAGACTGAACATAACTGACAGGACTGTTTAAATTTGGGGGTCTAAATTATAGAGCAGAGTGGATTAAAAATTAATCTATTCCCATTAGCCAACAGTAAAGACTGAAAAGGAAGACAAATTACAGACAAAATAAAGGAGCTTGTTTTATTCCCTGCATATTCAAACTGTACAAGGAATTTGAATATGCATAAACACACACACACACACATTTTCATGTCTTTGGATTTTTTTCCTGACACCATTGGTTAGAAAATGACCCAAAATTCATAGGAGAAACCACAAAAAAGACAAACAACCCAATTAAAAAATGAGCAAAGAACTTGAAATGAACAAAGGACTCAAAAAAAAAAAAAAAAAAGAGGTATAAATGACCAAGGAGCACATGAAAAGTTGCTCAATGTCATTAGTCATCAGGGAAATGCAAATCAAAACCACAACGAGATATCACTTCAAACCCACTAGGCTGGCCAAGGCTTTTTTAAAAGGGTGAAATAGAACGTGCTGGTGAGGATGTGGAAAAATGAGAATACTCATACATTGTTGATTGAAATATGAAATGGTGCACTCTGGAAAATAGGTAATTCCCCAATAAGTTAAATATAGAATTACATGCCACCCAATAATTCAACTCCTACATATGTTATGTATATGTATATATATAACCCCCAAATTGAAAACAGGTGTTCAAATGTAAACTTGTTCACAAATGTTCATAGCACAACATCCCAGAAGTCGAAAGAACCCGAATGCCAATCAACAAATGAAGAGAATAACAAAAATAGCGTACCCATACAATGGAGTTGAACACGACGTAGTGGCTGAACAACAACAGCAATACAATAGAACATTGCTGCTGCTGCTGCTAAGTCGCTTCAGTCGTGTCCGACTCTGTGCGACCCCATAGACGGCAGGCCGCCAGGCTCCTCCATCCACAGGATTCTCTAGGCAAGAATACTGGAGTGGGTTGCCATTTCCTTCCCCAACATTATTTAGCCATAAGGAGAATGAAATACCAATATATATTACAGCAGGAAGGAACCTTGGAAACATCATGCTAAGTGTAGAAGCCATACACAAAAGACTGTATACTGTGTGATTTCATGTATTTAAATAACCAGAATAGGCAAATCTATAGACACAGAATGCAGATTGGTGGTTTCTAGAGAGGAGGAATAGAAAGGGACAACTTCATGGGTTCAGGGTTCCCATTTAGGATGATGAAAAATTCTGGGATTACAACATGGTAATGGTCTCACAACACTGTGAAGATACTTAATGCCACTGAATCACACACTTCAAAATATGTTATGGGCTGTTTGTTGTTTCAGTTGCTAAGTCATATCCAACTCTTTTGCGACCCCATGGACTGTAGCCTGCCAGGCTCCTCTGTTCATGGGATTTCCCAGGCAAGAATACTAGGGTGGGTTGCCGTTTCCTTCTCCAGGGGACTGTCCTAACCCAGGGATCGAATCAATGTCTCCTGCATTGGTAGGCAGATGCTTTACACCTAAACCACCAGGGAAGCCCTTATGTTATGTATATTTTACCATAATTTAAAAGAATTCGTAGGATTAAATGGATTAAAGATCTAAACATAAGACCAGAAACTATAAAAATCTTAGAGGAGAACATAGGCAAAACACTCTCTGACATACATCACAGCAGGATCCTCTATGACTCACCTCCCAGAATATTGGAAATAAAAGCAAAAATAAATAAATGGGATCTAATTAAAATTAAAAGCTTCTGTACAACAAAAGAAACTGTAAGCAAGGTGAAAAGACAGCCTTCAGAATGGGAGAAAATAATAGCAAATGAAGCAACTGACCAACAACTAATCTCAAAAATATACAAGCAACTCCTGCAGCTCAATTCCAGAAAAATAAACGACCCAATCAAAAAATGGGCCAAAGAACTAAACAGACATTTCTCCAAAGAAGACACACAGATGGCTAACAAACACATGAAAAGATGCTCAACCTCACTCATTACCAGAGAAATGCAAATCAAAACCACTATGAGGTACCATTTCACGCTAGTCAGAATGGCTGCGACCCAAAAGTCTACAAGCAATAAATGCTGGAGAGGGTGTGGAGAAAAGGGAACCCTCTTACACTGTTGGTGGGAATACAAACTAGTACAGCCACTATGGAGAACAGTGTGGCGATTCCTTAAAAATTGGAAATAGAACTGCCTTATGACCCAGCAATCCCATTGCTGGGCATAAACACCGAGGAAACCAGAATTGAAAGAGACACGTGTACCCCAATGTTCATCGCAGCACTGTTTATAATAGCCAGGACATGGAAGCAACCTAGATGTCCATCAGCAGATGAATGGATAAGAAAGCTGTGGTACATATACACAATGGAGTATTACTCAGCCATTAAAAAGAATACATTTGAATCAGTTCTAATGAGGTGGATGAAACTGGAGCCTATTATACAGAGTGAAGTAAGCCAGAAAGAAAAACACCAATACAGTATACTAATGCATATATATGGAATTTAGAAAGATGGTAACGATAACCCTGTATGCGAGATAGCAAAAAAGACACAGATGTATAGAACAATCTTTTGGACTCTGTGGGAGAGGGCAAGGGTGGGATGATTTGGGAGAATGGCATTAAAACATGTATAATATCATATAAGAAACGAATTGTCAGTCCAGGTTCAATGCAGGATACAGGAAGCTTGGGGCTGGTGCACTGGGATGACCCAGAGGGATGGTATGGGGAGGGAGAAGGGAGGGGGGTTCAGGATGGGGAACACGTGTACACCCGTGGCAGATGCATGTTGATGTATGGCAAAACCAGTACAATCAGAGATCAGATCAGTCGCTCAGTCGTGTCCGACTCTTTGCGACCCCATGAATCGCAGCACGCCAGGCCTCCCTGTCCATCACCAACTCCCGGAGTTCACTCAGACTCACGTCCATCGAGTCAGTGATGCCATCCAGCCATCTCATCCTCTGTCGTCCCCTTCTCCTCCTGCCCCCAATCCCTCCCAGCATCAGAGTCTTTTCCAATGAGTCAACTCTTCGCATAAGGTGGCCAAAGTACTGGAGTTTCAGCTTTAGCATCATTCCTTCCAAAAAAATCCCAGGGCTGATCTCCTTCAGAATGCGCTGGTTGGATCTCCTTGCAGTCCAAGGGACTCTCAAGAGTCCTCTCCAACGCCACAGTTCAAAAGCATCAATTCTTCGACGCTCAGCCTTCTTCACAGTCCAACTCTCACATCCATACATGACCACAGGAAAAACCATAGCCTTGACTAGACGAACCTTTGTTGGCAAAGTAATGTCTCTGCTTTTGAATATGCTATCTAGGTTGGTCATAACTTTCCTTCCAAGGAGTAAGCGTCTTTTCATTTCATGGCTGCAGTCACCATCTGCAGTGATGGTAGTGATTTTGGAGCCCAGAAAAATAAAGTCTGACACTGTTTCCACTGTTTCCCCATCTATTTCCCATGAAGTGGTGGGACCTGATGCCCTGATCTTCGTTTTCTGAATGTTGAGCTTTACGCCAACTTTTTCACTCTCCACTTTCACTTTCATCAAGAGACTTTTTAGTTCCTCTTCACTTTCTGCCATAAGGGTGGTGTCATCTGCATATCTGAGGTTATTGATATTTCTCCCGGCAATCTTGATTCCAGCTTGTGTTTCTTCCAGTCCAGCGTTCCTCATGATGTACTCTGCATATAAGTTAAATAAACAGGGTGACAATATACAGCCTTGACGAACTCCTTTTCCTGTTTGGAACCAGTCTGTTGTTCCATGTCCAGTTCTAACTGTTGCTTCCTGACCTGCATACAAATTTCTCAAAAAAAAAAAAAAAAGATGTTACACATAAGTCATCCAGGACCAGAATATGAAAATGTAAAACTTTCAATAAATGTATCATTATCTTAATCAATAAAATTTAAAAAAATTAAAAATAAATAGGAAAAAAAAAGACTTCGTAAGAGTGATGCTATGGCTGAAATATCTACTCCCTGCTGATAACAGCCTGTATCCATTGGGTGCTTACTGCCTGCTGGGCATTTTACAGAGATTATCTCATTTTGTCCTCAGAGCAATCCTAGGAGGTGGTGTCATTATTCCCATTTTGCAGGTGAGAAAGCAGATTTAGAGAGCTGAAGTAGTCACCCAAGACCCCAAGCAGTTAGCCCTCTCACCATGCAGCGAGATGGGAGAGCAAGGAGCTGCCAGGATCTCCCCCAACCCCTGTCCTTAGAGTAGTAGGTAAGCTTTCAGGACATAGCATCCAACCTGTGAGGGCAGAAGAGGGTCCTCCTCAGACTGGGGCTGAGAAGGGGAAGGCATCATTGCAACTGCAATTGCATCATTGCAATTTGCTCTCTCATGTAGTGAACCCCAGAGAGGGAAAGGGATCTAGGAGGCGCATCCCAAAGGCCACTGGAAGGAAAACCAAGGACCGTCATCCAGGAAGGAATAGCTGGTGTTACCTGGATCCTGAACTAAGGCCCTTCTCCTCTGGGAAGACTGTGGACCTGACCCCAAGGGAAGCCAACTTGTAAAGCATTTCCCAGCCCGGATGGCCAGAGTGACCCCACACCAGTGCTGCATACTAGTTTCTTATGAAAAAATGGGCAAGCGGGGCTGCTGAGAAAGAGTGAGGGAGAAACTCACAGCCAGAATCGCTGGGGGCGGGGCAGCGTGAGAGCCTTGCAGGGTGGTAGCCGCTCTGTCCCTGCTGCAGCAGACTGGACGCAAAATCTGCAGCTGAGGAAGTTTCTGGTGGTTCAGTGGTGGAGAATCCACCTGCCGATGCAAGGGGCGCGGGTTTGAGTCCTGGTCGGGGAAGATTCACGTGCTGCGGGGCAACTAAGTCTGTGGGCCACAGCTACCTGCACCCTACAGCTGGTGCTCCGCAAGAAAGGAGCCGCCACAGTGGGAAGCCTGTGCCCCACAGCTAAAGAGCAACTCCCGACTCGTAGCAGTTAGAGAAAGCCCGCGTGCAGCAAGGAGCACCCTGCACAGGCAAAAATAAATAAGTAATTAAAAACTTAAAAGCTAAATTGAAATAATATTTTTTTATTATACAGAGTGAAGTAAGCCAGAAAGAAAAACACCAATACAGTATACTAACACATATATATGGAATTTAGAAAGATGGTAACAATAACCCTGTATACGAGACAGCAAAAGAGACACTGATGTATAGAACAGTCTTTTGGACTCTGTGGGAGATGGAGAGGGTGGGATGATTTGGGAGAATGACATTGAAACATGTATAATATCATATATGAAACAAGTTGCCAGTCCAGGTTCGATGCACGATACTGGATGCTTGGGGCTGGTGCACTGGGACGACCCAGAGGGATGATATGGGGAGGGAGGAGGGAGGAGGGTTCAAGATGGGGAACGCAGGTATACCAGTGGCAGATTCATGTTGATATATGGCAAAACCAATACAATATTGTAAAGTTAAAATATAAAATTTTAAAAAAGAGAGGAAAAAAATAAACCAAAAAAAAAAAAAAAAAAAGAAATAATATTTTTTTTAATCCCCAGTTGAAGGACAAGCTTCAGGTACAAGCTCAGTGAACAGAAGAGACATGCCCTTGGCATTGGCTGACCCAGCCCTGGGCCACTGTGCCCGGGTCCCTGGTGAAATTCTGCCCTGTGTCATCTTCTCCGAGGAAGATCATCACCAGAGCCCACTCTCTGGAGAGCAGTGATAAGCATTCTCTGTTTGGTCGGTAATTGGCATGAAAGGCCACAGTCCTGAAGTAGGACATCACTGGATTCCTGTCGACGCAGAAACTTTGGTGAGATTGTAACTCTGGCCTCTTCTGAGTTACCAAAATAGAAGTGGCAAATATTTGTCAGCTCTCCTGCCAATTCCTGTTCATTTCTAGTGGCTTCCTGGGGTACAACGTCGAGAACGATCCTGAGCCCATGTCTGAGGCTCAGTGGAAAAGATAACCACTGTTGATTAGCGAGGTCTGCAGTAGATGAATAGCAGAAGCACAGTAGTGGAGGCTGGTTCCTGTCCCATGGGCATTAGACACTGTCAAAGGGTGGCTCAGGGGTCTTCCCTGGTGGTCCAGTGGCTAAGACTCTGAACTCCCAATGCAAGAGGCCTGGGTTCAATTGCTGGTCAGGGAACTAGATCCCACATGCTGCAAACTAAGTTCTCATGCCACAGCTAGGACTTGGTGTAGCCAAATAAATGAATATGTGATAAATGGTGGCTCAGTTGTGGGCTGGGATGACAACCCCTATTATTACAGATATTCTTATAAAGAGCCACCAGGGCATCCACTCCAGTATTCTTGCCTGGGAAATCCCATGGGCTGAGGAGCCTGGTGGGCTATGGTCCATGGGGCCACAAAGAGTTGAACACGACTGAGCACACAGCATACACACACAGGACATTCATGCTGTGGAAAAATCTTTGGAGGTGATGATCTCTCCCTTCCATTTGAGGAAAAAAGCTTCCAGAAAGACGCCTTTCTTCTCCATTATCTGAGCTCCTGAGAAGGGCAGCAGGTCAAGGGCCATTTCCTCCTCTTTCCCCCGAGGAGTGAACTGATGGTTGCCAGCAAGGGCCTCTTTCTCCAAGGCTGTTCTGGAGCTCTTGTTTGCCCAGGGCAGCTGCAGTCACACAGTTTGTTTCTTGTCATGGAAAGCTGAAACTTCTCAGAGCCCAAGCTAAATACTGGCTACGGCAGAACATCCAGTTTTTTTTTTTTTTTTTTTTTCCATGAGCCCCTGCTGAATTGAAACCCAGAAGCCAGTGGCCCACCTGCCAATTATTACAGTTAATTCTGTGCAGGCTTGACTCAGGAACCGAGACAGAGAGTTCTGTTTGCTGCTGGGGGCACACAGGGCGGGCGGGAGGGGCCGTGAATGCCCGTGTGTGTGTGTGCCTGGGCTGGTCCTGGCAGCCATGGCGCCCTCCCCTGCGCCGGGAGTCTGGCATCCAAGTGTGACTTCAGTGGGGCCTCCTTCTCCTTGAGTCGGCCTCTGAGATCAGAGATATTGACGGGCAAGAGCTTCTCTTCCTCCTGCTCCACACCACGGCCACCCGCTTATTCTTCAGAACTCAGTGAAGAACACTTGTGTTTATTATTTTTTTTTCCCCAAAGGAAAAGAGAGAAAGACATTCAGGTTAAAACTCTGGGAGTTTTCTGTTGCCTTTTCTCCTCTGACCCCACTGCCTTGTAAGATCCCATTAACTCGGGGAGAGAACAGTCGCTCTTTGTTCCCCGGAAGCGAAGAGTGAGTTTTGTGGTGGACCACGGGGTGAGTTCCAGTTTGGTCTCGCCTGAAGGTGACCTCAATCCTGGTTGCTCAGGGCTCTCTGTCCTAAGTTTCTTCAGGTCTCCTTCAGTGATTCATGAGTTTATCCATTCATCCGTTCATGTGTTCATTTGCTCCTAGTAAGCCAGACAACTAGGTGGGACATCTGGTTGACCGTGAAGGGGAGGAGGATTTCCTGCCCTCTGGGAGTGAAGTGGGAAAGTAGAGAGTAAGCAAATAATTACAGGAAAAACCAAGGACCGCGTGGCCAGCGCTAGGTAGGGGATGCTCGGGGGAAGACCTAGCTCTGTCCCACAACAGGGGAGTGAGTGCACAGAAGATGCTAGAGCAACCACTCGGGATGTGGTGCAAACCTGTTAGCAGGAGACAATATCTAGAAAGTTCAGTTCATAATCTAGAACGTTCAGAAAGGAAGTGGTCCCTAACTTCCTTGTTATTTTAAGTAGAGAGCTGAAAGGGGAGTTGGATGAAGCAGAGAATGGATCTGGGTAGTGGGACAGCAGGTCTCAGGAAAGGAAATAGTGCACAAAGGCCCCCCAAGATCCACAGATCTTTCCAACCACTGAAGTCTATGGAGACCAGAGCATCGAGGGTGGCAGTTGGGGGAAGTCCTGAATGAGGTGAGCTGCAGCAGGCAGTAGGGCAACCACGCCCGGCCTCATGAGTCTGGAGAACCAGGGCCTCCTTCTTCAGGATGCAGGGAGCCATGGGGTGAGCTGAAGCTCAGTTCATAGCATCACTGTTCCTGCTCCCGTCCTGTGGTCCCTGGATATTTGCGGTTGTGGTTTCATTGCTAAGTCGTGTCCAACTTTTGCGACCCCATGGACTGTAGCCTGCTAGGCTCCTCTGTCCATGGGATTCTTCAGGCAAGAATACTGGATATTGTCTCCCCCTAACTCAGCAAGACAAGCCATTGGCCAAAAGTGACTGCCCATGGTGGACACTGTGCCAGGGCCAAGGCTGGCATAAAGATGACAAGACCCAGGCCTGACTCCAAGGTGCTCACCCATGAGTGGGTGGATGGACCTGGAGGTGGGTGCCCTTGTCACCCCAAGGAGGGAGCCATGACTTGTTCCAGGCAGGGAGGGGTGGGAGGATGTCTGGGGGAGGAAAGGAGACTTGAATGAGTCTCGTGGAGAAAGCCATTCACACATGCAGGCTGGAGATCCAGAAGTAGGATGGCCACGGTGAGTTTGAGACCAGGGGTCGCAAGGTATATTTAACTGGGCTGTCCGGCCCCTTAGCCTAGAGCATTCGAGCCTCCTGACTGACCCAGAAAGTGGGTGGCTGATTGGAACCACATGTTGGCACCAGCCTTCTCCTGTTGATGCAGGAGGGGGGCTTCATGCCAAACACGGTGCTGAGAGAGGAGCGGCTGGTGGAGGGGGGCAGTGCTGGGCTGGTCTCTCTTCTATGAAGAGTGCTCCATCCTCCGCGATGGACGGGAGGCCAAGGATGTCAGCTTATGACTCCTGCCCTGCATTTTAGACGTGACCACCCTGGGAGATTTCTAGACCCGAAAACTCATCTTAAAAAAAAAAAAAAACAAACCCCACACCTGCCCAGGGTCCCAGGGGACACTGTGCCCTGTGCTCCCCTCTGGTCTCAGCTGCAGCAAATGTCTCCAGACCGTGGCCACCTAATCACACGGTATAAGCGTCTATTTTAGTTACATAAACAGAGTTGTCTACATTTGGACTCCGGGGCTGGCTGCAGGAATTTGTAAACAGCGTGGCGTACGCGTCTCACAGAAAGTTGCCAGGACATGCTCCTTTCCCACTGCCTGTTGTCCAGTTTTCCCTTTTATAGAGAGTCTGGCTGGGAAAGGGAGACGGAGCTTATTTGGGAACAGGAGACAATCTCTCAGGCAAATTCCTCTCTCCCGTTTCTGCAACCACTACCTCCTCTTCTGAAATGTTGAGGTCTGGTATGGAATGAAGGCTGCTCCTGAGTTATGAGTCCCTCGTAAATACTAGCTTCTCACAAATATAAATATCAACCTCACGCAAAACAAATTGGGGAGTTGTTATTCTCGGAAGGATAACAAGGGATTATGAAGCTTGAGGCAGGTTCTAAAAGCTGTTGGACAGCACTGTTTCTATCAGGGCCAAGACCCCATGTGACATCACAACGTCCCCTTTGCTACCCCTGCCTAGGAATGTTCTTCAGCTTCAAGCAGGGGCTGAGAAGATTCTAGAATGAAGATAGGCTTGGAGCCACGGAGAAGTGGTAGCCTCAAGGGGGAGAGGGGCGTTCTTCCTTTTCCTTCATTGAACAACCATTTAGGAAGCATCTATTCAGATTAGATGCTGCATTCAGCACTGTGAGCCTTAGAAGACGTCTAACACACACCGTCGGCATCAGACAACATCAGCGAAAGGTGGGAACATGAAGAGTCACGTAGATGGATTTGGACTGGCAAAGGGAGTCGAGTTTTACTTAACACATACGTGTCTGCTGAATGAATAAGTGAATAGATGAGTGAACAACAGGTCTGTGACTGAGAATGAAGCCTGCTACAGTGGCTGGAATTGAATGCTAATCTTAATTTCATTGCAAGTTTACTTTTACTCAGACTTAAAGCTAGAGTCACAAGCTGTCCCTTTCAGCCTGGAACTTAGGGGGCAGGATGGAAAGCAATTCCCAGGCAAACCAGCACAAATTGCTCCCCCTGCTCAAAACTTTGAAGGAAAGAGAAATAGGAAGAAGAAAAGCTCCCATCGATGAAATACCTAAACTGGGGGGAAATGCGAGGAAAAATCAGAGGTCATTGAGACACACAGTATATATACAGCAGCTGTGTCTCTCCTTTCATGTTTAGGAGAACAAAGAAGCAGAAAACAATTCACCCACATAGAAAGACACAGGGAAATTAGTAGGTTATGGGGAAATGGGCACGGACAAGCAAAACAAGAGAGCTTCAGTTCTTAAAATATTCTCAAACAAGCTCCACAGTAAACAAAGCTGCTGCTGCTGCTGCTAAGTCGCTTCAGTCGTGTCCGACCCTGTGTGACCCCATAGACGGCAGCCCACCAGGCTCCCCTGTCCCAGGGATTCTCCAGGCAGGAACACTGGAGTGGGTTGCCATTTCCTTCTCCAATGCATGAAAGTGAAAAGGGAAAGTGAAGTCGCTCAGTCGTGTCCACTTCTTCGCGACCCCATGGACTGCAGCCTAACAGGCTCCCCTGTCCATGGGATTTTCCAGGCAAGAGTACTGGAGTGGGTTGCCATTGCCTTCTCCGAAACAAAGCTACAGGTAGCCTTTTGTTTCATCTCTGCAGAGAAGGGCAGAGAAATCAGGACTTTGAGTCACTGAAAATGTTGTGTATGTCTGGAACAGTTGCCTATGTTTCAGGAGCATTTATACAAGGAAAACCTGAAGCTACAATAAGCAGGAATTTAAAGCAATTAATGTTTAGTGTAAAGGTTCTATTTTCTGCCTAGGCATTTTATTTCTTTAGTTTTTTTCTGTAAAGTGTAACCCTTTTAGAAAGGTGGGTGGGTGTTAATATTTAGTGATTTGATTTTTAAGGAAGCAAAGGTGTCTGCTCGTTTAATAAAAGAGTTTAATGTGTTAGAGATGCTGTCGCTGAGTGGGAAGCAGCAGAATGTCAGAATCAGCGACCATCCAGGGAGACAAGTCCCGCTGGTCCACGGGATGAAAAAGCTCAGCTTTGGCGCCACCTGGTGGCACTCACCTAAATAGGAGGGAGGCATATTGCTCATTTAAGCTCAGAAAGTGACAGAAAAGGTCCCTAAGGTCATCGAAAACATTATTTCATGAGTTTTTGCACCGTGAGCAGTTGTGCAGAAGAATGATATGGACCTGGTTCTTTCATTATAAAACTTGAGTCTGATGGAAAATGATCTCTGAAGCCTTTTTATCTTTTATATTGTTGTTTTTTTTTTTTTTTAAGTTTAAAAAATTGAAGTGCAGTTGATCTACAACATGGTGTTGGTTTCTGGTGTACAACAAGGTGATTCAGTTATACATACATGTGAGTCCTGTTTCATATTCTTTTTCATTATGATTTATCACTGGGCTTCCTAGGTGGCTCAGTGCTAAAGAACCCACCTGCCGATGCAGGAGACACAAGAGATGTGGGTGTGATATCTGGGCTGGGAAGATTCCTGGGGAAGGCAATGGCAACCCACTCCAGTGATCTTGCCTGGAGAACCTCATGGACAGAGGAGCCTGGAGGGCTACAGTCCATGGGGTCACAGTCAGACATGACTGAACACACACACATATGATTCATCACAGGATACTGAATATAGTTCCCTGTGCTCTACAGGAAGACCTCATCCTTCCTTTACGATGCAAGCGACTTGAGCATGTGAATTCAATGCCTTGTGCCTGGGGTTTCTTATCTGTATAGTTGGGGCAACGATGAAACCCATTTCATGGGATTATTGTGAACCTCAAACGAGCTAATATATGTGAAGAATTAAACTTTTGGAGTCCAAGATTATGACTTCCGGTCGTCATCTCTTCCTCATCTGTCAAGTCTCAGATGGGGCTTGCAGGTTGGGCATACAGCAGGTGCTCAATAACTAGGGGCAGCCGAGCTAGTGGCAATGGCTTTGACATTATTGTTGGGCAGGGGTAGGGTGAACCTGGGAAAGCTGGCCGGTGGGCTACAATTTTCGACAGTATTTGAACTTTGGTATTGTTAGTGATTTCTTGAGAGAAAGGGATGCAATGGTCCATTAGATCTGTGCAGGAAACCACAAGAGCAGCCAGAGCCTGGTTTCTTCAATGACAGCTAAGTGCGAGGTTGAACTTCCTGAGCAAGACTTTGCCCCGAGGCTTGAACACCACTCTTAGGTCCTGCCCAAATTTTGACAAATTCACAGAGCCATCAGAGAGGAGACAGCTCTGCCTGAGACTGTCGTTGGGGCAAACAGGGAAGACGGTGGTAAGGGGAGAATTGGAGAAAGTGGAAATGATGGTCGGGACCCTTCTCTGTGTCTTGATTGCTCTCTGTGCTGGACTGGAAGATCTTTAAGACCCCATATGGTCTTAACGTTCTACCCAGGGTTCATTACCATGGATACAAACACAAAGCTGTCCTGGTGAGGATATGGAGAAACTGGAATTTTTCACTCCTTCCTGGCTGGAATGTAAACTGGTATAGCAACTCTGGAAACTAATTTAGCAGTGTCTTAGAAAACTAAATAAGCATCTGCCCCATGACCCAGCTTGAAAAGAAAGCTATGACAAACCCAGACAGTGTTTAAAAAGCAAAGACATCACTTTGCCAACAAAAGTCTGTAGAGTCAAAGCTACGGATTTTCCAGTAGTCAAGTACAGATGTGAGAGTTGGACCATTAAGAAAGCTGAGCGCTGAAGAATTGATGCTTTTGAACTGTGGTGTTGTAGAAGACTCTTGAGAGTCCCTTGGAGAGCAAGGGGATCCAACCAGTCCATCCTAAAGGAGACCAGTCCTGAATATTCATTGGAAGGACTGATGCTGAAGCTGAAACTCCAATACTTTGACCACCTGATGCAAAGAGCTGAGTCATGGAAAAGACTCTGATGCTGGAAAAGCCTCTGATGCTGGGAAAGACTCTGATGCTGGGAAAGACTGAAGTTAAAAGGAGAAGGGGGCAGCAGAGAATGAGATGGTGAGATAGCATCACCAACTCAATGGACATAAATGTGAGCAAACTCTGGGAGATAGTGAAGGACAGGGAAACCTGGCGTGCTGCAGTCCCTGGGGGCCCATGGCTTATGGACTGAACAGCAACAGTATGACCCAGAAATTGAGCTCTTGAACATTAATCTTGGATAAATGAAAACTTAGGTTCGCATCCAAACCTGTACATGAATGTTCATAGTAACTCTGTTTGCCATAGCAGAAAACTGAAAACAATTCAAATGTCCTTCAGCAAGTGAAAGGTGAAACATCGCTAGAATGGAATACTACTCAGAAACACAAAGAAACTAGCTATAGACATACACAGCAACGTGGATGGATCACAGGGACATTATACCAAGTGGGAAAAATCCATTCTCAGAAGGTTGTTTACGTATGATCCTATTTACAAAACATTCTCAAAATGACACGTTTGTAGAGAGTGAAAACAGAAGATAGAGTGTGGGAGAGAGGGGTGCAAGTGTAAAGGGGATTGTAAATGGGGTTTCTTGATCTTTCCAGATGGCGCTAGTAGTAAAGACTCTGCCCACCAATGTGGGAACCACAGGAAACACAGGTTCGATTCCTGGGTCAGAAAGATCCCCTGGAGGTTGAAATGGCAACCCGCTCCAATGTTCTTGCTTGGGAAATCCCATGGACAGAGGAGCTTGGCGGGCTGCAGTCCAAGGGGTCGCAAAGAGTGGACTCGACTGAGCACACAGAGGCTTTCTTAGAGGTGAGATGGGGGTGGGGCAGTTCTGTACCTTGGTGGTGGTAGTTTCATGAATCTACACATTAGAGGAAAATTGCACCAAACTATACACACACATCAATTCAATGGACATGAACCTGGGCGAATTCCAGGAGACGGTGAGGGACAGGGAGGCCTGGCATGCTGCAGTCCATGGGATTGCAAAGAGTCAGACAGGACTTGATAACTGAACAACAGCAACAAGCACACAGAGATGAATGTCGGTAAAAACAGTGAAATCTGAATAAGGCTTGTGGTCTAGTTAACAGCGTTGTATTGGTATAGATTCCCTGGTTTTGATATTTCATCATAGTTTTATAAGATGTCATTTACTGAGGAAAGCTGAGTGAAGGGTACATGGGACTCAACATGTTTGCCACGTCTTCTGACTCTACAGTGATTTCAAAATAAAAATGATAAAAAAGGAAATGTATAGAACAGTTGTATCCATCACTGTCTAATATAAAAATGAATAAATAAATATGCCCAGACCTTGTTCAGGGCTACTGGCTGTGAGATCCAGCAGGAGGGAAGCCCACCACCTAAAGCACAGTGCATCTCTGATGCCCAGCGCTGACCACGGCTGGGCATGTGGCTCTGTGAGCCAGGCACGCCTGACAGTGCTGTGGGGACACAGTGTGGTCGTTTTGAGCACCACAACCTCTGGTTTAGATTTGCTTTCCCTAGCCTGAGCCGAGGAGAACCTATAATAAACACCATGCCTAGTCAGGTCTGAAAGACCATCGGCAAGAAAGAGGTGGTCAGTTATTCTCCAGACAGCAGGAGTCATCCCTCTGGGCCATCTCTCTTCTGGATACCCATAAAGCTGTTCTGTCTCCTTGAGGTTGCTGCTGCTGCTGCTGCTGCTGCTGCTGCTGCTGCGTCGCTTCAGTTGTGTCTGACTCTGTGCGACCCCATAGACGGCAGCCCACCAGGCTTCCCGTCCCTGGGATTCTCCAGGCAAGAACACTGGAGTGGGTTGCCATTTCCTTCTCCAATGCATGAAAGTGAAAAGTGAAAGTGAAGTCGCTCAGTCGTGTCCGACTCTAGCGACCCCATGGACTGCAGCCTACCAGGCCCCTCCGTCCATGGGATTTTCTAGGCAAAAGTACTGGAGTGGGGAGCCATTGAGGTTGCTAATCTGAAGCAAATTCTTTTTCTTTTAATTTAATTGTATTGTTGTAAGAACATTTAACAGGAGATTTGCCCTTTAAAAAAATTTTTTAAGTGTACATTATTGTTGACTCTAGGTGCAATGTCGTACAGCAGATCTCTAGAGCTTGTTCATCTTACTTGACTGAAAGTTTATGCCTAGTGATTAGTAATTTCCCATTTACAATCCCCCCAGCCCCTGCAACCACCATTCCACTTTTTGATTCTATGAATTAGACTATTTCAGGTGTCTCACATAAGTGGAAGCATGCGGTGTTTGTCTTTCTGTGACTGGTGAATTTCCGTCAGCATGATGCCCTCAGGTTCCTTTGTGTTTTGACATATCACAGAATTTCCTTCTTTGTAAAGGCTGTATAGTATTCCATTATAGGTTCTACCACATGGTCTTCATCCATTTATCCACTGAAGGGCATTTAGTTTGTTTCCATGTCCTGGCTCTTGTGAACAGTGCTGAGATGAACATTGGGGGTGCAGATATCTCTTCAAGATCTTGATTTGGACTCGTCTGGATGCATACCCAGGGCTGGGGTCACTAGATCACGTGGTAGTTCTAGATTTAATTTTTTGGGGGCCTCTGTACTGTTGTCTATAGGGACATGGCCATTCTGCATTTCCACCAACAGTGTTCAGGGATTCCAGTCTCTCCACATCCTCTCCAACACTTGTTGTCTTTAAAAAAAATAATAATAATAACATGTGTGAAGTGAAGCAGATTCTTCAAGCTACACACTTTGGAATCTAGGAGAGTCCTAAAGACAGTTTTCTCCCAGACAAGGCAAGGACTTGTTCTAAATGTTCAAGGAGATGGAATCCTTACAAATCACTTCTTAAGAGAGTGGGTACTTGAGTTTGGTGGATGTCCCTCCTTGAGATCCAATCTGAGTGCATCAGAAGGGCAGAAGGGCTGGGTGTCCACAGTGATGGGGCCTAGGTGGGGTTGCTGGGGCATCTGGGGGTCTCTTCCAGCCCCGGACACTCCCCATCCCAAGCTTCTGTCTTTGAATCAGACACAAAAGTTCCAAAGAAAACCCACACAACAATCTGCCTAAATGAAGCGGTCAGGACTAAGGAGAGACGTTGTCAGGGACATATCTGGGAAGCATTTCACCGGATACATTCACGGGAAGCTGGGTGCTAAGTAGAGACCAAAAGGCAGGTCTGATTCCTGGCAAAACTGGAAAGCAAGACAAAGTTTGCTCATGAGAATCTTCTTCTCTGTTCCCCTTTGGGGTTGATTTGCTTTTCCCTACAAGGGTCCAAGGCCTCCCAGTACTTCTAGGGGAGACAAAGCCCCCATGGTTCTCCTTTCTCCACTTTCCATCCAGTTTCAGTCGCCTGCACACCTGTGGCCCACATGTTGAGGATTCTTTTTTCTTTGTTTTGATTCTCCTCCGCTTTGAAAATTGTCTTTGTAAAATAACCCTGGTATCACAGTAAGGCAATCGTTCATTCCAGATTAGCACAGGGGAGGAAATGATACCGAAAGCTCAGTTTCTAGCTACAGGGGTGCTGAATGGAATCTCAGAGACAGAGATTTGGGTGAAGTGGGAAAGGACAGCTTTATTACCTTGCAGGAACTGCAGGAGACCTAGTTTTGATCCCTGGGTCAGGAAGATCCCCTGGAGGAGGAAGTGGCAATGCACTCCAGTATTCTTGCCTGGAGAATTCCCATGGACAGAGGAGCCTGGTGGACTACAGTGCATGGGGTCACGAGTCAGGCACAACTGAGGGGCTTAGCACACCCATGAATCTGGAAAGCACGGAGAGCTTTTGTTCAACCAGACTCAGAATGAGAAATTACAGACAAGATTCCTGTCATGGAACTCAAGTTCTAGTTAGAGACTGGGCATGGGGATCAATAAAACAGGGTCACTTCAGAATTCAGAGATGCCATCATGCAAGGTGGTACAGTCTGTGCACAAATTCCTCTAACACTCTGAGTGAAGGGTGTCCCCTGGTTGTGCACTGACAGTGTATGGAACAGGATGGGGCAGCCCTACACAATTCAGATAATTTAAAATTGTTCTGAGTGACTGATGACTGGGCTGGGCGTCCATGTTACAGACCTGGTGAGCAGGGGAATAAACTTGTCTGAGAATATGTCATTTGAAGTGAGCAAGAAGCAAGCCATACTAAGATCTGCAGGAATATTGTTCCAGGCAGAGGGAACAGCTGATGCAGAGATGTTGTAGCAGGCCAAATGATGGCCCCTCAAAGATGCCCAGCTCCTGATCCTTGGAACCTATGAAAAAGGTAACTTACATGGCAGAAGGGATGTTGCAGCTGTGAGTAAGTGAAAAGCCTTGAGGTGAGATTATTCTGGATTATTTGCACAGGCTAGGTGCAATCACAAAGGTCCTTATAAGAGACAGGCAAGAAGGTCAGGGTGAGTGGTAAGAAATGTGAGGATGAAGCAGAGGTTGGAGTCACATGAAGAAGAGGCCATGAGCCAAGGAATGTAGGCAGTCTCTAGAAGCTGGAAAAGACAAGGAAACAGGTCCAAACCCACAGAATCTCCAGAAGGAATCAGCCCTACTGACACCTTGACTTTAACCCAGTGAGACCCATTTTGGACTTCTGACCTCCAGAACTTAGAGATAATAAATATGTGTTGCTTTAAGCCACTAAGTTTGTGACCGTTTTTTTGCAGCAACAGTGAGAAACTAATACAGACGCTAAGGCGGAAACCAGAGCAGGGAAGCACAATCAGGTTACAAGGGGCAGGTGAGATCAGAGAGGGGACCAGAGGTCCTGCACTGGCTTGCAGGCTGCACTAAGGAGTCTGACTTTTACTTCAAAGGTGATGGGAAACCAGTGGAGAGTTTTACACAGGGCAATAGCATGTTCTGATCTATGTTTCTAAAAGGTCATGCTGGTTGCTCTTAGACCTGGATGAAAGAGGACAAAGAGCAGAAGAAGGCTGAAGGCAGAGAGCAAGCCATGACAAAACCACAAGGCGGGTGGTTCAAAGTAGACTGAGTTGGGATGTGTTTTGAAGTGTCAGATTAAAACATGAAACCACAAAAGCAGTAAGAAATAAAGCTGGATCTATAGCTTTGCCAGACAAAAGGACATGATCAAAAGGTCTGCCTGTGCAGAAATAGGAAGAACAAAGCTTAGGGTAACAATAGAAAAAAAATTACAATAGAAGAGGACAAGTTTCTGAGAACAGGTGTCCAGTTGGTGCCTGAGATGGACTGCAACTCTTCTTTGCAGTTGGCCATCACACCAGTTACAACACAAAAGCCCAGACGCAGTTTCCAATGAAGTGAAGTTGGGTTGCCACAGTTCTGGTGGGGTCAGTGCTCCCCAGAGGTCACACGTACACATCCAAGCTCAAGACTTGGAGAGATTTTTCTTGACAGGAGTGAATCTACAGTATCTGCTGATGGATTGGATATGGGAGGTGAGGAAAAGAAAGGAATCAAAGCTTATTCTTGGGTTTTTTGCTTAAGGAACTGAGAGGATGGTGAGTGTACCTTTACTGTGATGGTGGAGGAGCAGATCTGGTGGAGAAGTAAGCGTTCTGTTTGGACCTTTAAGGCCAGATGTCATCAGACAAGCAGGCAGAAATGTCAAGAAAGCATCTGGACATTTGAGACTGAAGTTCAGAGGAGAAAATTGGGCTGGAGACATAAATTTATAAATATGGATTTTTAAGATATCAACTTAAATGTGGTATAGTTTACATCACATTACACATACCCATTTCAAGTGTACAGTTGTATGACAAATGTGTACACTTGAGTAACCACCACCACAATCAAGATACAGAACAATTCAGTCACCCGCAAAAGTTCTCTCTTCATCTTTGCTTTCATGCCTCTCCTCACTTGGCCCCAGGAAACAACTGATCTGCTTTCTATCACTATGGATTACTTTTGCCCTTTCTGGAATTTCTAGAAATGGACTTACACAGTAAAACTCCTTTTTTGTCTGACATGTTTTGCTCAGATAATGTTTTTGAGATTCATCCATGTGGTTGCATGTATCATTGGTTTGTTCCTTTTTATTTTTGAGCAATATTCTATTGTATAGATAGACCACAATTTGTTTACTTGTTTGTCTGTTGAAGGATATGTGGGTTATTCCCAGTGTTTATATTATGAATGTAATTGCTATAAACATTCATCTGTAAGTCTTTGTGTGGACATACTTTTTCATTTATCTTGGGTAAATGCATAGAAGTGGAAATTGTTGAGGCCTTTTAAAAAAATTAATTGATTTGGCTGTGCCAGTCTTAGTTGTGGCATGTGGGATCGTTTTTAATTGCAGTATATGGCATCTAGTTCCTTGACCAGGGATTGAACCTGGGCCCCTGCACTGTGTGGAATCTTAGCCACTGGACCACCGGGGACGTTCCTACTGGGGCCCTTTAGCTAAGTTATTCAGAAACTACCAAACTGTTTCCAAGTGGTTGTATCATTTTCCATTCCCACCAGCAATGAGGAAAGTTCCAGTCACTCCTCAGCCTCACCAACAATCGGTGTTGTCAGTCTTATTTAAAGCTTAGCCATTCTAGTATATGAGTGGTGGCATCTCACTGTGCTCGTAAGTTCATTTCCAGGCTGACTAATGATGTTGAGCCACTGAAGGGTATAGGAAGAAGTTCAAGGGTAGATAAAAAAAAAAAAAAAGAAAAGAAATAATGATTAACTCCAAGGGGAGGGGGGAAAACTTGTACAGCAAAGATGTAATTACAGCTCACAGTGTGAGTCATCAAGGAACAAGGTTTCTATTACCATAGAAATGCAAACTCTGAGATTGGATTTAACCCTAAATTGTGATGTAACTAACTTCCCAGGTGGTGCTAGTGGTAAAGAACCCACCTGCCAATGCAGGAGATGTAAGACACATGGGTTAGATCCCTAGGTTGGGAAGATTCCCTGGAGGAGGAAATGGCAACCCACTCCAGTATTCTTACCTGGAGAATCCCATGGACAGAGAAGCCTGGTGGGCTACAGTCCATAGGGTCGCAGAGAGTTGGACTCTACTGAAGTGACTTGGCACGCACATGACGTAACTGCATTTGGAGGGTGTGGAGGAAGGCAGGTGTGGAGGTACAGCCACCGGCCGTCACAGGAAGACAACAGAGGCAGGCTGTGCAGGGTATCTCTCCTCACAGGACTGAGGCAGAGACTGACTGATCTGCGATTCTCCAAAGACAATTAGCAACCCTCTACCTTCCCCATCATCTGTCATCAGAGTTATGTTCTTCTTAAGAAGTGGTGGTAGCCTCTGAGTTTGTATCCATAGTGGTGCCTGAAGAACACTGCAGGGATCTTGAAAGGCAGACAATTCTTTTTTAATTTTTTTAAATTTTATCAATATATTTGGGGCTTCCCTGGT
This sequence comes from Bos indicus, assembly GCF_029378745.1. Taxonomy (NCBI): domain Eukaryota; kingdom Metazoa; phylum Chordata; class Mammalia; order Artiodactyla; family Bovidae; genus Bos; species Bos indicus. Next base: position 1,828,181 of record NC_091760.1, on the reverse strand, counting down.
GGCTCAGTGGAAAAGAATATGCCTGCCAATGCAGGAGACAAATCAGAGTTTGATCAAATCAGGGTTTGATCCCTGGTCTGAGAAGATACCACGTACCATGGAGCAACAAAGCCCCACATGCCACGAAAAAGAGGGCTTCCCTGGTGGCTCAGTTGGTAAAGAACCTGCCTGCAATGCAAGAGATCCAGGTTCAGTTCCTGGGTTGGAAAGATTCCCCTGGAGGAGGAAATGGCAACCCACTCCAGTATTCTTGCCTGGAAATCCCATGGACAGAGGAGCCTAGAGGGCTACAGTTCATGGGGTTACGAGAGTCAGACACGACTTAGCGACTAAACCACCACCACATGCCCTAGAGCCTGTGTTCCACCACAAGAGAAGCCACCGCAATGAGAAGCCACTGCAACTCTTTTTCCGCAACCGGGAAAAAGCCTGAGCAGCAATAAAGACCCAGCACAGCCAAAAAATGAAATAAAAAAAATAATAAAATTATTAAAAATTTTAGCAATACATTTAATGCAAACTAATACATCTAAAATATTATCATTTTTATAACACATTAATATAAAAATTATTAATAAGATGTCCTGCATTATTTGTCAGAAGTCTTCAAAATCTGGTTTGTATTATACACTTATAGCACATTTCGATTCAGATCAGCCATATTCTGAGTTCAGTAACTGTATGGGACAACTTATATATAAATGCTGAAAAGGAAAACTGAAGCAGCTATTCAGTTCAAGCTAAACAAACAAGCCAACGTACTTTTATTTGCATAAGTTATTTAGATATTTCAGGACAAAATGGTTTTAAGCCTATGCATTTATTCCAGGTATTAAATTTGTTTCATCTCATTGATATTTGGGATAAAAATAAAATCCAATAGACTTGAAAGAAGGGTCAGCGTTAAGTTCTTATAAGTATTTAAGCTAGCATACTGCTATTTTATCGGAGAAGGCAGTGGCACCCCACTCCAGTACTTTTGCCCGGAAAATCCCGTGGACAAAGGAGCCTGGTAGGCTGAAGTCCATGGGGTCGCTAAGAATTGGACACAACTGAGCGACTTCACTTTCATGCATCGGAGAAGGAAATGGCAACCCACTCCGGTGTTCTTGCCTTGAAAATCCCAGGGACAGGGGAGCCTGGTGGGCTGCTGTCTATGGGGTCACACAGAGTCGGACACGACTGAAGCGACTTAGCAGCAGCAGCAGCAGCTCTGCTATTTTATAGGGTTTCTCTGGTGGCTCAGTGGTAAAGAATTCACCTGCAATGCGGGAGACATGACAAGAGCTGTGGGTTCGATCCCTGGGTTTGGAAGATCCTCTGGAGAAGGAAATGGCAACTCATTTCAGTATTCTTGCCTGGGAAATCCTATGGACAGGGGAGCCTGGCAGACTACAGTCCATGGGTCATAAAGAGTCGGATACAACTTAGGAACTAAACACGCACACGCAGTGCTATTTTGCATGTATGAGATTCACTAGATTTGATGTTCAAGTTTTCCAAATATTCCATAACTCTATTGTAACCAACTTATTATCTGAGTTTCTATAGTTGGAAGGCAGACTCAGTTCTAAACAAAGTCTTCTATGCTCTTCTCTTTCAAAGGAATGTTGGGTTTTGTTAGTGCTGGATGTCAGACTGAATTTTAAGTCCAAAAGCGGATTCAGCTCTCTAGATTTTAAAAACATGCCCTGTGTAGGCAGGGGTAAGTAAAGCTGTATGTGAAGATGTGGACTGCAATGTAGTTTTCAAAGAGAATATTTACTTTCATGTCCCTTGCTTTCTGGGCAGGTAGCATTTTATTGTTGGGGACAAGGCAGAGCAAGTCTATCGAGAGCCTTCTGCAGAGGTCAAGAAGGCTGATGTCCATCAAGGGAAACAGGAGACAGCTCTGTCCCCCTTCCACTTTCTTCTCCAGCTTGTAACAGATACTTCAAAGAAAATGAAAGTGTGAGTTGCTCAGTCATGTCTGACTCTTTATGACCCCACGGACTGTAGCCTGCCGGGCTCTTCTGTCCATGGAATTCTCCAGGCAAGAATACTGGAGTGGGTTGTCATTTCCTTCTCCAGGGGATCTTCCCAAGTCAGGGATCGAACCTGGGTCTCCTGCACTGCAGGCAGATTCTTTACCATCTGAGCCACTGGGGAAGTCCCTTACTTACAAAACAGAATCACAGACATAGAGAATGAATTTGTGGTTGCCTGGGGGATGGATGGGAGGAAGGGATAGTTAGGGAGTTTGGGATAAGCATATACACACTGCTATGAGTATATTTAAAATGGATAACCAACAAGGATGTACTGTACAGCACAGGGAAGTCTGCTCATGTTGTGTGGCAGCCTGGAGGGAGGGGAGTCTGGGGGAGAATGGATACATGCGTATGGATGGTGAGTCCCTTTGCTGTCCACCTGAAACGATTGCAACATTGTTAATTGGCTATTCCTCAATTAAAAACAAAAAAAGAGCTACCCTTCTCATAATAAGGCTGGCAAGTTGTGCTTCTCACTGCCACATCTTCTTTTTATTTCTCTGAAAAATAACAGCAAAAGTTAACGTGTGTAAGGCACTTACTGTCTTCTTATGTGCCAGGGCTGTACTAAGTGCTTTATGTTCTTTATCTCGTCTCATTTTTATGACAACCCAATGAGATAGAAACTCCTTTCCATCTTGCAGCTGAAGAATCCACAGATCAGGAACACTATGTAATTTGCTCTCCAGGTTTGTCAGCCTCCAAAGCCAAGCTCTTAGCCTCCAGGATATATCACCTTCCAGTCTTGCTCCAATTACCAAAGTGTAGACTCACTCACTCTTTTGATTCTTCTTAGCTCTGCACCAGGAAAATTCAAGTTATAAGGTTAAACTGATGCTGAAGCTGAAGCTCCAATACTTTGGCCACCTGATGCGAAGAGCCGACTCATTGGAAAAGACCCTGATGCTGGGAAAGATTGAAGGCGGGAGGAGAAGGGGATGACAGAGGTTGAGATGGTTGGATGACATCACTGACTCAATGGACATGAGTTTGAGTAAGCTCTGAGAGTTGGTGATGGACAAGAAGGCCTGGTGTGCTGCAGTCCATGGGGGTCGCAAAGAGTCGAACACTGAACTGAACTAAACTGAGGCTGAACTGAGCCGAACTGAACTGAAAGTTAAACCACCAGGGCTGCCTGAGGAGGGAGATCAGCATCTGTTCCTTGTTTCACCAGCAGGGGGCACAGTCCTCTCAGTGGAATTTCCCAGGGAGACATTTAAATGTCCTGCTTCTGTTTCTATGAAGGCACTCTCAGTCCAATGGGGCCATCAGATCCATCCTTTCCGGTGGAGTTGGCCTTGTCTTGTTCAGAGAAGGCAACTTTAGAGATCTAATGGTGTCATAAGAAGCTGGTGCAGAGTTTTAGAAATCCTTGTATTTCTTCAGCTCAGTTCAGTTCAGTCACTCAGTTGTGTCCGACTCTTTGGACCCCGTGGACTGCAGCACGCCAGGCCTCCCTGTCCATCACCAACTCCCGGAGTTTACCCAAACGCATCTCCATTGTGTCGGTGATGCCATCCAGCCATCTCATCCTCTGTTGTCCCCTTCTCCTCCTGCCCCCAATCCCTCCCAGCATCAGTCTTTTCCAATGAGTCAGCATTTCGCATCAGGTGGCCAAAGTATTGGAGTTTCAGCTTCAGCATCAGTCCTTCCAATGAACACCCAGGACTTATTTCCTTTAGGATGGACTGGTTGGATCTCTTTGCAGTCCAAGGGACTCTCAAGAGTCTTCTCCAACACCACAGTTCAAAAGCATCAATTCTTCTGCACTCAGCTTTTTTTATGGTCCAACTCTCACATCCACACATGACTACGGGAAAAAAAAAAAATAGCCTTCATAGATGGACCTTTGTTGGCAAAGTAATGTCTCTGCTTTTTAAAATGCTGTCTAAGTTAGTCATAACTTTCCTTCCAAGCAGTAAGCATCTTTAATTTCATGGCTGTGAGCACCATCTGCAGTGATTTTGGAGCCCAGAAAAATAAACTCAGCCACTGTTTCTACTATTTCCCCATTTATTTGCCATGAAGTGATGGGACCGGATGGGCCATGATCTTAGTTTTCTGAATGTTGAGCTTTAAGCCAACTTTTTCACTCTCCTCTTCACTTTCATCAAGAGGCTCTTTAGTTCTTCTTCACTTTCTGCCATAAGGGTGGTGTCATATGTGTATCTGAGGTTATTGATATTTCTCCCAGCAATCTTGATTCCAGCTTGTGCTCCCTCCAGCCCAGTGTTTCTCATGAGGTACTATGCATATAAGTTAAATAAATAGGGTGACAGTATACGGCCTTAACGTACTCCTTTTCCTATTTGGAACCAGTCTGTTGTTCCATGTCCAGTTCTAACTTTTGCTTCCTGACCTGTATACAGATTTCTAAAGAGGCAGGTCAGGTGGTCTGATATTCCCATCTCTTTCAGAATTTTCCACAGTTTATTGTGATCCACACAGTCAAAGGCTTTGGTGTAGTCAATAAAGCAGAAATAGATGTTTTTCTGGAACTCTCTTGCTTTTTCCATGTTCCAACAGAAGTTGGCAATTTGATCTCTGGTTCCTCTGACTTTTCTAAAACCAGCTTGAACATCTGGAAGTTCAAGGTTCATGTATTGCTGAAGCCTGGCTTGGAGAATTTTAAGCATTATTTTAATAGCGTGTGAGATGAGTGCAATTGTGCAGTAGTTTGAGCATTCTTTGACATTACCTTTCTTTGGGATTGTAATGAAACTGACCTTTTCCAGTCCTGTGGCCACTGCTGAGTTTTCCAAATTTGCTGACATATTGAGTGCAGCACTTTCACAGCATCATCTTTTAGGATTTGAAATAGCTCGACTGGATTTCCGTCACCTCCACTAGCTTTGGTCGTAGTGATGCTTCCTAAGGCCCACTTGACTTCACATTCCAGGATGTATGGTTCTAGGTGAGTGATCACACCATCGTGATTATCTGGGTCATGAAGATCTTTTTTGTACAGTTCTTCTGTGTATTCTTGCCACCTCTTCTTAATATCTTCTGCTTCTGTTAGGTCCCTACCATTTCTGTCCTTTATCAAGCCCATCTTTGCATGAAATATTCCCTTGGTATCTCTAATTTTCTTGAAGAGATCTCTAGTCTTTCCCATTCTATTGTTTTCCTCTATTTCTTTGCATTGATGGCTGAGGAAGGCTTTCTTATCTCTCCTTGCTATTCTTTGGAACTCTTCATTCAAATGGGTATATCTTTCCTTTTCCCCTTTGCTTTTCGTTTCCCTTCTTTTCACAGCTATTTGTAAGGCCTCCTCGGACAGCCATTTTGCTTTTTTGCATTTCTTTTCCATGGGGATGGTCTTGATTCCTGTCTCCTGTAAAATGTCACTAACCTCTGTCCATAGTTCATCAGGCACTCTGTCTATCAGATCTAGTCCCTTAAATCTACTTCTCACTTCCACTGTATAATCATAAGGGATTTGATTTAGGTCATACCTGAATGGTCTAGTGGTTTTCTCCACTTTCTTCAATTTCAGTCTGAATTTGAATTTCTTCAGATCACATCTAACACATTAGCTGTGGTACTTGGTTGTTGCTGTTGTTCAGTGTCCAACTGTCTGTGACCGCATGGACTGCAGCACGCCAGGTTCTTCTGTCCTCCACCATCTCCTGGAGTTTGCTCAAACTCATGTCCATCGAGTCAGTGATGCCATCCAACCATCTCATCCTCTGTGGTCCCCTTCTCCTCCTGCCTTCTATCTTTCCCAGCATCAGGGTCTTTTCTAATGAGCCGGCTCTTCACATCAAGTGGCCACGGTACTTTGTAGGTCATTTTAAACCCCAGCCCTCTTCCACTTGCCAGCCAGAGTACTGCAATACTTATTGTTCAGAGTACCACGTAATGAGAAAATCCAAGATGAAACAAAGTTAACGTTCCTTTACACTGGAACATTACTGAATAATGACCAGTCCTGTGACTCAAGTGACTTTGGTGGAGTGTAACTTCTGCAGCCACCATTCAACAACCAGACTCAAACCCTGACTCTACTTCTTTAAAAACAAACAGGCAAAAACTTACTTTTAAAATTTACTCATTTGGTTGTGTCGGGCCTCAGCTGTGGGACAAAGAATCTTCCTGCGTCTTGGGAGACATTTTTTTGTGTGCCCCACAGAGTTTCCCAGGTGACTCAGTGCTAAAGAATCTGCCTGCCGATGCAGGAGACTCAGGAGACGTGAGTTTGATTCCTGAGTTGGAAAGATCCCCTGGAGAAGGAAATGGTAACTCAGTCCAGTATTCTTGCCTGGAAAATCCCATGGACAGAGGAGCCTGGTGGGCTACAGTCCTTGGGGTCACCAAAGAGTTGGACACGACTTAGCAACTAAACAACAACAACACAGACTCTAGTCGTGGCTTGAGGGCTTAGTTGCTCTGTGGCACGTGGAATCAGTTTACACCATCGGGAATCGAGCTTGCATCCCCTCCATTACGAGGTGGACTCTTAACCCCTGGACCGCCAGGGCGACTTCCCTGGCCCTACTTCTATTTCCTCCTGACCTGTTGACCTTACTGTGCCTGGATTCCCTAGTTGTCAAGTTCACGGCACTTCTCACACTGGGTTGTGGAAACAATCACATGATACTGATACAATACAAGCATTGGAGAAGAGCTTGGCACGTGGTAAGCACTTGAGTGTGTCAGCTTCTGTGAAGTCCCACTCTGCTCAGTTCCAGTGTCTCCAACTACCATAGAAAGGATCATTTAATAAGAAGAGTTTATTTAATTTTTCTTATTCTTTGCAGACTTGCTTCCATTTCCTCCATATAACACCTTTTGTGACCAGTTTCTGTTTTACCAGACAACAGTGTTGCTATAATTCATTTGGAAATTGTTCCCAGAGAGAGGTGAAATGAAGTGAAGTGAGAGTCGCTCAGTTGGGTCTGACTGTTTGCAACCCTGTGGACTATACAGTCTATGGAATTCTGCAGGCCAGAATACTGGAGTAAGTAGCCCTTCCCTTTTCCAGGGGATCTTCCCAACCCAGGGATCGAACCCAGGTCTCCCCATTGCAGGCAGGTTCTTTACCAGCTGAGCCACCAGGGAAACCCAAAGTATTTAACAAAATTTGGCTTATGAGGAGGTGGTCAGAATAGGTGGTCCTGCCTTGAAATATACTGACCATCTTCTCACTTCAGTTCAGTTCAGTCGCTCAGTTGTGTCCAACTCTTTGCAACCCCATGGACTGCAGCATGCCAGGCCTCCCTGTCCATCACCAACTCTTGGAGCTTGTTCAAACTCATGTCCATTGAGTTGGTGATGCCATCCAGCTATCTCATCCTCTGTCACCCCCTTCTCCTCCCGCCTTCAATCTTTCCCAGCATCAGGGTCTTTTCCAAGGAGTCAGGTCTTCACATTAGGTGGCCAGTGTAGTGGAGTTTTGGCTTCAGCATCAGTCCTTCCGATGAATATTCAGGACTCAACCCACACCAACCACCCATGGCCATATTCACGTCAGCTCTCTGGGACACATTCCCTCCTCATGAGGTCTGCAGGGAAGGGTGCTGTCCACTGAGATTTGCCCCGGGAAGGGAGGCTCCCGGTACCCCGACTGGAGCTGGCATCATGGGGCTGGAGGAGGAGAACTTGTGCCCAAGGCCAGACTCCACCCAGGCACACCCCTTCCAGACACCAAGGTGAATTCCCAACTGCTGGTCGGTATTTGACTTTCCACATAAGATTAGATTAAATATTTGGGTTCATAAACATCTAGGACTGCAGACAGCAGTCAGCGAGGGCTCGGCTGACTACAGGCGAAGCTGCACACAGGCCAGATTTATGCAGCACTCTGGAAGTTCCCCAAGCCAGCAGGAAGGTGCAGCGAAGATTTCCCTACCACTCACACACCACACAGGCAAGTTTCCATCACAAATTCTTTATTGTTTGAGGAATTAAGTAACAAAGCTATTTTTTTTACCAGAAAATGATGAAAGGAATGATTTTCCCAGTACAAGGCCTGGCCTTTCCTTCCTTTCTGCTTTCCTTCCTTACTTTCTTCCTTCCTTCCTTTTCTGCACCCTTTTGCTCTCTCTCTCTCTCTTCTCTCTCTCTTCCTCCCCTTCCTCCTGTATTTTCTTCTTCTCCTTTCCCTCTTTTTCCTCCTTCTTCTTTCTGTAGGGCTTTCTGTACTTGTTTCTTCAGTAGTTGCCTTTGCCCGGGCACTTTGAATGTGTGTTTCTTTATTTTTTTTTAATATTTTATTTAATTAATTGCACCAGGCCCTAGTTGCCATATGTGGGATCTAGTTCCCTGACCAGGAAACGAATGTGGGCCCTCTGCACTGAGAGGGTGAAGTCTTAGCCACTGGACCACCAGGGAAGTCCCTGAATATTTAATTTTCTAAATGGAAGTTTCATGGTAAATGCAGATACTCTTCTTTTTCTATTCCTGTTATAAAAGGGAAAGACTACTGCCTTTAGGTCCGGATGATACTGGTGAGCCACAGTCTTTGTGGGAAAGAGAGTTTTGGGGTTTGAGAATCAAGGGCATGTGGCTTTCCTCATAGTGTCCCTTTGTCCTTGTCATGAATTATGCACATTTATGACAGGGGCTCCCCTGGCAACTCAGACAGTACAGAATCTGCCTGAGTTGTAGGAGACCTGGGTTCAATCCCTGGGTCAGGAAGATCCCCTGGAGAAGGGAATGGCAACCCACTCCAGTATTCTTGCCTGGAAAATCCAATGGACAGAGGAGCCTAGTGGGCTACAGCCTATGGGGTCACAAAGAGTCAGACACGACTGAGCCATTGACACTTTCATTGTGTGACAGTTTAGGGGTTATTATGTGTCCTGAAGATAGGGCTCAACCCACTGATGTGTGTGGAGTCAAGCTTGGATCTTGGTCTCATTTCTTTTTGCCCAGTGAGCTGACTGGTTGCAGGCGATGGACACAGGGAGTTTCTGGACTTCGTGACCTCTTCTAGGACAAAGTAGGGGCTGGGTGCCAGCCTGGGTGAGTTGGGTTTCGAGACTCAGCACTGTGACCTTGGACAGGGGATTCCAAGGGCTTGTCTCGGGCTATAGTTACTCTCTCCCCAAAGCAGCAGACAAGCTCCAAGAATCTCTAGGGACCCATCGTTTTTTTTGACTGAGCAAGAACCATCTATTAAGAATGCCTGAAAATGTAGACCAATTTGTATTAAACTGTATGACCTTGCCAATATCCGACAATTTTTAACCTCTATAAATGGCAACTTCAAATGGTTCAACAGGATGTAAATAATAGTGGCCTCTCCATTCCTTCCTAAGGTGAATGCCTATTATGATATTCAACTTAGAGGAGGAAAAACTGTTTATACTAAATGTGGTCAACGTCTATCAGTTAAATAGTTATTCTGGATATCAGAAATGTTAATCTGTTTGTTTCAGCAGAATGTCCATCAATGAAACAGCTTTCACACACCATGATTTGGTTTTTGCCTGTGGGTATGGGATGAGTTGCCCAGCCATGTCTCATGAAACAGCGTCTAAATAGTGAATCCTCCTTGGCCTTGACTTTTTCAGTCTGGCCAGGGGTCAGCACTGAGGCATTTTATCCCCAGAGGCCCTTTTCAGCTCTGTGCTTAAAAAGCACCTCCTGATCTGCTTATCAATGGCCTCTGTCCGTATAAAAGAGCTGAACAAATAATCAGCAGTATTAGCTCTAAGAGGCCGGTCAGTGCAGCTTTGTCCACACCCAGAAACAAAGCCAACTCCAGGGGAACTCTGAACTCCGAACTCCTTCATCTCAAAGCTACTTTGTAGCAAAGATTCTTGGTTGGGTTTCAGGGGCCCAGGAGTCCCCCAAAAGTGAATGTAGAGCTTTGTGTCTGCATACATATACTTTCCTGGGGAAAAATAGTCATATTTTTCAATTTTGTTTTTCAAGGAATCTGGGGACCCTCCCTACCCCCCCTCCCCTCCCACAAATAATTTAAGAATCACTATTGTAGTTTCATGTTGAAATCTGCAGAACACAGGTGAATGAATGAGTAATAAAAGTCTGCTCCTCACCAACCCCGGGCTTTCCCAGGGGCTCACATGATAAAGAATCTGCCTCCAATGCAGGAGACCTGGATTCAATCCCTGGTTGGGAAGATTCCCTGGAGAAGGGCATAGCAACCCCCTGCAGTATTCTTGTCTGGAGAATTCCACAGGCAGTGGAGCCTGGCGGGCTACAGTCCATGGAGTCACAAAGAGTTGGACATGATTGACTTTCACTTCACCCAACAACCCCTGTGCAGGCCCAGGGATTCAAAGATGCATAAAATGATCCCTGCCCTCCAGCAGCTCCATTCTCTTGTCTTTTGAAACCAAAGGATTTATTCTCTAAACATCAGTTTCCTCATTTGTAAAACAGATTCAATTCAGTTCAGTTGCTTAGCCATGTCTGACACTTTGCAACCCCATGGACTGCAGCATGCCAGGCTTCCCTGTCCATCACCAACTCCCGGAGTTTACCCAAACTCATCTCCATCAAGTCGGTGATGCCATCCAACCATCTCATCCTCTGTTGACCCCTTCTCCTTCTGCCCTCAATCTTTCCCAGCATCAGGGTCTTTTCCAATGAGTCAGCCCTTCGCATCAGGTGGCTAAAGTATTGGAGTTTCAGCTTCAACATCAGTCCTTCCGATGAACACCCAGGACTGATTTCCTTTAGGATGGACTGGTTGGATCTCTTTGCAGTCCAAGGGACTCTCAAGAGTCTTCTCCAACACCACAGTTCAAAAGCATCAGTTCTTCAGCACTCAACTTTCTTTATAGTCCAACTCTTACATCCATACATGACTACTGGAAAAACCATAGCCTTGACTAGATGGACCTTTGTTGGCAAAGTAATTTCTCTGCTTTATAATATGCTGTCTAGGTTGGTTATAACTTTTCTTCTGAGGAACAAGCATCTTTTAATTTCATGGCTGCAGTCACCATCTGCAGTGATTTTGGAGCCCCCAAAAATAAAGTCTGTCACTGTTTCCCCATCTGTTTGCCATGAAGTGATGGGACTGGATGCCATAATCTTAGTTTTCTGAATGTTGAGCTTTAAGCCAACTTTTTCACTCTCTTCTTTCACTTTCATCAAGATGCTCTTTAGTTCTTCTTCACTTTCTGCCATAAGGGTGGTGTCATATGTGTATCTGAGGTTATTGATATTTCTCCCAGAAATCTTGATTCCAGCTGTGCTTCATCCAGTCCAGCATTTCTCATGATGTACTCTGCATATAAGTTAAATAAGCAGGGTGACAATATACAGCCTTGATGTACTCCTTTCCTGATTTGGAACCAGTCTGTTGTTCCATGTCCAGTTCTAACTGTTGCTTCTTGACCTGCATACAGATTTTTCAGGAGGCAGTTCAGGTGGTCTAGTATTCCCACCTCTTGAAGAATTTTCCACAGTTTGTTGTGATCCACACAGTCAAAGGCTTTGGCATAGTCAATAAAGCAGAAGTAGACATTTTTCTGGAACTCTCTTGCTTTTTCTGTGTTCCAACAGATGTTGGCAATTAGATCTCTGGTTCTTCTGCCTTTTCTAAATACAGCTTGAACATCTGGAAGTTTTTGGTTCATGTACTGTGAAAGCCTGGCTTGGAGAATTCTGAGCATTACTTTGCTAGTGTGTGAGATGAGTGCAATTGTGTGGTAGTTTGAGCATTCTTTGTCATTGCCTTTCTTTGGGATTGGAATGAAAACTGACTTTTCCAGTCCTGTGGCCATTGCTGAGTTTTCCAAATTTGCTGACATATTGAGTGCAGCACTTTCACAGCATCATCTTTTAGGATTTGAAATAGCTCAACTGGAATTTCATCACCTCCACTAGCTTTGTTTGTAGTGATGCTTCCTAAGGCCCACTTGATTTCGAATTTCAGGATGTCTGGCTCTAAGTGAGTGATCACACCATCATGATTATCTGGGTCGTGAGGATATTTTTTTTTTTTTTTTTCTAGTTCTGTGTATTCTTGCCACCTCTTCTTAATGTCTTATGCTTCTGTTAGGTCCATACCATTTTTGTCCTTTATTGAGCCCATCTTTGCATGAAATGTTCCCTTGATATCTCTAATTGTCTTGATGAGATCTCTAGTCTCTCCCATTCTATTGTTTTCCTCTGTTTCTTTGCATTGATCACTGAGGAAGGCTTTCTTATCTCTCCTTGCTATTCTTTGGATCTCTGCATTTAAATGGGTATATCTTTCCTTTTCTCCTTTGCCTTTCAATTCTCTTCTTTTTATAGCTATTTGTAAGGCCTCCTCAGACAACCATTTTGCTTTTTTGCATTTCTTTTCTTGGGGATGGTCTTGATCACTGCCTCCTGGAGAAGGAGGTAATTGTCTACATTTAAGAGAGGTTTTGATCATCCTGTGAATAGCACACAATGAACAGGAAATTGAAACTAAGCAAGCAAGCAAACATGACCAGGAGCTTAGGGAAATGCTTGTGTTGGGATGACCACTGACCTAGGTTCCTGAAACTACAAGAGCAAACCACCTTTTCACCATGTGTGAATCTTGGGCTTTCCTGGTGGTCCAGTGGTTAAGAATCCATCTTGCAATGCAAGGGACACCGGTTCAATCCCTGGTCTGGGAAGATCCCACATGCTGTGGAGCAACTAAACCTCAACTTACTGAGCCAGCACTCTAGAGCCCACAAGGTGAAACCACCGAGCCCATATGCTGCAACGATTGAAGCCCATTCACCTCAAGCCCATGCTCTGCAACAAGAGAAGCCACCGCAGTAGAAGCTTGAGCATTGCACCGAAGAGTAGCCCCCACTCACCACAACTAGAGACAGTCTGCATGTAGCCAAAAGACCCACCACAGCCCCAAACTAAATACATCTTAGAAAAATAAAATAAAATAAAATGTGTGAATAAAATGTGTCCCAGCTCCCTCCTGTAGTGGAGCTGTATTTCTTCCTTCCTCTGCAGTGATCCTCCCCTCAAGATTCAAAGTGCCCCATCCTCATTCCCTTGAGGCACCCCATCCTGGATGGCCTTGCTAAACATCAAAGCACGCCTCTCCTGTGACCACTGTGTTCCCTCGGAGCCCTGAAGGAACAGGGGGCTAATGACTGAACTCTTCTTATGAGTCAGGCTCTGGCCTGGAGTGTTCATAGGTGGTGAAGAACTTAGGAGTTGCTTTGATGAAAACATTCACAGAACAGTGTTGGCAGTGAGCGTGACTGACATTACCGTCCCTTCCATGTGACACTGGGACTCTACTGCCTCCGCCTGGAGGAGACAGGAATTACAGGCACAGAGACACAGCCCACAAAGGAGACTCATGGAAGGCGGGTAGGCCAAGGAGCTCAGTGCTTGGAGGAGCTTGTCATGTGACTACCTCTCTGGGGGAACCCCGATCCTACGTGGGCCTCCAAGGTGGGCCTCAGGTGGCCCAGGGCATGCTGGAGCCACTTCACAGAACAGCACTTCAATGAACAGAGACAACTTGAATAGTTCTCATCTCAACAACAACAACAACAACAAAACCACAAAAAACACAACAAAACATGAAGGGGATCCAGTTCTCTGCCCAGAAGAGGTCCCTTCTTCCCCTTCTCAGTTGCCTCCTACTCCACAGTCGCTCAGGGTCTTCTCCCAGACTAAACTTCCCGCATCACCCACCAACCAGCCTTTTTATTTCGTAAACTTAGCTCTTCTGGGATTTTTGTTTGTTTTGCTGGTTTTTTCCCCCCGTTGTCTCTATGTTCCAACCATTTTTCTACTTGACTTAACCAGAGGAAACCGAATTCTCTCTAGCGGGTGTGGCAGGGGGATGTATACACTGGGAAATCAGTTTTCTTTATTGGCTGAAGCTGTGGGAAAGGGCTGGAAGGACCAGAGGGTGAGAACTCTGGTGGGTGAAGCAGTCGGGCTCCATCACATTTGTGAGGTGAGCCCCAGAGAATACGGGAAGGGCTGGTTGTCTGATGATGCATGAGACACATGTGAGTTCCCCCCGATGAGTAGACCTGAACTCTTAAAGGTGGAAGAAGCCAGTGGTGATGATGTCTTGAGTCTGGTTAAAGTCAGTTCAGCTACACTCTTAAACAGTGAACTGCTATTTTAAGGAGGACAAGCATACCTCTGTCACATTGCTTGGAAAATGTGCTTGGCAAGTTGTTGTTCAGTCACTCAGTTGTGTCCAACTCTTTGGGACCCCACAGACTGTGCATGACGAGTACTTCAGGGCAATCTTACATCTTTGTTAAATTTCTTTTTGACCCTCTCTGTTCACACCTGTTACAATGCTTTGCACCTCGCACGCTCCTTTGTTTCCATCTCTCCCACAACACTGAGGTTCCACAGGTAGAATTCTCATATTCGCTGTTGCTGCATTTCCAATGCCGGCACATACCTGGCACATTCATTTACTCATCAAACATCCATTGTGTGCCCAGTGTGTGCCAGACTCTGTGCCAATGTTTGCTAAACGAGGGTAGACAGAGGCGTGGTGACTGATGGGAAACATGAGACCACAAGCCAATAATTACACACATACAAAATGACATATACACATAATTACCACATATTGGAGAGAGTGCTTTGAAGAAAAGTAAAAAGACACTGGGCTTACCTGGTGGCTCAGTGGTAAAGAACTCATCTGCTAATGCAGGAGATGGGGGTTCGATACCTGGGTTGGGAAGATCCCCTGGAGAAGGAAGTGGTAACCCACTCCAGTATTCTTCCCTGGAGAATCCCAAGGACAGAGGAGCCAGGCAGTTTCCATAGAGTCGCAAAAGAGTTGGACATGACTTAGCAACTAAAACAACAACCAAACAACACAAAAAAAGACACTATTGGAGAGAACTGGGAGAGGGGAGAATGGCTGAGAGCAGGACCAGGGATATTTTCTCAGAAGCAGCAGCTAAGCTGGGGCCCAGAGGTCGAGGGGGTAGCAGAGGGAAGACAAGGGGGAAAGTATTCCAGGCTGAGGGAATAGAATGTGCAAATGTCCTGATGCAGAAGAATGTTTACTGACATGGAGGAAGGCAGGCCAGGCCAGTAAGACCAGTTGCCATAAGGGAAGAATAATTGGGGATGTGGTTAGGGGCTGGGCTGGCCTGGCCAGGCCAGGAAGGAGGATTTTACTTTGAGAACAACAGGAAGGTATTGCATGTTTTCAAAACAAGGAAACGATATGCTCCCATTTCCCTCTTAAAAAGAGCACATTGACTGGGCAGAGATAGGCAGATGTGACCCCGGGGAGGCGGTTTTAGGGAGGGTTGTATTGTACTGCACTGTGTCCGCCAGGTGAGAGACGCTGGTGGCCAGGCAGTGGGAACAAGAATGGAGTTGCGAAATATGAGTAATCTCTCACGTTCCTTTGTATCACTTACTGAAAGTGCTTCGTTCAAATACAGAAGGACATACTCATACCTTAGGGATACCTGGAATAAATCACAGCCTACACATAGGAAACGGAGAGCATCACAATGTCTGTCCACGGCCCTTGCAGACTTCTGCCCCATAATTCCCTAAGAACACAGAACATACATCATCATTGCTCCCTTCAGCTGATGTCTGTGGAATATCTATTATGAATAAGGCATTGTGCTAGCTATTGTGAGGTGACCCGTCTATTTAGAAACAAAGTAATGGATGAAAGGTAATCAATGAAAATTTTGAAGGTAAGAAAAATATAAGGAAGAAAAAATCTGAGTATACCAGCCATGTTAATACTTTAAGCTTATTTATTTCCAGGCTTTTTTCATTTTCTTCTACATATATTATTTATTTATATATGCAAATTGGGATCATAATACATATAGTTTTATATGCTCTGTAACTATTATGTGCTTATGTTACTTTTATTATAAAATACTGTGCATGAAAAACTGTTGCATAAAACATGCAAAATTTAAAGAATAATAAAATATGCACTTAATCACCAGCCAGGTAAAGAAGAAATAATATTACTCCCCCCACCTAACCTTGTCTGGCCCTCCCTCCATTCCTTAAGGCAGCCAAATAGAGAAAGAATTCATTTTCTTAAACTTGTTCACCTATTTTATTTAAATTGCAGCAGGACGGAAATATGCCAACTCTATCCAATCTGACACAGACACTGGAATATGTCTTCAAAAAGATTTTTATCACTTACATGGAAAACTGGCGCAGGAACACAACGGTTGAGCAAGAGGCCCTGCAAGCCAAGGTTGATGCTGAGAACTTCTACTATGTCATCTTGTACCTTATGGTGATGATCGGAATGTTCTCTTTCATCATTGTAGCCATCCTGGTGAGCACGGTGAAATCCAAGAGACGAGAGCACTCCAATGACCCATACCACCAGTACATCGTGGAGGACTGGCAAGGGAAGTACAGAAGTCAAATTGTGAACCTAGAAGAACCAAGGGCCACCATCCATGAGAACACAGGTGCAGCAGCGCTCACGATGTCTCCTTAATCAGAGGTGGAGGCATGGAGTCAACATCTGATATGCAAATAGGAAGAGATGCTTGTTCCATGGAGTCAATCCAAGTTGTCATGCTTTGAAGACACTAAGTTCCTCACTCTGTGTTGAGAATTTTCATTGAGATCCCGTAGCTGATCAGCTAAGAGGACATTTCAATCTCATGCTTCACGTTTCCTCTGTGGAGCAATAATTTATGTTGAAGACCTCTTTTCCTTTCTGTGCAATGTCAGTGTCATTTTAATCAATGTCAATAGTGAAAATAAAACCAAATTTGAAGTAATGTGCCTGGGCAGTGGCAGTGGGGATAGAAAGGAGAAATTAACAAATCATTGAATAGTCTCCCTTGTGAAACATTATTCTGTATGTTTGACTGACTCAATTTATAAGTAACCAAGGTGTATTATTCTGAAATGGAGGTTCAAAAATCTATCACTTGCTCACTAGATTGAAGTAGGAGCATTTATTTATTAATTCATGAATATAGAGTCTGAAGTGACAAATGAACAGAACCACAGGTTTCCTTTATGTGTATTGTTTCCTTGGCATTGAGCTTATTTGGAAGTCGGAAGACAGAACCAACATTTCATAAGGGCAGAGTCCACACCAAATAGATAGAATCTTTAGGAACTACCTGGTATAACAGAAACATATTTTTAATTAACATTTTAAATTTTACAGAAGACTAACTTAAAAGTTCTTGTTATTATAGAAAATAATAATAATATGTGAAAATGCTGCCTAATAAACCACTCATTCTTTTCACTCAATTTATTTTCTTGGTTTACAATTACTTATTTGTGTTTCAAGAAATTTATTTTCATGAATGTATGGAAAGTGGCTGAATTGCTGAGGTCTATTGAAGAACTAGATGGTAACTGCTTAATATTTTGACCCTGGGGGTCATGATATTATAGAATGTCAGGGCCAAAGGGCACCTTGAAGATCACAGAATCCTTGTCAGACCATTTCACTTATGGATAGGCAACCCCAGTTCACAGATTAGGTGACTTCATTCCTTAATTCAATCAAGTACCATTTATTATCTGTCTACTTGGGTCAATGGCTTCCCTTGTGGCTCAGCTGGCAAAGAATCTGCCTGCCATGCGGGAGAACTGAGTTCAGTCCCTGGGTTGGGAAGATCCCCTGGAGAAGGGAAAGGCTGCACACTCCAGTATTCTTGCCTGGAGAATTCCATGGGTTGTATAGTACATGGGGTCACAAAGAGTTGGACATGACTGAGTGACTTTCACTTTCACTTTCTGGGTCAATGGCCTAGACCAGGAGTATACAGATGAACGTGATTCTCTGAGCTGGAGGAACTCACTCAGCAGAGAGGGAGGCAGGCACAGAGAAGGAGTCAGAACATCCTGATGATATAAAGTGACAGGGTTATAACGGAGACCAACACAAAGTGGGAGGAGCCAGAACAGAGGGCCTGCCCACCTCGGGTTAAGGTCCAGAGAGCCGCTGAGAGGGGAAAGTCAACAGCAAGACAGATATATGGGGTGTAACCTCATGAAGCTTCATGCCCCCTTGCTTATACTCTGTTCCTTCCCCAGCTCCCCGTCTACTCAGCCGAGACAGGGCGTTGTGAACAAAGCCTCAAGTCTCAGAGCACTGAGACAAAATTGAAAAGAGGAGTCCTTCTTCAGCATCTTATATGGATTACAAGATTTGTCTCTTTAGAGTGAAAGACATTAGGTCTGTTTCCTAATAACAAGCATGTGACTGTGCTAACAGAAGCATTCAATGCACTGTTGAGGAAAGCCACCCATATTCCAAGAGCATATATGGCAAGGGTAGTTTCTCTCCTTAGATGAGAAACCCAGAAATGCTGAACCACACAATTTTTTTTTAATTAATTTATTTATTTTGGTTGCATTCAGTCTTAGTTGTGGCATGCAAGCTTAGTTGCCCTGTGGCATGTGGGATCATAGTTCCCCGAACAGGTATCAAATCAGTGTCCCCTCATTGGAAGGTAGATTCTTTTTCTTTTTTAATTTTATTATGAAAAACTGTGTTAAACATTTACAAAAGAAGAGAGTAGTTTGGAAGGCATATTCTTAACTACTGGACTACCAGGAAGTCTCCAGAACATTTTAATCAACGTGCCCAGAGCAGCAGATGGATAGCATCACTGATTGAATGGACATGAGTTTGCGCAAACTCTAGGAAACAGTGCAGGACAGAGAAGACTGGTGTGCTGCAGTCCATGGCGTCACAGAGAGCTGGACATGACTGAGTGACTGAACAACAACCAGAGCAGCAACTCGGGCAACAAAATCTCGGCTTTGGGTCTGGATCCAGACAGGAATCCAAGGTTTCTACTAACTGGTAGAAACTTCTGGTTTCTACTAAATTTGGTAGAAACCAAATTTATCTCCTTGACCAAACCCTGGTCAGGCTCCTTTGAACCCTCTTCTTGAATTGACCTCAACCTTGGCCTAAAAACCCTGAAGACTCTTGGCACAAAAGATACCATCCACCTCCCCACACTGAGAGACTTGAACAAACACTACCTACATCCCTAAGGAGATCCTGGCATGCTTTAAGGTGCCTGCCTAGGAAAACTTAAGGGGCCAGGAGAACGTACTATTTGTTCAGGCCAAAACCTGGTGGTAGGCAAATCAGCCCCTGAATCCCTGCTACAGCATTTACTTTAGAAACCTTTCAATTATAAATCCTTTTTCTCCTCCTTTGAGGTATAAATCATTTACCACCCAGAACCGCCTTGTCTCTTTGATATGCTAGCATTCAAGGAGGTAACGGCTTTAACTTGCACCACTGCCTCCAGTCATAAAGGCTGAACTTTGTTTCTCCTCCAGGTAAGCATCTATTGACAGACTCAGATGCAGTTGACCCAGTCCCCTTCACTTTTTATAAATTTCCACTGACTCTGCTCAAGTACCTGCTGTCCAACCCCTTCTTATCATTTTTTTTTTTTTTTTAATTTTGGCTGTGCTGGGTCTTTGTTGAGGCACATAGACTCCTCGTACTGCAGCACATGGGCTCAGTTCCCCCAAGGCAGGTGGGATCCTAGTTTCTGGTCCAGGGATCAAATCAGGGAAGTCCCCCTCCTTCTCCTTTTAAAATGCTCAGTTACCTCTGTACAAAGCGAGCTTGGTTCATGCTGGGTTCTCTTCCCTATTGTGATAGTTACTGAATAAAGTCCATCCTTTACACTTCAATGGTGTCAAGCTTTTTTTTATCTTTGACACAGAAAAACAAAGGGGAAAATATCCAGGTTCCCCTAATTAAGTACGTTTTATTATCATCACTTAAAGTATATTGGGGCCAACCCAGATGGTTAGCAGCCAACTTTACTTTGGGGGAATAGGAGAAAAGCCCAATATTTACCAGCATTTCAGGTCTACAGCTGCTGGTACCTGCTCCACTTTGTCACTCCAGCATCAATTCCCACCGAACCCAGCCTTGCCACATTCAACCTGGCAACTAAAAAAACGCCAGTTCCAACAAATTGCTGGTTTTCTTTCCCACCCGTCTGCTTTTAGAGTTCTTTCCAGTTGATCCATATAAACTGAGTCCCACTCACTTTTTGCAGCAGAGCTCAGAAGTCATTTGAAAAGGAACCCATGGCAGTGGCTGCCCTGATAGTCGAGGTTCAGATTACCCAGATTCAGGTCTCAGCTCTGGCACTTGCTGGCTTTAAAACCTTGGACAGTTTAATCAGTTCATGTCTCCGTTTCTTCATCTGTGAAATTGTTATGGTCACATCATGTCTTTTATAGGCTTGTAAGACTTTTATTAGACAATAGGCAAAGTGCTTCGAGCAAAGCTATTTTTGTTACTCTCTCCAGGAAAACTTGGCAGAACTTGTTGACAGAATTAACCCCCTACTCCCCAGTCCCTCAGTTTGTCCTTTCCTCTGCACTCCCAACGGGATTCCACGAGACTGCCTGGGTTCAGATATCAATTTTGCCACTCCAATCCACACGTTTCCTTGAATCAACCGCTTAATCTCCCCCTGCCTCAGTTTCCTCAACCAAAAAAGGGTGAACTTCCCTCTTGTTACCCTGGAATTTTGGGTGTCCACTTTGCACCCTTGCTTGGGAGTGGGCTCAAATTCCACTCGGGTTTACTAAGCGCTTGTTGAATGAAGGAATCTGGGAACCTAGTAACTGTCACCCTACAACCATCCCAAAGGGAAAGGAATGCATTTTTGGCAGAGAAGATAAAGGCTAAATTTGGAAACTTCTGAGGACCTACATCAGACTGGTTCCAACAACAAACTGGTTCCAAATCAGGAAAGTATGTCAAGGCTGTATATTGTCACCCTGCTTATTTAACTTACATGCAGAGTACATCATGAGAAATGCTGGACTGGATGAAGCAAAAGCTGGAATCAAGATTGCCAGGAGAAATATCAATAACCTCAGATATGCAGATGACACCACACTTAAGGCAGAAAGTGAAGAAGAACTAAAGAGCCTTTTATAAAAGTGAAAGAGGAGAGTGAAAAAGTTGGCTTAAAGCTCAACATTCCCTGGTGGCTCAGATAGTAAAGTGTCTGCCTACAGTGAGGGAGACCTGGGTTCAATCCCGGGTTGGAAAGATCTCCTGGAGAAGGAAATGGCAACCCACTCCAGTATTCTTACCTGGAAAATCCCATGGACAGAGGATCCTGGCAGGCTACAGTCCATGGGGTTGCAAAGAGTTAGACACAACTGAGAGACTTCACTTTCACAAAACTAAGATCATGGCATCCAGTCCCATCACTTCATGGCAAATAGATGGGGAAGCAGTGGAAACAGTAACAGACTTTATTGGGGAGGGGGGGGGTGGGGCTCCAAAATCACTGCAGATGGTGACTGCAGCCATGAAATTAAAAGATGTTTGCTCCTTGGAAGAAAAGCTATGACAAACCTAGACAGCATATTTACTTGGCGAACAAAGGTCTAGTCAAGGCTATGGTTTTTCCAGTAGTCATGTATGGATGTGAGAGTTGGACTATAAAGAAAACTGAGCACCAAAGAATTGATGCTTTTGAACTGGTGTTGAAGACATCTTGAACTGGTGTTGAAGACATCTTGAGAATCACTTGGACTGCAAGGAGATCCAACCAGTCCATCCTAGAGGAAATCAGTGCTGAATATTCATTGGAAGGACTGATGCTGAAGCTGAATGAAACTCCCAATACTTTGGCCACCTGATGCAAACAGGACTCACTGGAAAAGACCCTGATGCTGGGCAAGATTGAGGGCAAGAGAAGGGGACGACAGAGGATGAGCTGGTTGGATGGCATCACCGACTCAATGGACATGAGTTTGAGTGTACTCCGGGAGTTGGTGATGGACAGGGAAGCCTGGCATGCTGCAGTCCATGGGGTCACAAAGAGTCGGACACGACTGAGCGACTGAACTGGGAACCCTCTTGCCCTCGGCGGCACACAGCGAGGACCACCCAGGGATGAGAGACAGCTGAGGGGGAGGGGCCCCGCGACGCCCCGCTCTCCCGCCGCCGTCCTCCTCCTCCAGCTGCAGTCAGTGGAGAACAAGAACGTGCCCCGCCTCCCGCCCCCCGGCGTGGACGAAAATGCCTGGCCCACGCCCCGGAAGTTCGCCCCTGGCCCAGCCAAGTCTGTCTGGTGACCCATGTTGCGGCCGCACTAAGGCCGCCCCGGCCCATAGCGCGGTTTCGAGAACCTGGAAACCGTCTCCGCGGCCCGGGCCCACTGCGCCGGAGGAGCCGCCTACCCGCCATAGCGGCGCAGGTGCGCCGGCGCGCGGAGCGGTGCATTTCGGGACGTGTAGTTTCCCCGCGGCATGGTGGGAGTCGTGGTTTGTGTGCGGCCCCGCCTACCCACCATGACGTAGAGTCGCCTACCCACTATGGTGGCTCAGGCTCCCTGCGCAGGCTTATTGCGCCGGTGCGCGGAGCGGTGCATTTCGGGACGTGTAGTTTCCCCGCGGCATTGTGGGAGTGGTGGTTTGCGCGCGGCTCCGGAGCTGGATCCTCCGCGGCCTTGAGCTGTAAGTGGGCGGCGTCGGTGTCCGCGGGATCCGGACACAAAAGCAGCCGGCTGCTCTTTGGGGGACGCCCAGGCGTCGCGTTCGCGCTTTCTCTCTTTGACGCTCTCCAGCGGGACCGCGGGGGTGCCAGCCACCACGGCCCACCCCCGCGGAGCGTCCGGCCTGGCTGGCTTGTCCAGGCACCCCAAAATGCACGGATCCAGTGGCTGGGGGTGGGAGGGGGGCGGCGTGTGGAGGCTGGCACGCAGGCCGAAGAGGGGGACCCAGATGTGGTTCCAAGAGAGAGAGGTTTGGGGGCGAGCGAATGTCCCAGAAGCCCTGTTGTGTAGGTGGGGTAAGCGGCCGTCGCCCTTGGCCTTCATCCTCAGGTCTGAGCGGGGCAGGTTTTGCCCCCAACCCCAGTGTGGAGGCTGGAGAGGACCTTTACCTGGCCCTCCAAGTCACGGAGGGGCAGAGGCCCAGCCCCTTATCCTGGGAACCCCAGCCGACCCCGGTGTGGGGCTCAGAAGTCAGCCCAACTGATAAAACCCGCTTCATCTGGAACTCCCCACCACCCCACCTCCTCCACGCACCCATTGCTACTTCAAATGATGGGGTGAAGGGTTGGGGTGGAAAGAGGCTGGGAATGAGAGCAATTTAGGGAAGTTCAGACTAAGGACACAGCCTAATGAATGGCTGGAGTGAGCTACCAAGAGACGGACCGACCCTTGGGTCTGTTAGGTGGAGCAAGAATAAAATTGTGGACTATACCTTGTTCATATTGCTATAATTAGCCTAATCAAGATAAGCCAGTAGCTTTTCTGTTTTCTTTAGGAGGAAAAATCAGGATATTTTTGCAGGAAAGGAAATAGAGCCATCTCTTTCTAAGTCATTGTTATCTTTGAATTTAAAGCTAAGACTGGATAGTTCCAGAGGAAGTTTAAAACTTCTTGCACTTCGTAGATTTTATGTCTCTCAAAACTGTCCCCATCTGGTTGGCTTTTGTAGTTCTGCCCTCAGACACCAGCTGCCTCCTGGTTCTAAGATTGCATCAGGTGTACATATGGCAGCAGAGCACTAGCCTGCTGATATTTTTAGCTTTCTCAGTTCTCACTTGCTGAAGTCCTGCTGCTGCTGCTGCTGCTGCTGCTAAGTCGCTTCAGTCATGTCCGACCGACTCTGTGTGATCCCACAGACCGCATCACACCAGTCTCCCCTGTCCCTGGTATTCTCCAGGCAAGAACACTGGAGTGGGTTGCCATTTCCTCCTCTAATGCATGAAAGTGAAAAGTGAAAGTGAAGTCGCTCAGTCGTGTCCGACTCTTAGTGACCCCATGGACTGCAGCCCACCAGGCTCCTCCGTCCATGGGATTTTCCAGGCAAGGGTACTGGAGTGGGGTGCCATTGCAACTCAAAAATGGCTGAGTTGCAACCTGTAATTTAGCTAGTGGAGGTGATGGAATTCCAGTTGAGCTATTTCAGATCCTGAAATATGATGCTGTGAAAGCGCTGAACTCAATATGCTAGCAAATTTGAAAAACTCAGCAGTGGCCACAGGACTGTAAAAGGTCAGTTTTCATTCCAATCCCAAAGAAAGGCAATGCCAAAGAATGCTCAAACTACTGCACAATTGCACCCATCTCACACACTACTAAAGTAATGCTCAAAATTCTCCAAGCCAGGCTTCAGCAATATGTGAACCATGAACTTCCAGATGTTCAAGCTGGTTTTAGAAAAGGCAGAGGAACCAGAGATCAAATTGCCAACTTCTGTTGGAACATGGAAAAAGCAAGAGAGTTCCAGAAAAACATCTATTTCTGCTTTATTGACTATGCTAAAGCCTTTGACTGTGTGGATTACAATAAACTGTGGAAACTTCTGAAAGAGATGGGAATACCAGACCACCTGACCTGCCTCTTGAGAAACCTATATGCAGGTCAGGAAGCAACAGTTAGAACTGGGCATGGAACAACAGACTGGTTCCAAATAGGAAAAGGAGTACGTCAAGGCCGTATATTGTCACCCTGCTTATTTAACTTATATGCAGAGTACATCATGGGAAACGCTGGGCTGGAAGAAGCACAAGCTGGAATCAAGATTGCCGGGAAAAATATCAATAACCTCAGATATGCAGATGACACCACCCTTATGGCAGAAAGTGAAGAGGAACTCAAAAGTCTCTTGATGAAAGTGAAAGAGAAGAGTGAAAAAGTTGACTTAAAGTTCAACATTCAGAAAACGAAGATCATGGCATCCGGTCCCATCACTTCATGGGAAATAGATGGGGAAACAGTGGAGACAGTGTCAGACTTTATTTTTTGGGGCTCCAAAATCACTGCAGCCATGAAATTTAAAGACGCTTACTTCTTGGAAGGAAAGTTATGACCAACCTAGATAGCATATTCAAAAACAGAGAGATTACTTTGTCAACAAAGGTCCGTCTAGTCAAGGCTATGGTTTTTCCAGTAGTCATGTATGGATGTGAGAGTTGGACTGTGAAGAAAGCTGAGTGCTGAAGAGTTGATGCTTTTGAACTGTGGTGTTGGAGAAGACTCTTGAGAGTCCCTTGGACTGCAAGGAGATCCAACCAGTCCATTCTGAAGGAGATCAGCCCTGGGATTTCTTTGGCAGGAATGATGCTAAAGCTGAAACTCCAGTACTTTGGACACCTCATGCGAAGAGTTGACATATTGGAAAAGACTCTGATGCTGGGAGGGATTGGGGGCAGGAGGAGAAGGGGACAACAGAGGATGAGATGGCTGGATGGCATCACTGGCTCAGTGGACGTGAGTTTGAGTGAACTCCGGGAGTTGGTGATGGACAGGGAGGCCTGGCATGCTGCAATTCATGGGGTCACAAAGAGTCGGACACGACTGAGCGACTGAACTGAACTGACTGGGGAAGAGTTGTCATTTGGAGGCAGTGGGTGGGAATGAGTTTGATTAATTTGCCCTTTCCCCCGCCCTCAACATACTCCTTCCACTGCTTTGCATATGGACTTTTAAACGTTTTTCTTTCCTGAAGAGATGGAATTTTGTCACTCTAGATATGACGATGAGGCAGCTGCCAGTAATGTTTTTACAGTTAGATGCTCTGTATCAGAGAGAATGTGACTTAGGAATTTCAGAGTTGCAGCGTTGTTCTTTGAATTTTTAAAATGGTAACACTTTGGCTTGGAGAGGCTAATGGATTGCCCCCAGGTCAGATTCCTTGTCATTGGCTCCCGCAAGTATAGAGTACAGATCTCCAGTTCTTCTGGTCATCTGGTGGTGGTTCTTTATCCCATGCCCTGCTGTCTCATTTGCCCTGACCTCCACTTGCTTATGTTCATCAGCTTACCATGTCTGTTACTGGAAAGACATTTATCATAACAATTATGGTTGGTATTTGTTAAGTGCTTTTCATGTGCTGAGCCTGGTGCTTAATGTTTTTATAATCTAGTCTTTGAAGGAGAATTTACAGAGTAGGGAGCTGAGGTTTAGAGAGGCCCAGCGACTCATCCAAGGTCATACTCCTGGTAAACTTAGCGCATGATTCCCAGAGGGCCAGACCTCCAGGCATTCTTTTTACTTCCTCCTATAAGTTTTTTTTGAACCTTTTTGTGGTCCTTGACCTTGGGAATTAATATCTAACCGACTTCACTAAGGGAGTCATTTGGTCTCAGAAAATGTGTGGGAAACAGCCAAACCTGTCTACTTATATATGTAGACAACTCAATAAAAATAGAGGTGAGAAAAATAAAATTGATACAACCTTCAGTTCAGTCACTCAGTCATGTCCGACTCCTTGCAACCCCATGGACTGCAGCACGCCAGGCCTCCCTGTCTATCACCAACTCCCGGAGTTTACTCAAATTCATGTCCATCGAGTCGGTGATGCCATCCAACCATCTCATCCTCAGTCCTCCCCTTCTCCTCCCGCCTTCAATCTTTTCCAGCATAGACATTTTAATTTACAACATGGATCATTCCTGAGATTATCAGAGATTATTCAAAGTGAAAATTCCAGCAACAGGTTGTAACCTCTTGGGAACATATTTTCCCAGGGCAGGTCAAAATCTACTGTTCCTTCTAGACAAATAAGTCTTTGATACACGAAGGTAATGAGCACCTTCAGGCTCCCCTGGTGGCTTAGATGGTAAAGAATCCACCTGCAATGTGGGAGACCTGGGTTTGAACCTTGGGTTAGGAAAATCTCCTGGAGGAGGGCATGACAACCCACTCTACTGTTCTTGCCTGGAGAATCCCATGGACAGAGGAGACTGGTGGGCTACAGTCCATGGGGTCGCAAAGAGTCAGACACGACTGAGCGACTTAGCACATGAGTGCTTTCAATCATGGTCATCTCATTTAAACAGATTTATGGTGTAAATTCCTGTCATGAGCTTATCTGACTTTGAAAAGTCCTGGGGAAAGCTTGGCTATCTTGTGCCAGCTGCTCGCTTGTGTTCAAGATACTATGACCTTGGATATGAAGTTTAGATGCTTTTGTAAGTGAAAGGTTTCAAAAACACATGTCGGAAGTTTATCTCATTTTCCCCATTCTAAAGGCCTGTGAATTTTTCTTAATCCTAGTTGTTAGTCCATGTAAAGAAAGGCGTCCCCATGATTTTTTAGTGCAGAGCTCTCTGCGTTAGGATCAGAGCCTGGGGCCGGACTGGATGAGTTACAATCCCAGTCCTTACTGTGACTGTGGACGTGTCATTGTCACGTGAAGTGGCTCTAGTGTGAAGAACCCGCCTTCCAGTTCAGGAGACCTAAGAGATGCAGCTTCAGTCCCTGGGTCGGGAAGGTCCCCTGGAGGAGGACATGGCGACCCACTCGTGTTCTTGCCTGGAGAATCGCATGGACAGAGGAGTCCGTGGGGCTGCAAAGAGCTGGACAGGACTTTGTGCACATGCGCATGCGCACACACAGATCCTCCAGAGTATAGACGATAAACTACACCTCTTGGGACAGGTGTGAAGACTAGCTGAGTTACTGGCACTCAGTGCACTTTAGCATGGCCGGGTACAGTAAAGTGAAGCTGTGATTCCTAACGCTGAAAGTCTCCGAATTGTAGAAGTAGAGGCCCCCAGAGCCCGTGTAGTTGACATTCCCTGTCTTCATTTACAGATGGGATGGAGGCCCCCAGAGGGGAGTCACTTACCAGAGTGTGTAGGCCCTTCATCCAGAGCTCAGGTCTTCTGACTTGTGGGGTATGTGTCCTGGTCTAAAATAGTGACGTGGGAGGCCTCAGAGCAAATCCTGTGTCCCGGCCGGGTCCCTGCCTTGTCTCTTCCGCTTCACCTTCCCCTCCGTCTCCCTGACATTTTAGAGGGAATTTTAAGATCGGAATGACTTTCTTAATACCATTTCCCCCCATCCTTGAGTCCCTTCCCGCCAGATATTTTTGAAAACCAATATTACCTTGAGGCTTCCCTGGTGTTCCAGCAGTTAAGAATTCATCTTCCAATGCAGGGTTCAGTCCCCGTCAGAGAACTAAGATTGCACGCGCTATGTGGCAGCCAAGCCCACATACCTCTAACTGCTGAGCCTGAGAGCCACAATAAAAGATCCCATATGCCGCATCTAAAACCTGATGCAGCCAAATTTATAAATAAATCAATAAATTAAATGAATACTAAAGCAAAACAGTATTCCTCTAATTAATACTCACAGGACCCGAGACATAAAATGATACCCCCATCCATGGACCAGCTCCTGTTCAGGGCAGGAGGTGGGGAGAGGGTCAGATTAGCGCCTGGGCACCTTTGTCCACAGATGAATGGAGTGGGAGCACGCTTTCCCTTAGGAGCGGGGCCAACACCTCTGCTTGGCTGTGCTCCCTTCCCGGGTCAAGAGCAGCCAAGGAGATCGTTCTGCTCAGCAAGAGCCGAGGCTGTCTCGCTCGTTGGGGTGGCCTAACCCTTCTCTCTGCAGAGCTTGCTGTCTTGGCTCAAGGGCCCTCTCTCCCCATCAGAGAAAAGTCTTCCTAAGGCAGTCTGTCTAGAAAACTCAAATTGACCTGTTTCTTCTCTTCCCCATCAGAACAGTGGGACCTGTCCCAAGCAGGTTCCCGCCCCTCCTTGTCTGCGTGGCCCACACAACCAGGAGTGGAGCCCCAGTTGCTCCAGCATGAACTGGAAGGTAAGAATATCACCAAACATTTATGGCTTGCGGGTTTTCTTTCTCCTAATTGTAAAAGTTCAGAATAGTTCTGTAGAGATAAGTGGACTAAGAAAAAAACAAAAGAAGAAAATGCAGGAATTATATAATACTTTAAGTGAACACATAAATATACATTTTTTTCACCAGACTTTTGGAGGAAGGCCTTTTCTTTGGGAGGACAATGACTTCCCTCAGATGTGCCTCACCTTGCTTGCAAAAACCACCCCTTTGAAGTTTCACCTATAATCTCACATTTTGGTTTCTTCAAAATGGATGAAAAAGATCTTAAGAAGCAATCGACATACAAAATCCTTCCTGATTTTTACACTCTTCTTCCTTAATCTTTCCCATTTGTGTTGCCGACAGCATTTTTTTTTCTAATTCAAATTGAGTCTTTCAAAACAGACACCTTAGTTTTCATGGAAATAGCCTTTCTTTTCTGTGGTCATATTTCATGAGTGCCATGTTTAAATAGATTATCCATTATGACATCAAGTGCTACTTAAATATACTGACTGGCATAAACACAGCTGACCCCTGTAAAACCTTCAATACAGCTGGTGGAAGTAGAAGTTCAAGGGCAACCAAAGAATGTCCTGTGAGCTGCAAGCCTGCAGAAGGCTGTGGGCCACAGTCAGTGGGTCTTATAGGAGCGGGGGGGGCGGGGTGTCACATTATGTCCTTTAAGGAAGTGGTGTGGGGTAGGTGCAGGGTGGCTACTAGGGTAGTCATGAAAATAGATGCTTTGAAAAGGATCAGATCAAGTCAAAATCGTATGTCTTTTCACTGTCCAGAGATGGCTGCTATTAATATTAACAATTTTGGTGCATTTTCTACCCATGTTTTTCATATATATATATGTGTAATGTGTATATCTCCAAACTTAGGATCTCATTATATGTATTTTTTCAGTTATCATAAGCATTTTCTGATTCAGAACAGCCACTGGCTTTCATCACAGGAAATGGAAAGATCTGGAAGTAGGATCAGGGAGTCAGAAGACTACAGTTCAGTTCAGTTGCTCAGTCGTGTCCAACTCTTTGTGACCCCATGAACTGCAGCACGCCAGGCCTCCCTGTCCATCACCAACTCCTGGAGTTACTCAAACTCATGTCCACTGAGTTGGTGATGCCATCCAACCTCTCACCCTCTGTCATCCCCTTCTCCTGCCTTCAATCTTTCCCAGCATCAGGGTCTTTTCCAATGAGTCACTTCTTCACATCAGGTGGCCAAAATATTGGAGCTTCAGCATCAGTCCTTCCAATGAATATTCAGGACTGATTTCCTTTAGGATGGACTGGTTGGATCTGCTTGCAGTCCAAGGGACTCTCAAGAGCCTTCTCCAATACCACAGTTCAAAAGCATCAATTCTTCGGCACTCAGCTTCGGACCCCCTCCTTCCCCAGCCCCGTGGGGCCTGGGGGCCACACAGTGGGGCTCTGGGGACTCTTCTCCAGGAGGAGCCTGGCCAAGGTTCAGGAGGTGGAGTGAAGACTCTCTGAGGGCTTAGAGATGTAGGAACGCGCATGTCGCACGTGTGGGGTGTTCCAGAGCTGCCCATAGAAAGGCCAGGAAGGAAAGACGGGGATTAAAGCATGTGGGGCGATGGGGGCCGGGCTCAGCGTGTGCTGAGACGTAGTGAAGGGTTTGTAGCATGGGCAGAGGCTGAAGCGAGTAGTTGGTGACGGGGCGGCAGCTGGTACCAGAGGCCGCGTCAGCAAGGGCCAGCGTGTGTGCTTGGTGCTCCGAGGCCAGAGCACGTCTCAAAACCACCTCGGCAAGTTAAAATATGAATTGTGGTCCCACCTACTGGAGTTTGAGCGCGTTGGCCTGTGGGTGAACGAGTTCCTGGGTGGCGCTGATGTATTCCGGTGAGCCACTGCACAGAGAAAGCTTTCTTTTTAGTTGTGGAGCGACAGCAACGCACTTGACCGCCCAGGCCAACCCGACTTGTCACAGAAGAAGTCCTTTCCTGTGTCAGGAACACAGTTTTGTATAGAAAACTGTACAAAAACCGCCTGTACCTTCGTGACATTCGGGCAGACACACAGCTCCAGGGCTACCAGGGAGCCCTGCCAGGTAGTGTCTGAAAGGAATGGCCTTCTGCCCAAACTGCAGTGACACCCCCTGCCCCCTGCAGGAGATAAAGGACTGTGGGACGCCCAAGACATCCTGTGCTTCCCTGTCTACCTCCATCAGCCTGTGGCCATGAGCAGCAGTCAGCGACAGCAAGCACCCAGTGCCTTAGTACCTCAGCAACTGGGGGTTTTGAAAATGTCAGTCATTTGCGGGACTTCCCTGGTGGTCCGGTAGTTAAGACTCTGAGCTCCCACCACGGGCAGGAGTTTGATCGCTGGTCAGGGAACTAAGATTCCATATGCTGCAGGGCGTGGCCAAGAATAAATTTTAAAAGGCAGTCATTCTCATTACACGCGTATTGGCGTTTATTTAAAAAACTGATATAGAGCTAGACCACCCAACTGTGTTTTCTTGATTCACTTCCCTGAAGGTTTGGGAGTTAATCTGAGGGTTTTGTTAGAAGGGAGATCAAAAGAAGAGATTTCACACAACTAAAAACTAAGATCATGGCATCTGGTCCCATCACTTTATGGCAAATAGATGGGGAAACAGTGGCTGACTTTATTTTTCTGGGCTCCAAAATCACTGCAGATGGTACTTGCAGCCATGAAATTAAAAGACGCTTACTCCTTGGAAGGAAAGTTATGACCAACCTAGACAGCATATTCAAAAGCAGAGACATTACTTTGTCAACAAAGTTCCGTCTAGTCAAGGCTATGGTTTTTCCAGTGGTCATGTATGGATGTGAGAGTTGGACTATAAAGAAAGCTGAGAGCCAAAGAATTGATGCTTTTGAACTGTAGTGTTGGAGAAGACTCTTGAGAGTCCCTTGGACTGCAAGCAGATCCAACCAGTCCATCCTAAAGGGAGTCAGTCCTGAATATTCATTGGAAGGACGGATGCTGAAGCTGAAACCCCAATACTTTGGCCACCTGATGTGAAGAGTTGACTCATTGGAAAAGACCCTGATGCTGGGAAAGATTGAGGGCAGGGGGAGAAGGGGACAACAGAGGATGAGATGGCTGGATGGCATCACCAATGATGGACAGGAGTTTGGGTGAACTCCGGGAGTTGATGATGGACAGGGAGGCCTGGCGTGCTGCGGTTCATGGGGTCGTAAAGAGTCAGACACGGCTGAGCAACTGAACTGAACTGAACTGAACTGAAAGGTCTAGCACACCTGCCTGAGAGTTGCAGGAACAGTGGCCCTGAAAGTTTCGCTTCAGCCCGTGTAGTGTCCTTGACTCCCACTGCACTGCCCGCTCTCAGTCCCAAACTTCCGCCTCTTGCCACCTCCTCCCCACAGCCTTTAAAAAGAAAGTAAATACCAAAACCACTTCCCTGGGTTTGTTTGTTGACATGCTTCCATTTCAGTGGGTTTCTAGCTTCTGATTTCCATGTACATCCTGTCACTGCTAGAGCTTAGTTTTGGGTGTAGATCTTGGAGAACAGTGGGCTGGGCTTTCCCGGGTGGTGCTAGTGGTCAAGAACCTGCCTGCCTGTGCAGGAGACCCAAGAGATGCAGGTTCGATCCCTGGGTCTGGAAAATTCTCCTGGAGGAGGGCATGGCAGCCCACTCCAGAATTCTTGCCTGGAGAATCCCATGACCAGAGGAGCCTGGCGGGCTACAGTCCATGGGGTCAAAAAGAGTTGGACACGACTGAAGCGACTCAGCACTCAGGCATGAACTGTGGGCTGCAATAGGGGTCTGATTATGACAGGACTCCAGGGGCTCATCCATAGGGATGGAGAGAATTGGGAGGGAGTGACTTGCCAGCGTCAGCGACTTCCCTTTCACTTTTCACTTTTATGCATTGGAGAAGGAAATGGCAACCCACTCCAGTGTTCTTGCCTGGAGAATCCCAGAGATGGCGGAGCCTGGTGGGCTGCCGTCTATGGGGTCGCACAGAGTCGGACATGACTGAAGCGACTCAGCAGCAGCAGCAGCAGCAGGGCTAACTAGGGCTCAGCCAGGGAAAGTCCCAGTGAACGTAAAATGAAGTTTATATCTCCACACTGGTGACTTTTGTCTCCAAGGAGGTAAAAGTTAGCATCTTTTCTTTCTTATCTGGCTTATGAATGTAGAGCCAAGCCTCTCCTCTAAGCTGTGACCCTTCAAGAAAGTAGATGAATTAGATGGTTGGAGGGTTGTTGGGGGAAGTCAGGGAGATTAGCCATAGGTCTGAGGCAAGAAGGGCCTGGACACCAAGTCAGTGTTCTAAACAGCTTGTATTCGTCAGGGTAGAAGGTTTTTGCTTTTGTAACCTTTTTAGTCTTTTATACTTGTTTGCCAAAGTGAGCTTTCTGAAGTGTATCAGTTCAGTTCAGTCGCTCAGTTGTGTCTGACTCTTTGCGACCCCATGAATCGCAGCACGCCAGGCCTCCCTGTCCATCACCAACTCCCGGAGTTCACTCAGACTCAACATCCATCGAGTCAGTGATGCCATCCAGCCAACTCATCCTCTGTTGTCCCCTTCTCCTCCTGCCCCCAATCCCTCCCAGCATCAGAGTCTTTTCCAATGAGTCAACTCTTCGCATGAGGTGGCCAAAGTACTGGAGTTTCAGCGTTAACATTATTCCTTCCAAAGAAATCCCAGGGCTGATCTCCTTCAGAATGGACTGGTTGGATCTCCTTGCAGTCCAAGGGACTCTCGAGAGTTTTCTCCAACACCACAGTTCAAAAGCATCAATTCTTCGGCGCTCAGCTTTCTTCACAGTCCAACTCTCACATCCATACATGACCACTGGAAAAACCATAGCCTTGACTAGATGGACCTTTGTTGGCAAAGTAATGTCTCTGCTTTTGAATATGCTATCTAGGTTGGTCATAACTTTCCTTCCAAGGAGTAAGCGTCCTTTACTTTCATGGCTGCAGTCACCATCTGCAGTGATTTTGGAGCCCAGAAAAATAAAGTCTGACACTGTTTCCACTGTTTCCCCATCTATTTCCCATGAAGTATATAGGTTATGCTTATTCTTTACTGTTTAACCCGATTCTGTGGTTGAAAACTATTATCTAGTTACTCAGAGTGTTCTTGGGACATAATTTGTTGATGTCAGTTAATTCCACTTCATTGAAATCAAAAGTCAGTGGGAAGATGGCTGACGTAGGAGTCAGAGTGTTCGGTTCCAACTCTCGCTCCTCCTGAATTGGCTCTGTGACGTGGGGGGCTCGCCACCGCCCTGAGCTTTACTGTCCTCCTTTGTAGAACAAGGTGTAGACCAAGTCCTTGTTCAGATCCTTTCACAGCCCTCCACATCTGGGAGCAGACTGTTCTCAGCTGAAGTTTTCATTTACCCATTTCAGATCAGCTTTAGTTAAACCATCAGAGGGAGGGACAAATGCAGTCTCCATGGAAGAGTCTCCTTGTCCCAGTGCTGCATATAGTTAAGTGATGCTTGGCATTTCACCTAAGGAGTTCACTGGACTAAATCCTACTTGGTCCTCCGGAATAATGATCTCTCAATGAAGGCATAGCTTTTCACTTTATCTGGGAAGGAATTTTTAATCACACACAAAAAGGTCATACTTATTATTCAGGTTCTACTAATCGTGTTTCCCAGACTAGTATACTGTTTGCCTTGAGATACTTGTGATATATAGAATTTCATAATAAAGCCTGCTCATGCACAAACAGAGTGATTCCAATCCCCTGGTTATCCCCCAGATCTCATCTTAGCCAGTGGGTTAGAACTTCCCTCCAACAAAAGAATTACAGCAACAGTGAATTAAGTAGCTAAGCTTTAACATTTTAAGTTTTACTGTATTTTACTTGTATATTTATTTTACCTTCAAATACCAGTGCTAACGCGTAGCTGGAACCAAGAGCCAATCATGGTATCCCATAAGGGTGGGGATTCAGAAGGAAGATTTGGTCCAGCCTCCCTTTGCAGGTGAACAGGCAGAAGCTGGGGAAAGTCAAGTGACCGATGCGGGCCGCACGTGCTGTGCATGGGTCAGTGAGTGGCCCGAGCGGGGCTGTGCCCAGTCCCCCGGCTCCAGCTGCTCACTGCAGACCATGCCGCTGCCTCAGGCTCAGGGGGTGAGGGGCAAAGTGCATGGTCAGGTTGTGAGAGAGCACAGCCATGGCATCTGTGAAGCCGACAGCCAGGGGGTGGTGAAGGGCACCTGAAACCAGGCTGCCCGAAACCTGGAACCGGGCCCTCATCTCTGCACCCAGGAGCCCCCACCCAGCCTGGTGCCCAGTGCTTAACACGGTGCACAGGAGACGTGTGCCGAGTGAAGGGACGTGAAAGAACATTCCTTATCCATGATCGAACGGCTCCACGAGTTTTCTTTCTTCTTTAAGGTGCTTGAACACTTCCCCCTGCTGCTGTATATCTTGGCGGCGAAAACACTAATCCTCTGCCTGGCGTTTGCCGGAGTCAAAGTCTACCAGAGGAAACGACTGGAAGCAAAGCAGCAAAAGGTGGAAGCTGAGAAGAGGAAGCAGGCGGAGAAGAAGGAGAGCTAAAGGGGAGTGAAAGGTATGGGCTTTGCAGACTGAACTACACGGCAGGTTAGGGCGGGCCTGCCCCTGGATGTGATGAGAACTCTGCCTCCCTCCGGCCTGAGGCTCTGGGACGGCGCAGGGCCCCACCTGCCCCCGGAGGTCGGGCAGCTCTGTGTCAGGTCCAAGTGCAGGTCCTGACCTTTGAGCCCCGTTTGCTCTGGGGCCACAGGGGATGGACAAGTCCTCACCTCTGCTCCAAGCCTGCAATGGTTCTCCTTTCACAGGAGCAGGGGTGTTTGACAGAATTTGGGTCACAGGACTCTTGATACTTTCAGGAAAGTTGTGGACCTTCTCCCTGGAGAAGCTCACATACTAGAAACACCTAAATTGGACCTAACATTGCAGACAGGGATGGGGAGGATGTGGGATCACAGGTCACATAAGACCCCTACCTGTACCTAAGATTAAGAAATCCTGCTGACCTCAAAATGAAGTCTGACTCCTAGATTCGGCATGTAAGTCCTTCTCCACTCGTCCTCACCCAGGTCACGTGTCCCCCGCTGCTGCCTCTCTCCATGCTCCTGCAGACCACCTTGACCACAGTAGACGCTCTTGGCCTTTGCTTGTTAGTCCCCTGGCCCAGAACGCCTTCCTTATGACCACTCCACCAGCACAAAATCTTCCTCATTGCTATAGCCTGGTGCCTGTCTCAGAGCTCATCTGTGTGTGTATGCGCGTGCACACTCAGTCGTGTCCAACTCTTTGTGACCCCCACCAGGCTTCTCTGACTCTGGGATTCTCTAGGCAAGAATTCTGGAGGGGGTTGCTATTTCCTACTCCAGGGGATCTTCCCAACCCAAGGATGAAACCCAGGTCTCCTGCGTTGGCAGGCAGATTCTTTACCACTGAGCCATCTGGGAGCTGCCCCATAGCACAGGGGCTGCCCAGAACGTGTTTGTTTTTAAGGCACCAGGAGGAAGTTATTCAACCCCCAGCTTACAGGCTGGACTAATGACGGTCAGCAGCTTCCTTCATTCTCCTGTGCTCCCCCAGTTTCATCACTTTTCAGGTTGAGGTCTGTGCTTTTCTCTAAAAAATGAGAGGACTCACATATGGTAGCAGGGAATCCTAGATCAGTGGTTTCCAAAGTTGATTAATGATCAGGTTGCCTGGGTTCTTTGTTACAATGCAGATTCCCAGGGTCCAGCCTCAGAGTGACTCCGTTACATCTGTGGCTGGATCTGGGCACCTGTTCTTTCGAAAACCTCTCAGCTGATTCTTCCACTGTCTGCTCAGCAGCTGGGTTTGGTGACCTCCAAAAGCCCTGTTAACCCTGAGATAGGCTTCTGTAGAGATGATTTCCTTTACAGGACTCATAGATTTTTCATTAATAATAATTGCAATATGTCTTGAGTGATCTGTGCTAGCATTTTCCTAAGCATTTCACAGACAGCCATGTTACTGACCACTCCTGGCAGCCCTGTGTGGTCCATTCAGACTGAGAACATGGCCCACCCTGTACACGGTCAAGGACAGACAAGCAGAATTGAACCCAGGTCGGACATCCAACCGCAGGGCCTCACCCCTGGCTGCACTGTGTCCATCCTCAGGATGGAGCCGTGGGAAACACTGGGCTCCTGGTCCTCCCTCTAGGATAGGGGCAGTCCTCTCATCGCCCACTGCTCCCTGGGCCTTGGCGAAGTGTACACGTTACAGGCAAAGGAAGTTACTGTTATTA
Source organism: Bos indicus (assembly GCF_029378745.1). NCBI lineage: Eukaryota > Metazoa > Chordata > Mammalia > Artiodactyla > Bovidae > Bos > Bos indicus. The sequence continues at coordinate 1,791,361 of NC_091760.1, read as the reverse complement.
AACCTTGCCTTCTGGAAAAAAACAACATTTTTATTGACTGAAATTTAGGAGCAGGCACTAGAGGCGGGGGGGGGGGGGTGCTTCCCAGGTGGTGCAAGTGATAAAGAACCCACCTGCCAGCGCAGGAGACAGCAGAGTCATGGGTTCGATCCCTGGGTCAGGAAGATCCCCTGGAGGAGAGCATGGCAACTCACTCCAGTATTCTTGCCTAGAGAATCCCCCTGAACAGAGGAGCCTGGCGGGCTACAGTCCATGGGGTCACAAAGAGCCAGGCACCACTGAAGCAACCTAGCACACACTAGAGCAGGGAAACGGGGAGTACTTGGAAATTAGAAAAGGTGAGGGAAGGCAGTTTCCATTGAAGTGTTGCCTGGACTTCTAATCCAGACAGAGTTATCATTTTGTGCGTTAACTGCAGAGAGGAAGCAGAGATTAGATGTGAGATCACAGATACTTCTTCCCTTCCCCAAATGTCCATGGCAGCCCAATGTGAAGGAGAGATGCCTGGCTTGCCCACCCAGCCCAGAACTGACCAGGGGGCTCCGGTTACCCTCCCAGGTAGGGGGCTTATCAGCGTTTAGCCTGGAGCCTTGTTTTACACCGAAGGGATTTTTAGATGAAAGGAAATTGTGATGCTAAAAATACATGATCGATAGACAAGCCTCCGCGGTTTCTGTTTCAGTTTAAATAGCTGAGCATAAACGTAGATGCTGAGCAAGTAAAACATTCACAGTTATTCTGCCAGACAGTTCATCGTCATCCCTCTGGTCTTCCTTTCTAGATTTTGTGGTGTAACTGTCAGCTCAAGTGGACTCCAGCTGAGAAGAAAGTCTTAATTATTGAACAATATGTCAGAAGACAAACTCGCAGCCTCTAGTCTAACTGAAAATGATGTGAATTTTTATATGCTTCTAGAAGAACCAGTATTTTGTTTGCTAAAATAAAATAACCTTTGTAGAATAAGCCAGAGTACATGTGTGCCTGTCTTCTCCCTCCCCTCGCTCTCCTCTGTGTAGTCAGAGGAGGAGGGAGTTTTGCGTTTCCAGCATTCCCTTGTCGTTGGCGCCAGATCAGAGGTGCCCCTCTGTAGAGGACTGGGCTGTAGATGGTCCCCATCACCCAGCCCTCCATCCTTCTTATCTGCTCCCTGGCACATCCACTCCTTGTCTCCTCTTTAGCTCCTCCTGCAAGCACTGTGGCCCTTTCTCGTGTTTGCATCCTTGGGGTGGAGGGAGGCTGTTCACCCCTCCAGCAGCGTTGGCACCTCTGCTGAGCCTGTGAGGTCCTTGCAGGGAGGAGCTGGGGTGAGACCTGCCTGCAAGGGTGGGTACCAAGTCTAGGTCAGGCTATCGGATCCCTTTGCGAAGAAGAAAGAGGGGCCCACGTGTGCTTTGTCCTTTTCCCACCAGTTTGCTTGTTGGGATTTGCTGGCATGAGATGAAGGACAGGATGCCAAGAAGACTTTCAGATTTGAGATAGCGGGGCCCGTAAGTATTTTTCTCTGCATCTAACAGACTGAGGTCTCTACTAAAAAGTTCCTGTTTTTTCACTTCTCTCAAGATACCGGAGAGGATGGGGAATGAGGACACAGTAACCAAAGCCATAGATATGGTGAAATATTTGGTCTCATTGCTTGCAGCCACATGGGCAATTTGCAATTTGCAATATTAGTAGATCTCCACCCCGACCCCCACGCCACCCTGGCCCAGATTGGTAGAACTTGGATTTTTAAGCATGAGGGATAAAAGGAATTACATTTTTCTTCCCTTTTGCTATGAGTGCTGGATGCTCCTTGTCACAACTTAGAAAACAGAATTTATAGAGAATCAAAGTTTTAAATGGCTTCCCATGTGGCTCAGTGGTAAAGAATCCACCTATCTATGCAGGAGACATGAGTTCAATCCCTGGGTCGGGAGAAGGAAATGGGAACCCACTCCAGTATTCTTGCCATGGACAGCGGAGCCCAGCGGGCAACAGTCCGTGGGGTTGCAAAGAGTCAGACATGACTGAGCAACTGAATACACAACACACACACAGAGTTTTAAATATGGGAGATTTTGACTCTATAAGCTACAAATCCCAAAATAATCAGAGGGGGACTTTCCCCTGACATTTCATGGAGAATCTATGCCTACCTAGTTCAGGTTTATTTTAGGAAAATATCCTTCAGCTATTTTTTTTTTAATTTTTAAACTTTACAATATTGTATTAGTTTTGCCAAATATCGAAATGAATCTAGTTCAGGTTTATTTTAAACACAGGTGATTGCCTAGACTTTGGGGTTTAAATCTCAGTTTTGGAAATTGTGGAACATCTTGCCATCTTCTTGAAAAATTGGGTAGCAGATGACCTGAGCATGGGAATAAACCACTGACCATGCCCATGGGCTTTCTGTAAACTGCTGGGGGTTTAACTCCTTCTTTCTGATACTCTCTTCTGCCACTACAGCTGCTAAGTCACTTCAGTCGTGTCCGACTCTGTGCGACCCCATAGACAGCAGCCCACTAGGAGAAGATAATTAATCACTGTAATGTCGCTGAGTCGTGTCTGACTCTGCAACCCCATGGATTGCAGCCCTCCAAGCCTCCCTGTCCTTCACTATTTCCTGGAGATTGCTCAGATTCATGTCCATTGAGTCGGTGATGCCATCTAACCATCTCATCCTCTATCGTCTCCTCCTCCTGTCCTCAATATTTCACAGCATCAGGGTCTTTTCCAATGAGTTGGCTCTTTGTATCAGGGGGCCAGAGTATTAGAGTTTCAGCTTCAGCGTCAGTCCTTCCAATGAATATTCAGGGTTGATTTCCTTTAGGATTGACTGGTTGATCTCCTTGCAATCCAAGGGACTCTCAAGAGTCTTCTCCAACACCACAGTTCAAAAGCATCAATGCTTCGGCACTCAGCTTTCTTTTTGGTTCAACTCTCACATCCATGTGTGACTACTGGAAAAACCATAGCTTTGACTATAAGGACCTTTGTGGGCAAAGCAATGTCTCTGCTATTTACATGGACAGAAACCATATGCATGTTCAGGCCTCACTAGATGTGTCATGACTGTGCCACTGGTGCTCAGAATGGATGAACGAATAAATATAAATATGACCCTCATGACCCACGTGGAAATGAGTCAGGAACTTGGCTCATCACTGTTAACAGGTTGCTGTCAGGGACTGAACTGTGTCTCCCCCAAATCTCATGCTGAAGCCCTGACTCCCAGCACTTCAGAATGTGACGATATTTGGAGATAGGGTCTTTAAAGAGCTGATTAAGGTAAAATGAGGTTCAAGGGATGGACCCTAATCCCAAAGAACTGGTGACCTTATAAGGAGAGGAGATTAGAACACAGACAGGTGGAAAGTCCAAATAAGAACACAACAAGAGGGTGACCATGTGCAAGCCAAGTAGAAAGGTCTCAGGTGAAACCAGACCTGTGATACCTTGATCTTGAACTTCCAGCCTTCAGAACTGCAAAAAAATTAATTTCAGCTATTTTGTTATGCAACCTTAGCAAACTAACACAACTGTGAGTCTCTCTCCAGACCTACTGCAGATGTGATGTACCATCATGGATAGCCAGCAGTTCCCATTCCCATATCATAGAAGCCAGACAGGAATTGTTCTCAGTGTGTTCCATGATGCTTTAAAATCCAAAGTGTATCCATGGGACCAGCTCAGCTGTAAGAAAGCCCTTTATGAGGTCATCATCCTACTCTGGCCAGAGGGAGGCAGGCAAGTTTTGAAAAACTCTTGAAGACCTCCCATGCCTCACTTTGCAAAACCTCTTTTGAGAAACATCATTACCAGAAATCTATTCAATAGCATCAAGAAGAAGCAATGTCTCCAGTATTTGCAAACACTGAGAACATTGCAATACGATGGGTTTACAACAGTATATTTTGGGGAAACTGATATCCCTGAGAGTCTTGTAACTGGGCAAGATTTTAGTGATGGTTATTACATGCCGACTCCAACCTGGTGTGTTGTGCATGCTGGTGGTAGTCAAGGATGGGTGCCGTGGAAATATCGAATGTTCCTAAGGGATGAGTTATGCATCAAACAGGAAGACAACCTCTTCTTCGAGTTCTGTGATGTGGTGAAGAAGGCCTATGGCAAGTGCGCCATTGTGGTCAAAGAGAGAAGGCGGCAGGACGAGACGAGGCCGAAGGAGGGCAAAGAGACTGAGGCCCAGGCCCATGTCCCCTCGGTGGTTAACTTAACAAGCGTCACATGTTGTCCTGAGGTAGCCAAGTCCTATGGCCATAAACTGCTCACTCTGCCTTCTCCTTACAATTACCTGAACCCTTTAGACTCAGCCTGGTCTTCTCTGAAATGGTTCATCATCAATAATAGGAAGGAGTTTTGTCTGCAGTCTGTGGATGGTGTCTATTCTTACCAGTATATACTCTTCAGTGATTTAATCAGCAAAGGAATTGAAAGGATAAACCTCAGTAAGTGGAGGACAATAACTACCAAAGTACGAAGATGGGAAAATTACTATCTTGGTAAACTTTCTTAAGGGTGGTGATCCCTCCAACCAGTGGTAGGACGGTGCTGTGGGCATGATCTTTACTGATTCTGTTGGTCTTGATTCTGGACCACTGTGGCCAAAGACACTCTAAGAATGACCTCACAGGGATCCTGTGAGAACTGAGGTTCCTAAGGGCTTTGGTAAAGTGCTGATGGGTTGCTGAGGGGTTTCATTAAATCTTGTTGGTAAATTAGTAATCTTGACTCTCATTCTCGTCAAGGCCACTTTGAGGGCTATTATGTCCGTGGGAGGATTCAGGTTAACCCAGTCCAAAGGAGCCTGGTGGTGAGTTGAGGTGAACAGAGCTAAAGGTTGTATGGTCAAAATTTAGGTCTGGGAGAAAAAGAGAACCAAGTGTGTGGTCACAAAAAGTTGAAATTAACTAGCGTGCCTACCGGTTTCAGTCCACCAGAGTAATCCATGGGGAGGCAGTTTGCCATTGACAGTTGTGGTCTAAGTGGTGGCTGAACTGGCTTTTTCCTCCCATTGCTTGAAAGCAAGGAGGCAGAGGGGTGAGCAAGAGACACCCAAGGAAATTAAATCCCATGCAGATCCCCCAAGGCAACTTGGTGGTCCCCATGAGGAACCTGGGAAGCTATGACAGTAGTTGGTTCAAGTAGGACTTAGTGGGCAACTGGGTGACATAAACAAGAGTGTCTACAGCACCTACTTATCCAATTCATCTCCTATTCCAACTGCAAGAGTCCAAACAGTTCAGTTCAGTTCAGTCACCCAGTCATGTCCAACTCTTTGCCACCCCATGGACTTCATGAATTTACTCAAACTCATGTCCATTGAGTTGGTGATCATCTCATCCTCTGTCATCCCCTTCTCCTCCTGCCTTCAATCTTTCCCAGCATCAGGGTGTTTTCCAATGAATCAGTTCTTTGCATCAGGTGGCCAAAGGATTGGAATTTCAGCTTCAGATCAGTCCTTCCAATGAATATTCAGCACTGATTTCCTCTAGGATGGACTGGTTGGATCTCCTTGCATTCCAAGGGTCTCTCAAGAGTCTTCTCCAACACCACAGTTCAAAAGCATCAATTCTTTGGCACTCAGCTTTCTTTATAGTCCAACTCTCACATCTGTACATGACTACTAGAAAAACCATAGCCTTGACTAGACAGACCTTTGTTGGCAAAGTAATGTCTCTGCTTTTTAATATGCTGTCTAAGTTGGTCATAACTTTCCTTCCAAGGAGTAAGCGTCTTTTAATTTCATGGCTGCACTCACCATCTGCAGAATCCCAACAGGAGGTCATTAGAGCATCATGCATTTGCATCTTCGGACCCTGGTTGCTGAGCCACCTGTGGTTGATACAACAGCATCCTATTCAAGTTTGGAGCTGCTGTTGATGGTAGTTGTAAGGATTAGTAGTGGCATTTTTCACTTTTATAGAAAAACACCTGCCTCCTATTAAACATATCAAAAAACTCACTCTTGTTTATGTATGTTCAAGCATTAATTTTACAATTGAAGTGATTATGCTAGGGTATGTTGAAAACAACATCTGAAAATTGCTACCCAACTCCCAACAGACTTGCCTATACGTCAGATGGTGAGACTAGGTTTCTGCTAGCCAATATAAAAGTGAAAAATGCCACCACTAATCCTTACAACTACCATCAACAGCAGCTCCAAATCTGAATATTTGCTTGTTGCCCTGCCCTACTCACTTCCTAAAAGTCTTTGGATTATGCAGAAACATTCTGTCAGAAAAGAGATGTTCAGTGATTTTCAGCAACTAAGTGGTGGACTCCCACAGCATTTTGTTTTCATGCATTTTATCTGGGATGAATTTCACCCAGCACTGCCAGTCACTTGGAACCAGGCAGTCTCAGCTGCACCCCCAACTTTACAGCCTACTGTGCTGTATGAGTTTCTTGTGACAGCTGTAACAAATGACTACACACTTGTTAGATTAAACAAACAAAAACTTATTCTCTCCCCGTTCTGGAGGCCTGACGTCTGAAATCAGTTCCACTGAGTCAACATCGAGTTGTCAGCAAGGCCACCATCCCTCCATGGGTTCTAGGAGAGAATACATTTCTTGCCTCTTTCAGCTGCTGATGGCTGCCAGCATTCCTTGACTTGTGGCCACATCACTCCAAACTCAGCTTCAGTGGTCACATGACTTTCTTCTCTTCTGTGTCAAATCTTCCTTTGTTTCCCTTTTTTTTTTTTTTTTTCCTTGAGGACAAGTAATAGGACTCAGACCTGCTTGGTGACTTCAGTGTCAGGGGCCTGAGTGTGGGGATGTTGAATGCCCCCACCTCACATTTCTCTCACCCTGTCCAGAGTTCTGTATTGACAAGCAATAAGAGCTACACAAACTTATCTCATTTCATCCTCACAACAGCTGGCGATGTAGGAATTGCCACTGTCTCCCTTTCTCAGAAGGGTAAACTGAAGCACAGAAATATACATAACTCGCTCCAATGTGGAGGAGCTGAGTTTCAAATCCAGAGTTCCTAGTTAAGAGTCATTATTCACACAGAGCATTCATTCATTCTCATAACAGTCCCTCTATTTTACAGATGGGGAAACTGAGACCTTAAGCAGACACTTGGATCAGTCAGATTCTAAAGCCTACGTGTCCAGCTGCATGCTTGGCTTGGTTAATGAAGCCCACCTTTTCTTTCTCACCGCACAATTCACAAGGCGTAAGGCTCTCTGACATCAGACAGGCATCAACCAACAAAAGAACTGCCTCCAACTGGACACCCAGTAAAATGTATTTCAGCACACAATCGAGCCAGAGGAGATGCCTTTTCAAGACACATGATTTTGCAGTGAGAAAAAAAAACAGAAAAAAGGAGGTTTTAGGTTATCAAATGAACAAGATAGACCAACGGGAGTTATTTTTCTTTGAAAGCCAAAATGATCAAATAAAGTGAGATTAGGATTGTATTCCTTCGAGGATTTGTTCAATCATTAGGAAAACAAGAAGGGGAAAGAGAACATTGGTGTAACTGGAGATCAAAGGGCCACTGTCAATGCGCTGTTGGGGTATGTAACATCAGACTCGTCATTAAGAAATGCTGCTTTATGCCCAGCGTGGGAACTCCCAGCAGAAGAGAATGGGAAACACACTGGGCTTCAGGAATCAGATGGACCTCAGTAGAAGCTCAAGTTTCCAGCTTGTTAACTAGGAGACTTTGGACAAGTTACTTTACTTCCCTGAGGCTCAGTTAACTCATTTGTAAACTAGAGTTATGGGCTTTAAATGCTTAGCACAAGCCATGCCACAACCTCAAGAATTCCCGTTATTACAGTACAGGCTGGGGTTCCAGAAACACATCCACAGTTAGCCCTACTGTCACTGACCTCATTTCCTTTCCACTCTTTTAGGAAAACTCTCACTGCTTTTTATCATTTGGTTGTAATAAGGGTAGACACAGCCATCTTAAGATACTTTAATCAAAGGAAATGATGTTCACTGGCATTTCTTTTCAGACCATCTGTGAAAGGTTAGGGAAATAAGGATAATAAAGTTTCTCCTGGTGGGGTGGACCAGAAGGGATGGTGAGGATAGCCTGGAGTCTTTTGGGGGGGGCAGCGCTTGTATGAAGTAAACAGTGGGTGTCAAGACACAGCAGCCCTGGGCGCATGGACACGTCCCCTGGAGGGGACTCTGTGATGTTGGTGGCACTGATTCCTTCCGAGAGCTTGGCTGATGGACCCTCTTGTCCTGTTTGGTCCTCACCAGCACTAACAACCATGTGGCCACTCCCTTTCCACAGGCCAGAGTGTTTCCCCCCACACGGCCCCAACTCTAGGAGGTGGGATGTTGGAAAATGGCTCTGCCCTGGGATGAGCCCAGAAGTAAATAGGAACACGGAGCCAGATGCCTCCTGGCTCTGGCTTTGACCACTCAAGGAAGGTCCAGGCTCAGCTGGGTTGATGGAGCCCACACCTGGCCAATCAACGGACCAAGCTGCACCCCCACCCCAGGCAGTACAAACTCCTTCCATCTGTGACTGTTTTACAGAACATTTTTACATACTTGACCTCATTCAGTTTAGACAACCACCCTGTATATAGGCAGGACAGTGATCTTGAAGCTTATTTTACAAATGAAGACGAGGCCAGGTGGTAACTGACTCACCTAGGGGCATGCACACACCCCTGTAGGGACAGGAGGGTCAAAGCTAGAATCCACGTCTTCCTGTTAGGAAGTCCTCACATCCCTCTCTAGCTGGCTGTATGGGTCAGCCAGGATCAGGCCAGGCTACGAGTAGTGGAGCCCTAACCACAGAGGTTTAAACAAAGTAGGAGATAACCCCCTAACCCCGCAACCAACACAAGAAGTCCTAAGGTGCTAAGGTGGCAGTTCACGGTTAATAGGATGGATCCATCGTCATAAAGAGCTCAGCGTCCTATCTTTTTCTTCCACTGTCCTAGACTTGGTTTCGTCCTTGAACTCCTAGTCCAAAATGGCTGCTGACCAAGTCATTGCATTAGCATTTCCAGAAGAAGAGAAGGAGAAAAAGTGGAAAGAAGGACCTATCCTTTTTCTTTTAAGGGACTTTCCAGGAAGTCTCACCAACCAGACTTAGGCTCAAGGGAAGCTGGGAAAGGTAGTCTTTACTTTGGGTGGTGAGGCGGCTAGCTGAGCATCCCTGCTTTCCTTCCTTTGGATGTGACCAGTCGTCCACTCAGCAAAAATGAGAGCAACTTCTATGTGCCTCCAGTCTGTGCCCTGGATAAGGGTCCAAAGAGAGCAAGCTCGGGTCCTGGGGGCAGTCAGGCTGGTGGTGAGGAGCACCTCTTGGTCAGTGAGACACTGGAGGTGAGGGAAGTGAGGCGTCAGAGTCCAGGGCTGGTGTGGGCAGAGTGGCAGGAAGAAATGAAGCTGGAGCCGAGCGCAGAGGAAGAGGTGTGGCTTATCACGGAGAGAGGGAAGGGACTGCCTGCCCAGGCAGAAAGTCAAGTGTGCCCAGGCTACCAGCTTCCTTAGTCGTGGGTTCTGTGAGCATGAAGCTGTGTGTGTGTGTGTGTGTGTGTGTGTGTGTGTGTAAGGGGGCATATTTAGAGTGGGGAGCAGTGTGAATGGAATGAATTAAGAATGCAAGTGTGGAAAGGACAGGGTGGAAACAGGAAACAACGCGTTGCATGAGAAGAAGTCTGGGCTCTTCTAGAAGGAAAGGAAGACACCGCAGGGTACGGAGCAGGGCGGTGGGCTATGGTTTCCAGGTTATGGTGGGGAAGCATAACTTTGCCCAGTGAGGAGTCCAGCTCCTGGTTAAACACCCTTGTGTGGTTTTCCAGGCCCAACGGCGGCAGTTACAGAGGCGTCACCCGGCAGGGCTCATGGGGACAAAGGCTGCCGTCCCCCAGCAGACTTGGAGACCAGCCGCACCCTGCAGTCTCTGCAGGGAGCTGTAGTCGAGGACTCAGCGTCCCCCTGGCCTGCAGGGAGAGGGGACTGCAGACCTCAGGCCCCCAGCCTCTGCCCACTGGGGCCATGGGCACCCCTCCTATGCTTGGAGCCGAAGATGTTGCCTCAAGCAAAGTGGAAACTGAGGCCGCCAGCACAGCTCCCCTGGGCACCCCCTTGGCCCACATTTAGCAAGGCCTTTAGTGCCCAGGCACCTGGATGCCACCCACCCCCACCCAGCCAGCTTCCCTCCCCCACCATTCCTTTTGCGTCTCCCTCACCCTGTGACCCAATGCAAGCTTACTCCTTCTGGAAAATCCTTTCCCTGCCCCCTGCCTTCCCCGCCGGCTCCCATTGGCTCTGTCCCCTCCTGTGAGGTGTGCAGCAGGCAGCAAAGCTGGGAGAACTTCTTTACAATTTTCAAATAACCAGCTTGCTGTGTTTTCAGGTGAAGTCCCTCCAAACTTAATTCAGTGGGGCTAATTGCGAATTTGGAAAAAAAAAAAGAAGTACAGTACAAAAAAAAATCAATATATTAGTGTTCAACACATCTAGAAAGGATTGGGCCAAGAAAAGTGAAAAGTGAAAGAGAAAGTCACTCAGTCGTGTCTGACTCTTTGGGATTCTCCAGGCCAGAATACTGGAGTGGGGTAGCCTTTCCTTTCTCCAGGGGATCTTCCCAGCCCAGGGATCGAACCCAGGTCTCCTGCACTGCAAGCAGATTCTTAACCAACTGAGCTAGCAGGGCCAAGGAAAATATTGGGCCAATATTTGAAAACTAACTAGTTATTTGTAACTAACATGGCTCAGTGGATAGAGGAGCCTGGCTAACTACAATCCATGGAGTCACTAAAGAGTTGGACACGACTTAGCCACTGAACAACAATGAACCTATTGCTCAGGCATAATTGGTTTCCTGACTTTGCAGACCACACACACACACACCTTCACACACACACACACCCCTTCACATACACACACACACACACCTTCACACACACACACACACACACACACACTGCCCTTCACACACACACACACACACACACACACACACACACACACACACTTGAAATAAGAATGCAAATAGCACTGTTTCTTTTTTTTTTTTAATTGTTCATTTTATTTTTGTCTGTGTCAGGATCTTGTCTTCTGCCCTGGGCTTAGTTGTCCCACAACATGTGGGATCTAGGCTCCCTGCTTGGAGATGGGACCCACGTCCCCTGCCTTGAAAGGTGGGTTCTTAACTGATGGACTACCAGAGAAGTTCCCCAAATGGGCAATTTCTGTTTCCTCACGCCCTCCCCACTCTTCACAGCCTGGCCTCTGTTCTCAGCGTGTCCTCTTGAAGACCTGATGACCCACGATTTCAAAGACCAAGAACTGCCTGCCCGGTCCTTGCTCGGGGGTGATAAGTGCAGCCCCAGAGCTGATCTAGAGGACCGTATCCTCTCTGCCTTTTACAGAGAGGTCAGCCTTTCTGTGCTTTTGCTTCCTTATTTGTGAGATGGGAAGATGACAACTGTTGGGGGTCATCGATGTCAAGCGGGTGTTCGAGTGAAGGGCTGAATGAGGATTCGCGGCTCCCTTCTGTCACTCACTCCTCATTCTACCTCTCCAGATGCTCTTTCCCAGCCTGGCTTCTGCTTCACCTCCCACTCCCCATATTTAAAGCCCCAAAGGAAGTTCAAGGACCATCTCCTTGGAATCCCCTGAGGGGGTGTTCAAATTTGTACACGGATTACCAGTCTCCCCCACAAGGGTTCTGACACGTTGGATATGGAGCCCAACCCAGGAACCTGCATTTTAAACAGCCTCTTGTGTGTGAGAACCCAGCCTCAATCCTCTTTTCCCTGCAGATGCTCCATCACCCCTGACTTCCCTCCGGGGTGGAGGAGACCTGCAGGATCTCAGCACATCCTGGGCCCCAGCAGGTGGTTGGGAAGATGTCCTCAGGCAGGTGCGCTTCCCTGAGATGAGAATTTCAGAGATAGACTGGCGAGAGGTGACCTTTTAATAAGCACCCCAGACTTTTTGTTTGAAATATTTAGCTGCCGAAATACATTATGGATGTCTCTGCCTCGTTAAGCAAACTTTCACCTTTTCTTAACCACTAGATTCATCCCGAGCAGGTTAACAATAAGTGGTGTTCACGATGTGGGCTCGGTGATTGTACAGACGAGGTCTCAAGCCTGGTCTGCTGCTCACAGACTGTCTCTCTTGCTCTAAGGTATGTCTGCTGCTAACAGCCTTTCTTCATTTCTTAGGTCTAGTACAACCTAAGCTTGAAACCCAACCCCCCCTTCCAAATGTGTTAGGAGCTCGTCTAATAAGATTACATAGGATCCTACACTCTCCTGTATGTGGAGGACACAGATTTCAGTTGATGCTCTTTGAAACACCTTCCAGCTGCCCAGGGATGGTGTTCTTCTTACAGATTCATTCTCCATTATGGTCCAGAGAAGGGCTGGATAAATGCAATCAGATGGGATCCTGAGTGTGGGCTTCACCAGTCACTCCATCCACTGACATCTCTGTGCATTCATGTCTAACCAATTATTTAAAGTCAAACTAAAAATCTACTGACTTCATGTATACAGATTGGAATAGTATCAGTAACTCCAACAAGTGATTAATTGTACAAACTACCATACAATTGCACTCATTTCGCATGCTTATAAGGTTATGCTCAAAATCCTTCAAGCTGGACTTCAGCAGTACGTGAACTGAAAGCTTCCAGATGAACATGTTGGCAGAGGAACCAAAGATCAAATTGCCAACATTTGTTGGATCATAGAGAAAGCGAGGGAATTTCAGAAAAACATCTACTTCTGCTTCATTGACTACACTAAAGCCTTTGACTGTGTGGATCACAACAAACTGGAAAATTCTTCAAGAGATGGGAATACCAGACCACCTTACCTGTCTCCTGAGAAACCTGTATGTGGGTCAATAAGCAACAGTTAGAACCTTGCATGGAACAACTGACTGGTTCAAAATTGGGAAAGGAGTACAAAAAGGCTGTATATTGTCATCCAGCTTATTTAATTTCTATGCAGAGTACATCATGCAAAATGCTGGGCTGGATGAACCACAAGCTGGAATCAAGATTGCCGGGAGAAATATGAACCACCGCAGATATGCAGATGATACTACTCTAATGGCAGAAAGTGAAGAGGAACTAAAGAGCTTCTTGATAAGGGTGAAAGAGGAGAGTGAAAAGGCTGGCTTATAACTCAACATTCAAAAAATGAAGGTCATGGCATCTGATCCCATCATTTCATGGCAAATAGGGAAAAAAATGGAAGCAGTGACAGATTTTATTTTCTTCGGCTCCAAAATCACTATGGACAGTGACTGCAGCCATGAAATTAAAAGACACTTGCTCCTTGGAAGGAAAGCTATGACAAACCTAGACAGCATATTCAAAAGCAAAGACATCACTTTGCTGACAAAGGTCTGTATAATAGTCAAATCTATGGTTTTTCCAGTAGTCATATATGGGTATGAAAGTTGGATTGTGAAGAAGGCTGAGCACTGAAGAATTTGTGCTTTTGAATTGTGGCATTGGAGAAGACTCTTTAAAGTCCTTGGACTGCAAGGAGATCAAATCAGTCAATCCTAAAGGAAATCAGTCCTGAATATTCATTGGAAGAACCCTGGAGAAGAACTGACTCATTGGAAAAGACCCTGATGGTGGGAAAGATTGAAGGTGGGAGGAGAAGGGGACGACAGAGGATGAGATGGTTGGATGGCATCACTGATTCAATGGACATGAGTTTGAGCAAGCTCTGGGAGCTGGTGATGGACAGGGAGGCCTGGCGTGCTGCAGTCCATGGGGTCGCAAAGAGTCGGACATGACTGAATGACTGAACTGAACTGAACATATGGACTTTGTGCCCACTGCCTGCCCACTTTAACAATCAAGAGTGTTTTTTCCAGGTGGCATAATGAGGGTATGGTGAATAGCAAAAGAAAGTCAGCCTGTGTGCCTGTCTTTCACTGGGGCGGCAGTTCTTGAGCTAATTCAATACCCTGCCTGCAAAGACTTAAATTTTGTACACTCGAGGCAAAATGACAGTTCACTTCAAACTCCAGCAGCCTCTTGCTTTTCCTTTGTATTTTCTTATCTCCTTAGAGCTAAAGATGTTTCATAAATGTGCATAATGGATTCTGTCAAATGAAGATATGGACAAAATGATTTAGCAGGTCCTTTACTTGACGGTTGAATGGATGGGGATTTTCTTCCCAAGAAGGTTTTCTTGGGACTCAAGTTTAGGCAACACCAGACAATAGGATTGAATCCTGTGCTCTCCAAGCACCTTTCTCAGAGGATAGAATCAGCAGATTTGGGTTGACAATTGTGGCCATTTTCTCTTAGAATTTTAGTAACAGGAACCATTTTCAGATCAAAATTGATATGGTTGCTTAACATGGAGAAGAGAAGTCTGTTTGCTTGGGTGAAGCGGTCATGGTAATCCTAGAGCCTCCCCTCTGTTCAACCACCCCTTTCTCCCCTCTACCCAACAGGGCCCTGTGGCCTGGAGTGATGTGAAAACATTGTTTAATACAATGAAGTCAATTCTAAGACAATAATTATTTTCTTCTCTCTCATCCAATCTTCAGTTATGTATGGATATGAGAAACATGCTCAGAAATATAGAAGAGACTGTATAATGTGACCTTTGTGTAAATACATGTGTGTAAATGATAAATGATATGCATATTTGCTTGCATATTCAAATATAAACAACAGAAGAATAAACCTAACACTAAATAAAAATGCTTACCTATAGGGGAAGGGACATAACAGGAGGGAGGAAAAAAGTAAGAAGTCTTTTCTGAATGTACCTTGTTTTATAGCTTTGACTAGAAAATGTAAACATTTTACATTAAAAAAAAAAACAACTAAAACACAGTGATCTCTACAATATGCTAGAAAAATGAAGCTAATGAACCTAATTGCTTATCATGTCAGTAAACGAAAGAAACAAATCCAGTAGCAAAGTATACTCCTACCCTCCAGATTACAGTCTATTTATAGTATTTCCTGGGCTTCCCCGGTGGCTCAGCTGGTAAAGAATCTGCTTGCAATGCGGGAGACCTGGGTTCGATCCCTGGGTTGGGAAGATCCCCCAGAGAAGGGAACGGCTACCCACTCCAGTGTTCTGGCCTGCAGAATCCCATGGACTGTACAGTCCATGGGGTCGCAAAGAGTCAGACTTGCCTGAGTGGCTTTCACATTGTATTTCCTACTGGAAGAATCAGGGACCCTTTGATTCTAGGTCTGGGGAAGGAAATGTACAAGATGAGCTTGGGACATCTTGTTCAGCCTGACAACAAGGAAGCCAACAAAGACCACCAGGATCCACCCTCACTGGCCCAGGGAGGGGTCAAGCCTGCATCCAGGCAGGACCAAGAAGTAGCCTGCCAGGCAGCAATGTGGGGCTTCAGTTCAGTTCAGTTCAGTCGCTCAGTCGTGTCTGACTCTTTGCGACCCCTTGTTTTATAGCTTTGACTAGAAAATGTAAACATTTTACATTAAAAAAAAAAACAACTAAAACACAGTGATCTCTACAATATGCTAGAAAACAATATGCTAAAAACACTGCAGCACGCCAGGCCTCCCTGTCTATCACCAGCTCCTGGAGTTTACTCAAACTCATGTCCATTGAGTCAGTGATGCCATCCAACCATCTCATCCCCTGTCGTCCCCTTCTCCTCCCGCCGTCAATAATTCCCAGCATCAAGGTCTTTTCAAGTGAGTCAGTTCTTTACATCAGGTGGCCAAAGTATTGGAGTTTCAGGTTCAGCATCAGTCCTTCGGATGAATATTCAGGGCTGATTTCCTTTAGGATGGACTGGTTGGATCTCCTTGCAGTCCAAGCTTGGACTGAAGCAAAGTATTGCATCATGGATGGCTAGAGAAACTCATAGAACTCTTCCCTTCGTTCCTTCTCCTGATGGGAGCCTTGTGGATATCCTCTTCTTTACTTCAAGTTCCACTGGGGGATACTAAGGGCTTGGGAGAAAGAACAAGGCTTTGCTAGAGTTAGTGACCCTTTGAAGATTTTTGCAGGGTGGCAGAAGGACCACCAGGGGGCAGTATGTGTATGTCTCCATGATGACTTACTAGGGCACACCCTGTCAATATCTCCCAGAACTGGAGATAGAACCTTGGTTTCTCAGGAGCCTCACAGTCCTACCCAATCTCAGCCTGCTCCCTGGGCCTTAAGAGTTACCACTATGTGCTTTTCTAGAAAATACTTCTGTACTTTTATTTTTGGCTGTCACATTTAACTCACTGAAATGAATTTTGTATAATTGGGAGATCAAGCTTGTCAGTTTAAAGATTGATAGTAGCAGATATCTGAATTCAGTTTGTAAGTATTAGTGTGGTTAAGACCTGGCACAAATCGTGCTTGTCATCAACAAAAGGAGGAAACTTTGGTAACTGGTTTTACCAACCACAACACCCCGCCTCCAGAAAGATCCCCTAAACTAAAACAGTCACCATATATCTATATATGTATATATATATAAATAGATGTGTGCTTATGTGCGCTATCTTGAGTCTTATTCCACAAAGTTGGTTGTGCAGGAAACATTAGGCTTACTGCTTTAAATCAATCACACTGGACTCCGGCATTGTTTGGGGCTCCTTACCCCACCTCCAAGGCCAGAGTGTTGGTGAGACGCTGAGGCCACCACTCTCCTATGCTAACTGTGCAGAACTATGGGTGTGCCCACATCTGACCCTGTGGCCCCAGCTCCTGGGCACTGGAGTCCTGCTGGGAGTCCTGCTGGGGCTAGCAACCTCAAGGCCAGGATCTGGCCCACAGAGGTGTGTGCCCCAAGGCCACTGGCCCAGGAGGCCCCAGCCACCTTGAGGGGTCCAAGAGTGAATTGGCCGAGGACCCTCTGTTCCCCCAACGAAAGAAGGTCTTTCTGGGCCCGGGCATGGGAACACCTCTGCCCGCATGCTCTCCTCTAGTCGGCCCTGTCCTCTGCCTCCCTCTGCAGGAAAGTAGCTCAGCCTGGGCTTCACAGGAACAGGGCCTGCCCTCAGGTTTATGGCCTGGCATCTTTATTCTCCTCCAGGGCAATGAGTCCAGCACCCCCTACAAATGGCAGGAAGGAAGCGCTGTTAGGAAGAAACCTAATTTCACTGCCCAGCAGATGATCCACCACTCTGTGTGTGTGTGTGTGTGTGTGTGTGTGCGCGTGCATGCACACACATGAACGTGTCTCACTTTTCACCCTCCTCCAGCCTGCTGTTGGGGGTTACCCCCAACCCACTGTTGAGGTGTTACCCCCAGTGAGACACATCTCTCATATGAGGTCACGAAACCCCTGGTCTTTTGGCCACTGGGGATGATGGTAATGTTTCTGAACACTCAGCACTGGGAATTGTTATTCAGTTGCTAAGTCATGTTTGACCCTTTGTGACCCTGTGGACTGCAGCACGCCAGGCTTCCCTGTCCATCACCATCTCCCAGAGTTTACTCAAACTCATGTCCATTGAGTTGGTGATGCTATCCAACCATCTCATCCTCTGTCGTCCCTCCTCCTGCCTTTAATCTTTTCATGCCCTCTGACCATTTTACCATGGACCAGCTGTATGGGCTTAAGATTAATGATCAGTTCAGTTCAGTTCAGTTGCTCGGTCATGTCCGACTCTTTGCGACCCCACGGACTGCAGCATGCCAGCCTTCCCTGTCCATCACAAACTCCCAGAGGGCACTTGCCCTCCCCCTTGCGGTTGGGAGGACCAAGAGCTTCTTTAGCTTGTGAGTGGTGGGCTCATGTGATGTGTGTCTCTCCTGGGCTGGAGCATTTAGTCATCAAGAGAGACAGTGATTGCTTCAGAAACCCACGTCTCAGAGCGAGGCCAGCAGGATGCAGAGCAGAGCCCCAGCCAGCCCACTGTGTGCACAGGACCTGAGAGAGAAATGATCCTAGCCTGAAGCAGTAGTCTTCCCATTCCTCACCTTGGATGAAAATTAAGGCATGTTTTGGACAAATAATTTGGGAAAACATTGCATGAACTTAGCTTTGAGTCTCTTGCCTGCTGTTTGACAAGATACAAGGTTTCTTACCCGTTTTGCGCCTCAGCTCCCTAATAGCACCCACCTCATGATGTTTGTGAAAGGACCACCTGGGCTAGTGTGCATCAAAGTGCCCAGTGTTTGGTAGTGATCATTACATGTTTGTTTTCTTCTCTTCCTCTGGCACCTTTAAAGGACACGTGGTCGCCGCCCACTTCCCATCTTTCCAAACCCCCTCTACTGAGTGCCCTGAGTTCAGTTGAAGTGTTCACCTGTCTCCCATGAAGTGCAGGCTCTTTCCGAAGAGGCTGTGTCAACTCCCGCTCCAGACAGAAGCCAGTCAGCACACCACATGCCTCCAGCCACCGTATGGTTCAGGGAGTGCTTGTGATGTTAGTGGTGGGGGTGGTGGTGGTGGTTTAGTCGCTAAGTCATGTCCAACTCTTGCGACCCCATGGACTGTAGCCCGCCAGGCTCCTCTATCCGTGGGATTCTCCAGGCAAGAATACTGGAGTGGGTTGCCATTTTATTCTCCAGGTGTGATGTTAGTAACCCCCAGTAAATCTCAGGGTTCTTGCTAGGGCTTCTGGGCCCTCAGGACCCAAGAGAGTCCTACACTTACTTCCCTGCATCTCTCTTTCCCCAGGAGGAGATCTGTTCTCTGTCCTTTGCGCAAAGATCCTCACCAACACTTGCTCAGACACATCCAACCCAGCAGGGGACACAGCCTGGGATCTAGCTGGGACCCGCCCACCCCCCCCCCCCCCCACACACACACACTTACTTGTTTTCTGCTAATTAAAATTTCTAATACAACTCGTGCTAAGTGGGTTTACACAGCAGGGGGTGTGTGATAAAGGACCCTGCCTGGCCTAGAGGGGCTCTCCTCTGCACTTCCTGCTAATGAAGACACGCATGCATGAAAGTGCTTGCCTGGGCTCTGGGTTAGCTGAGTGCAGAAGGCACAAGGCAGTCAGGGTTTCAAACAACCCAGGAGGAACACGACTCGGGGGCAGATAGCTCAGCATCTCCCTGGCAAATAATAATTACAATACTCTCTGAAGAACTTCAGGATTTGTGCACACATGAGAGCGGAAAATCCATGTCATGGAAATGATGTGGCTTAATTTGACATTTGCGACTTTTATTGGAGGCTCATCAACATCAGCCTGCTGGTTGGTTTCATTTCATTAAATTTGCCAGTGTGTCGAATTATACTGCTAATGCTGATGGTGAATGACATAAATTCCCTTTTCTGCTCTGACCTGAGGTTCATTTAGCCGCTTTTCAGTTCTGTTGCAGCACATTGTCCCAAATCACTGACACTTTCTACATGCTTCTCTTACAAAGAGTGCATAGCCTGTGTCTTTCTTCCTATGAAGACACAATCCCATGGTAGCGGGTCCCACCCTCATGACCTCGTCTAAACCTTGTGTGTGTTCGTGCTCAGTCGAGTCCAAATCTTTGCTATCTCAAGGACTGTAGCCTTCCAGGATCCTTTGTCCTTGGGATTATCCAGGCAAGAACATTAGACTGGGTTGCCACTTCCTTGCTCAGGGGATCTTCCCAACTCAGGGATTGAACCAGTATCTCCTGCATTGACAGGTGGGTCCTTCACCACTGTGTCAGCTGGGAAGGCTTATCACCCCAAAGCCCTACATCCAAAAGCCCTTATCCCCAGAGCCCTGCATTCTAATATCATCACATTGGGCATTAGGACTTCAACACAGGAATTTGGTGGGAGGTGGCACAAATTTTCAGTCCATGCACAGTACCAATGACCCACTTCCCTACCAGCCATCCACTAGCCTCTGCTGGCCTCTGTCCTAGACAGCTGTTTTCTGTAGTCTTCCCGTCATGGGTGCAGTGCACACCCGACTGTGTGCGAACCTGCCTGTGAGTGGGCTCCCTACACTCTGATTCTCCATACCCACCCATCCTTCAGCCTTGACTCTCCCGGGCCAGAGAAACTGTTAACTGCTACTTAGAGACTGTGGACCAGTCAACCCTGTGAGCCTGTCCACCGCCCAGTGGCTGCAGCTACATCTGCTATAACAAGATCTGCACCCCAGCCTTGGGGAAGTGACCCCCCCCCTTCCAAGTTGGCTCTTCCCTGGGCACTCTCCCTCACCTCTAAGGTATACTTTAGTATTCTCTCTGCATTTTTATAGTTTCTTCCTTATCATCATTTAATCATTCTTTATAGAAACTGCCTCTGATCAAATGACTGTGTGGTTTATCTCCAGCTTCATTTGTGGGTGTTAACATAGAGGCGGTATAGGACCCGGGATGCAGAGGATGGATAACAAGGCAAATGAAATAATACACGTAGAACACGAATGCCTGGTATACACCAGGTCCTTTCATTTTAGCTGCTATTTTTAAATAAGTATTGCTATTTTTTTTTTTTTTTTTAGCAGATCAGTATGATACTGGGTAAAGGGAAAAGGCTTTCTGAAGGAGAGGATGTCTGAGCTGGTTTGAAGAGTTTGGACGTATGAGTTTGGAGTATGGGTGGAAAGGGCGCCATCAGGGCCAAGACCAGGAGGATAACCCACCTCCCATTTTTGTTCTAAGGACTAAAATGAGATTGGAAAGATAAGTGTACTTTGTCAACATAGAAATTATAAACAATAATAACCCAACTCCTTTTGCTTATTGAAAGCAGGCCTTAAACAACAACCAGCCTCCTTGTAGAAATTCCAGGCTCATTATATTTTGAGGACTGGACATTTCCACCAGAAGAAAGTACCTAGAAAAAATTGTACCTACTGTCCCAAAGGGAATAGCACTCATTGTAAATAACTAAGCTGACACACTCATGTATGAATCATTCACTCATTCAGCAAATATTTCTTGTGTGTTCTGGAAGGAGTGGGTGATGTCAAAATTCATAAGATGTTGTCCTTGTTCTTAAAGTCATGTTTTCATGGGCCACTAAGGGACACAGACTGGGGACCGATATTTGCAGTCTTACACGATTCGTGTTCTAAAAATGGACTGAGTTTTCGGGTCCCCCCTGAAGACACTCACTCCACCCTCTTGCTTCCCTGCACCCACTCTACAGGGATTTGGTTAAATTTGACACCAGCTTCCCCATGACTTTTGTTTCTTCTTTTTTTTTTATTAAAAAAAAAACTTATTATTTTTAATTGGAGGATAATTGCTTTATGATGTTATGTTGATTTCTGCTGTATAAGAATGTGAATCAGCTATATATACATGCACATATCCTCTCCCTCATAAGCCTCCCTCCCGCATCGCCTATTCCACCCCTCTACTTCATCACAGAGCACCGAGCTGGGCTCCGTGTGCTATAGAGCTGCTTCAGGCTGACGATCTACTTCGCGCATGGTAGCATATATACAATATACGGCAATGCTACTCTCTCAATTTGTGCCACCCTCCCCTTACCCCTGTGTGTCCACAAGTCCATTTGCTACTTCTTGATGTTTCAGCTAAAGCTAAACTGGAATTAAAGTGCTTCTGTCCCCAGCATCCATGTCCGCCTGCTGCCTCAACTTTGCTTGCCCCAGACTCAACCCATCACCAAGTCCCTTCACGGTCTCCCGGACCACTCACTTCAAGCATTCGTCTCAGGAGTTTCCTATCATTGTAGATCAGGACTGGTGGGCATGATGGTGGGCCAGTCGCTGGAGACATTTTCTCAGCTGTCCTGCCATCCAGCGAGATCCCTAAATCTCTCCGCCGTCTTTTCCTCCTCCCATCTCTCTTGAGAAGCAAATTCCACTCCTTGTCTCCTGTAGAATAGTCCCACCCATACTCGGGAGGCTCTGAGGCCTCACTTCCTGTACCAAATACTCGGTAAACAAACGCAGTTCCCTCCTTGGAGAAATTCTGTTGCGTAAACTTTTCTCTTTGACCCATCCAAGTGTTTACCAAGTGCTATGGAAGCCCTGGAGGAGCAAACAAATCTGCCTTTGGGGTCAAGAAAGTTTCAGAGGGTGATACTTGAGCAATGGCTCTGTTTGTTGGCATTTTCTTCATAGACATAGTGCCCCTGCAGGTCCTGTGAGTGAGCACGTGACCCAACCTCAGCCAATCAGAGCTCTGCACTCCCTGGGTCCTCCTTGGTCTAAGGGGCAGACACCTGGTATACCTGACCCCATGCAATGCTCTCCTCTAACATTTGAAACATGAGCAGAGGCACAAAGAGACGGCATGGGAGCTCGCCATCTTCTGGGAGGGCCTTGGAGAGA
This sequence comes from Bos indicus, assembly GCF_029378745.1. Taxonomy (NCBI): domain Eukaryota; kingdom Metazoa; phylum Chordata; class Mammalia; order Artiodactyla; family Bovidae; genus Bos; species Bos indicus. The sequence goes on along the minus strand of NC_091760.1, from coordinate 1,769,185 downwards.
AGGCCCTTCAGCTGGGGCCACTCAGTGAGGACCTTGGGTGGACTGACCTCTCTTCTTCCCTAGGCCTGGGAAAGCTGCTGCCCTCGATTCTGTGAGCTCGCTCAGCTGCCTTCTCACAGATCCGCCACCCCCACCCCCCCACCACCTTTTTTTTTTTCATGAGTGAGCTAAAATTGGTTTCAATTTCGCCAGGAGAAGATCTCTAACTTTAATTGAAGGGCGAGTTGACATTTCTGCTCTGATTGAGGTCTAGACAATCAGAATCATTTCTGAGAATCAGAGCCACCTGCCATTATATGAAGAGTCAGGTAACTATTAACAAACGTTTCCCCTCTACATTATTTTTTTTTAATACTTGTCTTGTGATAATTATGTCACACCAGGTAAGTCATAATGCAGCAGAGCTTATTAGACTTTTATTTAGAATAGATGTGTTCTGGACTTCCCTGGTGGTCCAGTGGTTAAGATTCTGCACTTCCAATGCAGGGGGCAGAGGTTCAACCCCTGATTGGGGAACTAGATCCCACATCCCACAAGACACAGTGGGGGGAAAAAATGAATCAATGTGTTCCAATCAACCAGGGAAGCTCTGGTAACCTCGATTTTTGATTTGGTACAAATCAGGGCTTCCCTGGCTCAGACTATAAAGAATCTGTGTGCAATGCTGGAGGCCCGGGTTCAGTCTCTGGGTTGGGAAGATCCCCTGGAGAAGGGCATGGCTACTCATCCCAGTATTCTTGGCTGGAGAATTCCATGGACAGAGGAGCCTAGAGGGCTACAGTCCATGGGGTCACAAAGAGTCAGACAGGAGTCTTTCACTTCACTAGGACCATAAGCCACAAATCCAAGAGGAAGCCATTCCTGGAGACAGTGAACCGGATTCACTCTACATCAGTTTTAAATAATTTCCATTTCAGAGGAAGACATTCATCTGACCTGATTTGCTGATCTTGGGGGAAATTTACCATAGCACAATGAAAGCAAAAGTGTCTAGAATATTGGGACTCAGTTTGCTGTTCTTTCATCTCCACCAGGGTTGATGAAACATGCATATCTCTTCCCCACTCGCTGACTTGAACACAGGCTATGGTGCGGGTCCCTTCCCTACTGGTTCAACTACATAGGCTTTGCACAGAAAGTGATTAATTGCTATAAGCCTGAACAGTTTAGATTTAAGGGACTGGGCACAAAATATCCTTAATACCTGAGGTTCTTTCCCACCAGACTAGCTTAAAATGGAGCATACACAATTCCCATCCAAGAACACGTCTCCCTGGCAAACACTCAGACCAGCTCCCCAGAGAGTGATGAAGTTGGATCAGGCAGGAGTTAAGTGGCCAGGGAAGATGTGCTTGGATCCCATGTACCTGTGTCTGGGTGTCAACGGGAAGACAGTGGTTTTGGTTCTTAGGAAATACCCTTAGAGCCAGTCCTGACCTCACGTCTAACATGACAGGCCCTCTTAGGAGCTTCCATGACAAGAGTCAGGGATGGGGATTAAATGGAATGAAATCTCACTGAATGCCCTTTGAGAGGTCAAATTATAAGAACTTGCAAGTAACTAGTGAGCTGACATAAGCATAGTGTGTTTTCCCCGTAAACACAAAATCATATAAATATAAAAAATCTTGGTGAAAGACGTGATCCCACTTTACCACATCACATTGCTTTTATCTAATTCCACTCCAAGGTCCACTTCCCTCAGGAGATGATTTCCCCAGTGGTATCATTAAGGATATTTTTGGTTGAGGGGGACAGGAAGCTTATCTCTAAAGGACTTAATAAAGGAAATTTATTGGCTCATTAACTAAAACAGTCCAGGGGGAAATGAAGCCTTTGGGCACAGTCTGATTAGAAGTCTAGCCTCTGTAATTTCCTCATGTCTCCACTTTATGTTGGCTTTTGCCCTCACATTGGCTTTGCCCATGGTGACAGAATGGCTCCAGCAATTTCAAACTCAGCTCTGGATTTAACACCATCCAGCACAAGAGAGGGCTTCTGTATTCCATAATTCCCCATGGAAGTCCTTCCCATCATTCTAATGGGGTGGGCTTATGGGTCATGGGTCCAGCTTGGTCCACATTCGTGAGGCTGGAGACAAGATGCACTAATGGGATCAGGTCGTGAGCTGGGAGTAGTTTCATCTTTCTTAGATCCATCAGATCAGATCAGTCGCTCAGTCGTGTCTGACTCTTTGTGACCCCATGAATTGCAGCATGCCAGGCCTCCCTGTCCATCACCAACTCCCGGAGTTCACTCAGACTCACGTCCATTGAGTTAGTGATGCGATCCAGCCATCTCATCCACTGTCGTCCCCTTCTCCTCCTGCCCCCAATCCCTCCCAGCATCAGAGTCTTTTCCAATGAGTCAACTCTTCGCATGAGGTGGCCAAAGTACTGGAGTTTCAGCTTTAGCATCATTCCTTCAAAGAAATCCCAGGGCTGATCTCCTTCAGAATGGACTGGTTGGATCTCCTTGCAGTCCAAGGGACTCTCAAGAGTCTTCTCCAACACCACAGTTCAAAAGCATCAATTCTTCGGCCCTCAGCCTTCTTCACAGTCCAACTCTCACATCCATACATGACCACAGGAAAAACCATAGCCTTGACTAGACGAACCTTTGTTGGCAAGGTAATGTCTCTGCTTTTGAATATGCTATCTAGGTTGGTCATAACTTTCCTTCCAAGGAGTAAGCGTCTTTTAATTTCATGGCTTCAGTCACCATCTGTAGTGATTTTGGAGCCCAGAAAAATAGTCTGACACTGTTTCCACTGTTTCCCTATCTATTTCCCATGAAGTGGTGGGACCGGATGCCATGATCTTCGTTTTCTGAATGTTGAGCTTTAAGCCAACTTTTTCACTCTCCACTTTCATTTTCATCAAGAGGCTTCTGAGTTTCTCTTCACTTTCTGCCATAAGGGTGGTGTCATCTGCATATCTGAGGTTATTGATATTTAGATTAGATTAGAGCCATATGCATTCCCAAATGCAAATTAAGGAGATGTTGGATTGAGGAAGAGGAAGATCCATTAGAAGGAAGCAACCAACAAGACAGAGTATGTATTTTATCTTCAAATTCACTTCAGTTCTGACCTTGTGCTCCCATTTTAGTGCATTCTGCATTCCTATTCGAGCTTCCCGGGTAGCTCAGTGGTAAAGAATCTACCTGTGATGTAGAAGACACAGGAGATGCCATGGATCTGACCCCTGGGTTGGGAAGATCCCCTGGAGGAGGACAGGGCAACCCACTCCAGTATTCTTGATTTGGAGAATCCCATGGACAGAGGAGCCTGGCAGGCTACAGTCCATGGGGCCACACAGAGTCAGACATGATGGAAACGACTGTACACACACACATTCCTATTCACTGTGGATTACATTTTTGTCTGTCTTTGTGTCTACTGTTTTATCCTGCCCCGTAAGAGTCTCAAACGTGGGTGATGCCCAGCCCTAACTATATAAACAAACCAACAAACACTTTTGCTGGAGAGCCTGTAAGATGATCATGTGGAAAATATGAAAAAAAGAAAAATAGTTGGAAGTCTATCTCATCCTTTAAAAAAAAAAAAGCATGGCATTTAATTTAACCTTTATGAAATCATGCAGTTGATTATAGACCACTGCGCATAGACAGGGGAAAATTTTTTTATTTGTTGTTCAGGGGACCCCTCCAAAAGCCCAGCCAGATAAACTTCACAGAGGTTGGTACAAAACATACTTTTTCTCTCTGCCTACTGAAAGCCACTTGTAGAAATTCAGCTAATCACAATCTCTCTAAATGAATCAGTCATGTAGGCAAGATCTTATTTCTTTTTGAAGCAGAGACAAGAATATAAGTTACAGATGTTTGTGAAACATTTGAATGAATTATATGATATCTACAGTAATGAAAACTAAAAGTGACTATTTTGTCTATGTGTACAACTTGAATCTCATGGACTTGATTTAGAGCACACATCATCAACTTTGATGCAGATGGGTTCTCCTTTAGAATCAAGTAATGCAGCCATTACTTACAGCTATTACCAGTAGGCTAGTCATTTCCTGGACCACAGTAGCATCACCACTACCACCACCACCATCAACAACAGCACCAACCCCTACCAACAACACCATCAACAACCACCACCACCACCACCATCATCAACATCAACCACCAAGACCACCATCAACACTATCAACCACCACCAACACCATCAACACCAACTACCAACACCAGCACCATCAACAACCCCCACGACCACCATCATCAACATAAACAACCAAGACCACCGTCAACACTGACCATCAACCACCACCGATGCCATCAATAACAACACCAGTCACCACCACCATCACCATCATCAACTCAACTGTCAACCCCCAAGACCACCATCAACCCTGACCATCAACCACCACCAACCCCACAATCATTAACACCGCCAATACTACCATCACCATAATTTAACATCAGCCACCATCATCACCACCACCACAATGAGGTTTATATTTGCATATTTATTTTACTTTTCAAAATACGTTCATATACGTGATTTCATGAGCTCTCATCTGCTTTGCAAGGTTGGCAGAAAACTGGCATCGTTATCCTCATTATCTGTAAGGAAACTAAGGTTGGGAGAGGTGAGTGGTGTGTGCAAGAACATCAAAGTGGTCAAGAGTCTAACTCAGAGTAGGGTCTGATTCTTCTGACTCCAAAACTAATACATTTTTTAAAAATGGATCCTGCACTCTCAATGAAAATGAAGAACTTCTGAAAATTAGGATGTTGATATTGACTGTTTTGGTTCGATATTTTAGACAGAGTTTTAGAATGAATGGCCCTTTGAGACCATATATCCCAACCCTCACATGTTCCACGTGAGCCACCAGCCAGTCAGGCTCATATGACCCTCTAGAAGTTGAATTTCATCCAAGGCATTTGACTCCAAATTCAGCCTTCTTTGTATGACAAGAGGCTACCTTCACACATGCCCCAGGAGCCTACCAGATTCCTTTGAGAACAGTGGATGTCCCATGTCCTTGTCTGGAGCATAAAGTTTTCCAGTGAAGGGTGAGTAGGGCTGAAAGCTGCTACTCCTGCTCATCTCAGAGCATCAGGAAGCCTGAGAAGGAAACAGGATGCTGGCTTTTGGGCCCACCCCCATGCACCTGCGGCCCCGCTCAAGGGCTCGACTCACCTCCCAAGGTTCCAGGTAAGCCCAAAGCTGCTCCCTCAAGCAAGAAGTTTGAACCTCAGCTGTAGAGGCCTCCTTGCCTCGACTTTCAAGGGATCTCTTGGATTTCAGCGTGGGGGCTGCTGTTCCCACCCTTTGTCTCTGGGCTGGCCTGGTTGGGCCGCAGGACAGCTCTGTGGCTAATGGTCAGTGAAGAGCATCTGGCTGCCTTGCTCTGGAGCCCTTTCTTTTCAAGTTCAAATGTCAGATTGGAGTAATAAATGTCTTCCAAGGACTTTTCATTCTTTCTGAGGATGTTGCTGGCCAATCGGAAGAGGAAAATCAGCCCATAGATGCCAAAGATGGTGAGGATATACCAAGCGGCTCTGGTCCCATCTGAAAGCTTCAGGGCCCTGGTGGAATTGCTGCTGTTTCTTCCCTCCATGTGGTCCCCCAGCAGGTGCCCCAGGATGCGGCTGGCTTGGGTCTGGTTGGCCCAATGCCCTGAGAAACAGAGATGTTTGTGTGAGACCCACATTCTGGGCTGAAGGCTGCCTGGCCAAGCCAGTGGCAGTGTGTTCGTGTCAGTGGGGAAATGGGACTGCTGAAAGAGGCTTTTTCTGCTCAATAGGTAGAAGCCTCACAACACACATGTCAATATATTTTAAATTTTTTTTTAATTGGAGCATCATTGCTTTACAACACTGTGTTCATTTCTGCTGTACAATGAAGCGAATCAGCTGTATGCATACCTACATCCCCTTCCTCTTGAACCTGCCTCCCACCCCTGCCATCCATGTCTCTAGGTCATCACAGAGACTGAGCTGAGCTCCCTGTGCTATACAGCGTCTTCTCACTCAGTTCAGTTCAGTTGCTCAGTCGTGTCTGACTCTGCGACGCCACGGACCGCAGCACTATTTTACTGTATTCACTATTTTACACATAGTAGTGTGTATGTACGGAGAAGAAAATGGCACCCCACTCCAGTACGTGTATGTATGGAGAAGGCAGTGGCACCCCACTCCAGTACTCTTGCCTGGAAAATTCCAGGGATGGAGGAGCCTGGTGGGCTGTAGTCCATGGGGTTGCTACGAGTCGGGCACAACTGAGCGACTTCACTTTCACTTTTCACTTTCATGCATTGGAGAAGAAAATGGCAATCCACTCCAGTGTTCTTGCCTGGAGAATCCCAGGGACGGAGGAGCCTGGTGGGCTTCTGTCTATGGGGTTGCACAGAGTCGGACACGACTGAAGTGACTTAGCAGCAGCAGCAGCAGCAGTGTGTATGTATGTCAATCCGAATCTCCCAGTTCTCCCCACCCTCTCCTTTGCCCACTGTGTCTGCATGTCTGTTCTCTGTGTCTGCATCTCTATTCCTGCCCTGCAAATAGGCTGATCTGTATCATTGTTTAGAGTTCAGAACATCAAGTTCTTGAAGAGGAGACACAACATCGTAACGATATCCATTTTCCCTAAGATAATCTATACAAATTAACATAATTGCAATAAAAACATCAATAGGATTTCTTTGTGAAATAAACAAGCTATGCATACTGAAAAAGCAACTGTCAAGACTAATTAGGAGACCTCTGAAAGGAAGAGTTGAAATGAGTGGAAATTAGTCTAGCAAGAAATCTAAAACTAGCTAGCCAGAAAAATAAGTTTACTGTTTTTTTGAACGAACGAGTGCTTTATTTGCCCACAGTCCAGCTGGGGCTTACTGGGCTTTGCAAAGGGCATGAGGGGCTCTTCCAAACCAGGTGCAACTTTTCCTTGAAAAGTCTTCCCTGTAAAACTACAATAACTCAAACAGTGCGACAAGATACATAGACTGGCAGACCAAACAGAGTAAAACATCAGTAGAGTAGGAATCGGAATTTGGTAGATAAAGGGGCATTTGTGATCAGGAGAGAAAAGATGGAGTTTTCAAATAAATAGCATTAAAACAAGATAATAATGAATCTACATCTCTCACCTCATCTCTCTCACCCAAAACAGTCCAGATAAATGAAAGATTTTAATATTTAAAAAATTTAATATTAAAAATAGTTTAAAAGTTTTAATAATAAAAACAATTTTAATACTAGAAAATAACATGGTAGATTTTTCCCCCTTATCATCTCTTGAGGGCTTCCTATGTAGCTCAGTTGGTAAAGCATATGCCCAGAGCGTGGGAGACCTGGGTTCAATTCCTAGTTAGGGAAGTCCCCCTGGAGAAGGAGATGGCAGCCCACTCCAGTACTCTTGCGTGGAGAATCCCATGGACAGAGGAGCCTGTTCACATGACAGCTCATGGGGTCGCAAGAGTCGGACACGACTGAGCACTAAGCTTATCATCTCAGAGTGGGACATCCCTTTCTAAGCATAACACAAAAATTCAGAGGTGGAAAAAAAGGAGAAAGAAAATGTTAACTCCAATTACACAAAAAAATTTAAATGATGGCATACAAAAGACAAATGACAAACTAGAAAAAATAGATACTTACGCCAGTGAACTTCTTCATAAGCTTCAGTTCTATAAGAAAAAGTACAAAACCTCAGTACAAAACTATGCAAAGGATATGGACAATTAGTTCAGGAAAAGAAATGGACCTTGAACATAAGAAAAGCTTCTCAGTAACACTCATAATAGGAGAAATGCAAATTAAAACTACAGCAAGGTAATATTTTGTTATTTATCAGGTTTGCAAATTCATGATGTCTCAGAAGACAGTCTAGATATGTCCATGGGGCTGTCAGGCTTTTGCTTAATGACTGGCGAGAGTGTAAATTTACACAACCAATATGGAGGGCACATTGACAAGATCTGTTGACATTAGTCGGAGAAGGCGATGGCACCCCACTCCAGCACTCTTGCCTGGAACATCCCATAGATGGAGGACCCTGGTGGGCTGCAGTCCATGGGGTCGCTAAGAGTCGGACACGACTGAGCGACTTCACTTTCATTTTTCACTTTTATGCACTGGGGAAGGAAATGGCAACCCACTCCAGTGTTCTTGCCTGGAGAATCCCAGGGATGGGGGAGCCTGGTGGGCTGCCGTCTATGGGGTCGCAGAGTCGGACACGACTGAAGCAACTTAGCATTGACATTAGTAACACGTTTACCTTTGACCCGGTGATTCTACCTGTAGAAATTTATCCTAAAAATATGCCAGAACAAGTCCAAAACGATGTATATTTACGATTAGTCCTTGTAGCACTCTTGTGATGACTAACGTTTAAGAACAGCCTGAATAGAGTCAACTTGGAGATGGTTTAATCCATTTTGGAAATTCCATGCAGTGGGATACAATGCAGCCAAAAAAAAAAGTAACAAAGAGCTTTCTTGTGCTAAATCATAACAAATGAAAAAAAATCCTATATATAAAGTGGGCTGTGCTATTTGCTTGAAACTTGAGCATATTTAAAATACCACTGGGAGAATACAGAAGGAATTGGTGTCTAGGGTTGCCCATGGGGAGGAGAACTGGGGGGAAGGAGGTGTACATTTCACCAAAGCCCTTTCGTACATTTTGTACCATGGGTATTTATTTTCAAAAAGAAATTAATTAAAAAATGGAAGCGTGCAAGTGGGCACTTTTCTGGTCTCCTTGGTGAAGTGCCCCTGGGTGAGGACACTGTGTGCCCTTCTAAGGCCAGAAGATTAAGATCTTAATTGCTGTTTACCTCAAAACTGTTTTCTCTACTAGGAGAGCTGGTGAAAATGCAATGATAAAGTCAGAGAAGTAGTACCTAATCCTGTGAGACATTTTCCAGCTGAGCTTTATAGGTTCACATTCTCATTTCTTGCTCTATGTGCATATAGATGTGTCCAGACATGTCATAGGATAAATCCCATCATCTGCTGAGGACCCCAAAGGCGCTGCATTAAGTGTTTTCTATTTCATATCTGCTTGTTAATTCATTTTGCTAATGCAAAGCTCAGGGAGACCAGTATTTTTTTTTTTATTATAATTAACTGTTGAATGAATGAATGATCTTATTACTTTGAGATTAGGGAGAACATTTAAAAATAACTGTGCAAACCACATGTGACAAAGTCCCAATTAACAAATTTCATTATATAAAATTGGTCACTCATAAGAAACAGTACAGTGATCAGGAATTTTCCTACTGCTGTTGATAACATGGTTTGAGAACTTATATAAGGAAGAGAAAAATGTTCCCATAATTATTAAAAACAAATCAACTCAACAAGAACATCATAAACTTTAATTAGAGTAAGAGAACTTGCTTAAACTTGGAATACATGGATAAACTCATAGACCTTTCTGTGAATTGTTGCAGAATGACGTGCTATGTTCAAATATATATAAAACAAAGCCAAGAACAACAGAGCATAAAATTATTTGAAAACCAGTCCATTTGTCACATGAAAGATTTTCACTATATTAATTAAGGCAGTACATTGTTCTTTACCTTTTAAAAAAATAGGGAAGAATAAATTAGATGGTATCTTCTATATCCTATAGAAGAGACCAAGCTTTTCATCAATAATGTGAAACATGTAAGAAATCCTAGAACTGCTCATCCTTGTGTTGGAGCAGAATACTCACATTCCATGAGGTGGTGTTTTTCTTGACCCTTAGGGAGGCAAGTTTAAACATCTGCCATGGAAAGAGGGCAACTTCTTTTTGCAAATGATCACAGTCTTTCTGAAGTCAACACTGAGGTTTCAAGAGCAGAGAGTAACTTGATATCCGAAGACTCTTAGGGCAGCATCTAATAGAAGTTTAGCAGAGAGAAACTGGACTCATTTTGTCTCATTCGATGAATCAGAGAATCAAAAGTTGATCTGTCTTCTACCGGCACAGAATAAAAAGCACCTCCTGCTGTTGGCCTGTTGAGAAGATCTGTTTAGACACACGCTAGTACCAAGGACACGGCGGCTCCTGCAGGTCCCATCTGGGGCTGCGGGGGCAGGAAGCTCTCCGAGGCTGGCTTAGAGCCTGGATGGTTCCTGAAATTCCCTGTTCTGCACCTGTAGCCAGTATGCTCATGGCCAGGTGTGGCGGAGACCCACTGTCAAGGGCCAGAGGAAGTCACCAGCTTCCTCTTGGACTGTCCTGGATGCAGAAACCCAGACAGGAATGAGTCTGTGCAGGAGGACACAGCTGAGAGCCGGGGTTCCCTCAGGATCAGTGGGTGATGGACTCATGAGCCAGGCCATGAGGAATGGGGCTGCTCTTTCCCACACCCCTGAGTCATGGACCACTTTGAAATTAAAGTTAACTGGAAAAGAGGAGAAGTGTCTAGGAGAAATAGGAACACCAGGAGGAAAGGTTAAAAGACTTGGGCAGGTTCTCTGATGCTGCCACTGTTCCTGAATCCTCACTAACGTGGCCCTGACCTGCCTAATTCATGAGGCTCGCTGGCTTTAAAGATGTAATTTTATCATATTTTCATCAATAGGGGACTAGATAAGTCAGTTTAGAAATAAGCCATGAAATGAAGTCGCTCAGTCGTGTCCGACTCTTTGCGACCCTGCGGACTGTAGCCCACCAGGCTCCTCCGTCCACGGGTCCTCCAGGCAAGAATGCTGGAGTGGGTTGCCATTTCCTTCCCCAGAAATAAGCCATAGAACCCAGCAATTCCACTTCTAGGTGTATATTCAGGATAAACATAAATGTACATCCAGACAAAAAAAAAACTTGCATATGGATGCACAAAGCAACATGACTCAAAATAGCTAAAAAGTGGAAACTGTCCAAATGTCCAACTGGTGAACAGAAAAATAAAATGTGATCTATCTGTGCCATGAAATATTATTTGGCAATAAAAAGGAACGAAGTACTGACACATGCTGCAACAGCAACGAACCGTGAAAGCACCATGCCAAATGAAGGAAAACAGCTACAAAGGACGGGTCACACAACTCTGTGCATCTGAAATGTCAAGAACAGGCAAATCTACAAAGGAAGAAAGTAGATTAGTGGTTGCCTTGGGTTGATGTAGGGGACTGCTGCTGCTGCTGCTAAGTCGCTTCAGTCGTGTCCGACTCTGTGAGACCCCATAGACAGCAGCCCACCAGGCTCCCCCGTCCCTGGGATTCTCCAGGCAAGAACAATGGAGTGGGTTGCCATTTCCTTCTCCAATGCATGAAAGTGAAAAGTGAAAGGGAAGTCGCTCAGTCGTGTCCGACTCTTTGCGACCCCATGGACTGCAGCCCACCAGGCTCTGCCGTCCATGGGATTTTCCAGGCAAGAGTACTGGAGTGGGGTGCCATCGCCTTCTCCGATGTAGGGGACTGGGGCATGATAATTAAGGGATAGCTTATTTGGGGGTGATAAAAGTGTTTTATAGTTGATTGTGGTGATATTTGTGAAAATATGTAAACATACTAAAATCCACTGAACCCTGGACTTTAAGTGAGTGAATTTTGTGGGATATGAATTGCATTTTAATACTATAATATAGGTAAACAATGGAATACTATGCATCTGTGAAACAGAATGAGGAAGCTATTTGTGTTGTTGTTGTTGAGTCACTAAGTCATATCTGACTCTTTGAGATGCCCACGGACTGTAGCCCGCCAGGCTCCTCTGTCCAAGGGATTCTCCAGGCAAGAATACTGGAGTGGGTTGCCATTTCCTCCTCCAGGGGATCTTCCTGGCCCAGGAATCAAACCTGCATCTCCTGCATCTCCTGCATTTGCAGGCAGATTTTTTTTTTTTTTTTTAAACCACTGAGTCCCTGGGAAGCTGAAGCACTCCAAGATGCTTTGCTGAATGAGAACAGCCAAGAAGGGAGTATGTTACCACCTATGTAACAAAGTAGGAGGAAAAATCATGCAGTTTTTTTGTTGTTGTTCATATGGGCATTGAAGAGCCCCTTTAAGGATGCCTGAGAAAGTAAGAGCAGGAGGAAATTGCGGAGCTGAGAACTGGCTAGAGGGAGGGCAGGTTGGGAAGAAGAATTCTTACTATATATTCCTTATGAATATAAAGAAGTTCAGGGGGCACAAGTGGTAAAGAATCCTGCCAATGAAGGAGACTCGGGTTTGATCCCTGGGCCAGGAAGAGCCCCTGGCAACCTACTTCAGTGTTTCTTGCCTGGAGAATTCCATGAACAAAGGAGCCTGGCAGGCTGCAGTCCATGGGGTCACAAAGAGTTGGACACAACTGAATGACTAAGCACACACACGCACTTTCCAACTGTGTTAAACACACCCATTCATGTAAATCTGAGGCTTCCCTCATAGCTCAGTTGGTAAGAGAATCCACCTGCAATGAGGGAGACTCCAGTTCAATTCCTGGGCCAGGAAGATCCGCTGGAGAACGGATGGGCTACCCAGTCCAGTATTCTTGGGCTTCCCTGGTGGCTCAGCTGGTAAAGAATCCACCTGCGATGCGGGAGACCCTGGGTTCGATCCCTGGGTTGGGAAGATCGCCTGGAGAAGGGAACGGCTACCCACTCCAGTCATTCTGGCCTGGAGAATCCCATGGACTAAACAGTCCATGGGGTCACAAAGAGTCGGACACGACTGAGCGACTTTCATTTCAGTTCATGTAAATCTTGGTCAAAGTTCTGCTCTTGCTGTCCTGGCTGTGGGATGCCTGGACCCTGGCACCTCCAACTTTGCCCCAGAGTTCGGGGTTTTTAACACCGACCATGAGAGGTGAGAAGGGGCTGGAGATCCTTCATGATCAAGGGCTAATGGCAGTGACGAGGGATGTAAGTCAGTGCTCTGGTCCCCGATGCACCCTTGTGTAACCCTGGGCAAGTCCCCACCCACCCTGTAGATTACTCACCTGCAAGGTGCAGAATCAGCAGGATCAATAACCTCTGATCCCAGGGAGACAGCGAGGAAGCCCAGGGCATAGGGAAGAGCTACTCCTCCTGGAGGTGTCTGAACAGGAAGGCTGCCAGCACCGGCTGCCCCAGGACAGGGAGGACACATCCAGGCCCCTGGAGCCCAAGAGGTGGAGGCTTGGGAGCGTGCATCAGCTGGGAAGTCAGAAGTTTTGGCAGGATGTTGGCATGGGATGTGGGAAGAAATGAACTCCGGAAAAATAGGGGAGGTGCAAGGAAAGGGGGGGCTTTGGTCTCATCCATGCCATCAAGGGGCACTTACATTAGGAAACAGCTCTGTGCCAGGCAACTCATTGGAAAAGACCCTGATGCTAGGAAAGATTGAAGGCAAGAGGAGAAGGGGACAGCAGAGGATGAGATGGTTGGATGGCATCAACAACTCGACGGACATGAGTTTGAACAAACTCTGGGAGATAGTGAAGGACAGGGAGGCCTGGCGTGCTGCGGTCCATGGGGTTGCAAAGAACTGGACAGGATTGAGCAACTGAACAACATGCACTTTCCTCCTGAGTCCCCCTCTTAGAACCCATGAGAGGCAGGAGTACCATCCTCATTTAAAGGGGCTCAGAGAAGAGACCTGCCTGATGTTACACAGCTCCTGAGTGCCAGAGGTGGGTAGTCTGGCACCAAAGGAATCTCCTTCCACACCCTGAATCCCACCTTCAAGCTGGACCCAGAGTCCCAAGAATTCTCCTGATTGCTTGCCGTATAGGTTGAATTGTAGATGGTCCCTGCTGAGATATAACCATGACCTTGAAGCCCTCCCATGGTTAGCTGAAATTAAACTATGATGTTAAAAGTCAAGGTAATGTATATCCTTCAGTAAAGGTGACTAGAAGGGGCAGAAAGGGAGCTCTAAAGTGCTGGCCATGTCCTGGTTTCAGGGGTTTATTCGATTTGGGACACTTCCTAGAACTGAGTTCACTTTTCAGTATGTATGTTATATTGTTGTTGTTCAGTCACTCAGTCGTGTCCACCTCTTTGCAACCCCATGGACTGCAGCACGCCAGGCTTCCCTGTCCGTCATCATCTCCCGGAGTTTGCTCAAATTCATGTCCATGTTTGTTATACTTCATTGCAAACCTCACCTTGCTGTTTAACATGGAAAGCCTTTATAGGCGATGGGAAAATAAAGTTGAAAGTTTCGAAGGTTTACCTAGAAAAATGCAAATGCTGTTTTTTAAAAAGGGTTCTATATTCCATTATGGCTATGGGCACATGATACCATCTAAGGAAAAAGTGCCCTGTGCCTGGGGGCAGGGGGTGGTCAAGATCACGGTCACAGGGTCTGGGCAGTGTTTTTCATTCCCAAATGCTTACATAACAGCAAAACATACCCCAACGTGGGCCAAGAATTTCCTTCCCTCTTGGGTCTGTCTCCTCCGGCCTTCTGGTTCAGTCTAGCTGAATACTGACCTCAAGGCAATCAAGTGAAACCACTCACCCAGTAAATGTTTATCTGAGCTACAGATCTGGGGAGAAGGACCCCGGTACCCTCTAGCTCTTTTGACATTAGAATCTGAACCCTCTCAGTGGGCCATGACTTTTTATTTTTGTCCCTCACAGAACCCGTCAGATCAGAGGATGGCTAAATTGGGAGCCAAGGTGGCGGTGACATGTATTTGACTCTCCAAAATAAAAAGAAAACAAACCAATGCTTTTGCATTTCAGGAGACCAGAAGGAGAATTTAAAAGTGTCATTAAATAAACACCCATATCCACACTTGACCTTCTTTCTGAGCAGTATTTTCTGAGGGTGTAAAGAAGAGCCCACCAACCAGTTCTGACATCCAGCACCACCAGAGAACATTAAAACTGATGCCTGAGTTCAATGGCCAAGAACACAGATTCCAGACGTGTCTGCCTTTTCAGGGGGTACAGCCTCCCAGAGAATTTTAAAAAGATGTTTTGCGTGTTTCTAAAAAATCTTGAATGTATAGGTCACTCCTGCATTTCCTTTCACCTTCACTGGTGTCTTCTAGCATGGAGGTCACTGCTGTGTCCAGGGAGATGCAGAGACGAGCTCAAAGCCTTCGGAATTGGAGGACCCAGGTTCTAGCTGGGGCTTTGTCACTTACTAACTGAGGGACTCCGGGCAAGTTACTTCATTGCCCTGAACCTCGGTTGTAAACAAAGGATGATAAATTGTGATGCCATGAGGGACTCCAAGGGGCAAATACAGTCCCATCTCATCTTCTCCCAGTTAATTCCTTCAGTCCTCAGCTGCTTGGTTCACAGCAACTCCCATATTTCTTTCCCGCTTAAGACCTCCCAGGTTGACCAGGAGTCCCAGGAACTTTGTCCAGAGTAGGGAGAGGGCAGCCTGACTTCCTCCACCAAGCCCAGAGGACCCGGAAACAACCTCTGCTGCTGTTGCCTCCAGCTGCCACATGGCGCCACTGTTGAACACAGTCCTGGCATAGTTATAGAAGACCATGAGCAAATCTTCAAAGACAAAAAAAAAATGAACCCAAGGGATTTCCTGGTGCTCCAATGGCTAAGACCTTGGGCTCAGAATGCAAGGGGGCCTGGGTTTGATCCCTGGTCAGGGAAACTGTGATAGAATCTACATGCCCCAACTAAGAGTTCACATGTACTAAGTCACTTCAGTCGTGTCCGACTCTTTATGACCCCAGGAGCCCACCAGGCTCCTCTGTCCATGGGATTCTCCAGGCAAGAATACTGGAGTGGGTTTCCATTTTCTTCTCCAGGGAAGAGTTCACATGCTGCAGCAAAAAAATGATCTGTCATGCTCCAAATCCCACACTGGAAAACTGACACTTAAGACTGCTCTCCTCTGTTCCCACTCTTGTTCCTTAGCTTCAGGCCTGCTGAGGTCAGACGCCACCGTCACAAGCCGAGAAGAGAAGCGGAAGAGCAGTGATGGGGGGAAGAAGGCCGCCCCACTTTCCCACCGCAGTTCTCCTGTCCCTGCAGCCTGAGCTGGAGCCGGGGGAGCCCCAACCTGAGAGCGAGCTCAGAATTTTGATTATGACATGAGACTGCACATCGTAATTACTGAATCAAGACTGTTTCCCCAACCTGAATACAGGGCGGGGAAATCAAGCCCCACCCTGCATTAGAGCTCACAGAGAAGAATTAAAGAAGAAAATAGGACAAATTTTTAAAAAAATGAAAAAACGACCCAGAGGGATGGTATGGGGAGGGAGGAGGGAGGAGGGTTCAGGATGGGGAACACATGTATACCTATGGCGGATTCATTTTGATATTTGGCAAAACTAATACAATTATGTAAAGTTTAAAAATAAAATAAAAAAAAAGAAAAAACATTAACAACAAAAAAGCATGATCTAAAACCAGATAATAAACCAAGACTAAATATACTTGTCCTATCTATATATTGCACATAGAAAAAAAAGAATCAACACAAACAATAGCCAGTTATATTCCTATTCAGAGATACAAAAGGGCTTTGTTTTTATTTTTTATTTTTGGCAAACAATTGGCACTTGCTACATGCTAGGCATGTTCGCAGCCAGCTTCCAGTTATTAACTAATCTAAATCACTTAATTATATCAAAAGACAAAGAATGGGCATAGACACACAAAGAAAATGCAAATGTAAAGGCAGAAATATCCCTGTTCATATCATTTGTATTGAATGCAATGCACAGAATTGTATAAATTTACCAATAAGTGTTGGTGAGGATGTGGAGAAAAGGAAACCGTTGTGAACTGTTGATGGGAATTAATTTGGTGCAGCCGCTGTGGAAAACAGTATGGAGGTTCCTCAAAAAATTACCATACAATCCAGCAATTCCACTGGATTTGGCCACAGGATACTTGGCCACCTGATGCGAAGAGCTGACTCCTTGGAAAAGACCCTGATGCTGGGAAAGACTGAAGGCAGGAGGAGAAGGGGACGACAGAGGATGAGATGGCTGGATGGCATCACCGACTCAATGGACATGAATTTGAGTAAGCTCCGGGAGTTGGTGATGGACAGGGAGGCCTGGCGTGCTGCAGTCCATGGGGTCTCTAAGAGTTGGACACGACTGAGTGACTGAACTGAACAATCCAGCAATTCCACTGGAGATTTATCCAAAGAAAATGAAAACACTAATTTGAAAGATATATGCACTTCTGTGTTCACTGTAGCACTGTTTACAACTGCCAAGATATGGAGGCAACCTAAGTGCACACTAACTGATGAGTGGATAAAGAAGATGTGATCACATACACACACAGAGGAGTATATTTGTGCCATAAAAGGGATGAAATCGTTCTATTTTTGTGACAAAATAGACAGACTTGGAGGGTATTATTCTAAGTAAAAGAAGTCAGAGAAAGAAAAAACTGTATGATTTGATTAGATGCAGAATCTAGGAAACAAAACAAATGAACAAACATAATAAAACAGAACCAGAGTCATAGATACAGAGGACAGACAAGTGTTTTCCAGAGGGGAGGGGGATACGGAGATGAGGGAATTGTGGACAGAAGATTACGAGGTACAAACTTCCAATTACAAAATAAGCAAGTCATGGGTATGAAAACCACAGTGTGGGGAATAGAGTCAATAATACATAGCAGCTTTGTATGGTGATAGATTGCAGCTAAACTTATCATGGTGATCATTTTGAAATATAGAGAAATTAAATCACTATTTTCTGGATCAGGAACTAAACTAGTCACAGGCCAATTATGCTTCAAGAACAAATTCAGAAAAAGAGATCAGATTTGTGATTACCAGAGGTGGGGGGGGAGAAGGCAAAATGGATGAAGACAGTCAAAAGGTACAAAATTACAGTTCTAAGGTAAGTAAGTACTATGAATGCAATGTACAATGTGATAAATACAATAAACACCGATACTTTAATATGTTGTATATGAAAGTTTAGAGTAAATCCTAAGAGTTTTCATCACAAGGAAAAATTTTTTTCTTTTATTTTGAATTTATATAACATGATGGATGTTCCCTAAACTTACTGTGGTAATCATGTCATGATGTGAGTGAAATTTGCTCATTCGTGTCCAACTCTTTGCAACCCCATGGACTATGCAGTCCATGGAATTCTCCAGGCAGAATACTGGAGTGGGTAGCCTTTCCCTTCTCCAGGGGATCTTCCCAACCCAGGGATCAAACCCAGGTCTCCTGCATTGTAGGTGGATTCTTTACCAGCTGAGCCGCAAGGGAAGCCCAAGAATACTGGAGTGGGTAGCCTATCCCTTCTCCAGGGGATTTTCCCAACACAGGAATTGAACCAGGGTCTCCTGCATTGCAGGCGGATTCTTTACCAACTGAGCTATCAGGGAAGCCCATGATGATTTTATGATGTCAGTCTAATTATTACACTGTACACCTGAAACTTACATAATACGTCAATTATACCTGAATAAAACTGAAAGGAGAAAAAGAGAAAAAGACATCAGTTCAGTCACTCAGTCATGTCCAAGTCTTTGTGACTCTGTGGGCTGCAGGATGCCAGGCCTCCCTGTCCATCACAAACTCCAGGAGCTTGCTCAAATGCATGTCCATTGAGTCAGTGATGCCATCCAAACATCTCAACCTCTGTTGTCCCCTCCTCCTGCCTTCAGTCTTTCCTAGCAGTAGGGTCTTTTCCAATGAGTCAGTTCTTCACATCAGATGGCCAAAGTATTGTAGCATCAGCTTCAGCATCATTCCTTCCAATGAATATTCAGGACTGATTTCCTTTAGGATGGACTAGTTGTATCTCCTTGCAGACCAAGGGACTCTCAAGAATCTTCTCCACCACCACAGTTCAAAAGCATCAATTCTTCAGTGCTCAGCTTTCTTTATGGTCCAATTCTTACATCTATTCATGACTACTGGAAAAAACATAGCTTTGACTATAGAGACCTTTGTCAGTAAAGTAATCTCTGCTTTTTTTTTTTTTTAGATTTTGACATTTTAACTTCTTTTGAATACAAGTCACTTTTTGCAAGCTAGAAGGCAGATCAAGCTAAGGCAGTCCAGTCCTCCAGAGATCCAGGTCAATTCTTAAAATCTTCAGCAGAATTACATCATAAAACAAGGTGCTAAAATAGGGTTATAAACTCTAAATAATAACCATTCATCTACATTTTTTCCTTCAGATCAGATCAGTCGCTCAGTCATGTCCGACTCGTCGCAACCCCATGAATTGCAGCACGCCAGGCCTTCCTGTCCATCACCAACTCCCGGAGTTCACTCAGACTCAAGTCCATCGAGTCAGTGATGCCATCCAGCCATCTCATCCTCTGGCGTCCCCTTCTTCTCTTGCCCCCAGTCTCTCCCAGCATCAGAGTCTTTTCCAATGAGTCAACTCCTCGCATGAGGTGGCCAAAGTACTGGAGTTTCAGCTTTAGCATCATTCCTTCCAAAGAAATCCCAGGGCTGATCTCCTTCAGAATGGACTGGTTGGATCAGTCCAAGGGACTCTCAAGAGTCTTCTCCAACACCACAGTTCAAAAGCATCAATTCTTCGGCACTCAGCCTTCTTCACAGTCCAACTCTCACATCCATACATGACCACAGGAAAAACCTAGCCTTGACTAGACGAAACTTTGTTGGCAAAGTAATGTCTCTGCTTATTTTTTCCTTAGGAAACAGCTAAAAGTCTAGTCCGTAAAGGTATGATATATAGAACTTCTTGATCTACACAGGACAAAATGATCCAAATTATATGCTGGCCAACCTATCAGTGAGCCACATCAGAGCTGGCCAAGGATTGGTGAACAGAGAAAAGTGTTTACATTTTGAAAATTTGCTCTGAGGTTTAAAAAATTCCTGGTTGTTGTTATAAGAAAGCAAGTAGGAAATATTATAGATGCACCACACTATATTTGATTGTGCCAAGGTCTTCCACTAGAACACAAAGTTAGAATATGGAGATAAGACACTTAGATATTTTCAAAATAAATTACTTAGTAATAAGAAATCTGGCATATTCATATGGAAAAACTTGTCAGGAGATTTTTCCAGGGCCAAGAAATTAAAAATAGAGAATGCCCTAATGACAGTTACTTGTGAGCTTAGTTAACATCTTTTAGGATGAACCCATAAAATCTGGCCACTGTTTCATTAAACATCTGCAAACTGGAGAACTCTTTAGCCCTTAGTCATAGTTTCTGCTCAATGTCTTAAAGCTGGGCTCAGTTCCATCTGTGACTCTTTTCTTCAGGCCTGGGGTGAATGCTAGTCATCAAAGTCTGGAACATCATTGTAGGAGTATCCCCAGTAGCAGGGGTAAAATCCTGGCAGGAACACCAGGATGCCAATGATCAGGACAGGAAAGGCCCGGTCTGCTCCCTCTTTGCCGATACACCCTGCCAGCAGGAGGGAGCCTATAATAATGAGAAAGGCACCAATGAAAAACAGCACTGTTGTAAGCGCAATGGCCTTATATGGGATCTTTGGCGGGCTTTTCTTAAACTGAAGGTCAATGTAGCCATCATCTGTACAAGAGAGTCTTGAGTATTTCACTTTGCTACTGGGAATTCCAGTAGCCAGGTTGGTGTGAGACGGCATCATAACACACTGACTCAGCTGGAGAATCCCCATGGACAGAGGAGCCTGGCAGGCTACAGTCCGTAGGGCTGCAAAGAGTGCAACACGACTGAAGTTACGGAGCGTGAATACACTGCTTCACCCCAAGCACTGAAAGGAGCAATTTCACTTTCCAGGTTACTTCTTCACCAGAGTCCGGGTGAAGCAGGCTGCTTGCCGACAGCTCGCTCATGGTTTTTTAATATGCTGTTGAGGTTGGTCATAGCTTTTCTTCCAAGGAGCAAGTGTCTTTTGATTTCATGGCTGCAGTCACCATCGGCAGTGATTTTGGAGCCCAAAAGATAACGTCCGTCACTGTTTCCATTGTTTCCCCATCTATTTGCCGTGAAGTGATGGGACCAGACGCCATGGTCTTTGTTTTTTGAATGTTGAGTTTTAAGCCAGCTTTCTCACTCTCATCTTTCATTTTCATCAAGAGGCTCTTTAGTTCCTCTTCGCTTTCTGCCATAAGGGTGGTGTCATCTGCATATCTGGGGTTATTGATATTTCTCCTGACAATTTTGATTCCAGCTTGTGCTTCATCCAGCTTGGCATTTCAAATGATGTACTCTGCATATATAGTCTGCCTGCAATGCGGGAGACCTGGGTTCAATCCCTGGGTCTGGAAGATCCCTTGGAGAAGGGAATGGCAACCCACTCCAATATTCTTGCCTGGAGAATCCCATGGACAGAAGAGCACTGTGGGCTACAGTCTATGGCCCACAAACAGTTGTGGACAAACAGTCGGACACGACTGAGATACTAACACACACACACTCTGCATGTAAGTTAAATAAGCAAGGTGACAATATACAGCCTTGATGTACTCCTTTCCAATCACCCATTATCACCACTGTCATTTAATATTATGCTGGAAGAATTATTCAATTCAATTAGATAAGAGGTACTAAAAGTGGAAAAGACAAAAAATTATCATTGATTGTATGATTGGAAAAATAAAAAGAATCAATTGCAAAGCTGTTAGAAACAGGAGGATAATTCAATAAGTTGAGTGGGCATGAGATAAATTCTAAAATAGTCAATATCTGAGAGTTTATGTTAACAGCAGTAACTTTGTAAATATAACAGAAGAAAAGATTCTACTTACAATTGGAATCAAACAAGATAAAACACCCATGAATAGAATGAATGTGGAAGATTCATACGGACAAAATCTTTGAAAAGAAAGACAAAAAGGAAGATTTGACTAAATGCAAATACTGCTTATCCTTAGAAAGACTGACGTGCAAAGATGACAATTCTTTTCTAATTCGTCTGTTGTTTTTGTTGTTCAGTCACTAAGTGGTGTCTGACTCTTGGCGACTCCATGAACTGCAGCATGTCAGACTTCCCTGTCCTTCACTACCTCCTGGAGTTTGCTCAAACTCATGTCCATCGAGTCGGTGATGCCAGTCAACCATCTCATCCTCTGTCATCCCCTTCTCTTCATGCCTTCAATCTTTCCCAGCATCAGGGTCTTTTCTAATGAGTCGACTCTTCTGTAGATTTAGTATAATCCCAGCAAAATATCAATGGACATTTCTGGGTTTTTGTTGTTCTTGTTTTGTTTTCCAGAACTAAACTGAATGCCAAGTTTTCAGAGCCCTACTTCCTTTGTTAATGATCTTTTTCTTCTCTTTTCTTTTCCAATGATATATTTCATGTTTTCAGGCCCATCATTTTTTTTCAGCGTCAATGAATGGAATTTCAGCTTTTTGGCCTGAAAAAAATCACAGCAAAATCTCAGCAAAATCTAAAGGAGCAAACGGTCCTTCATCCCCTGCAGCTGGAGAGAACAGCAGAGAGCATCCTTCATCCTCAACACACATCCTTGCAGGGATCATTGCAACAAAGGAACAGACGAATCACCTGTATTCCCAAAGCTGCCTCTGTGCCCTGAGAAAAGTAAACTCGATTTCCCAAAGGCTATAATTCAAGCTGGTCACTTTACTTAACTTATGTCGACACTGGCAAAGATAAAAATGGATAACTGTTTCCTCAAAAGCGTCACTATAAGCATTGTTATCTTTCTTTGTTTGGATTTCCTCTTCTTCCACCTGAAGCATAAGATAAACAAATCCACTAAATTTCTTATGTAAACAAAGACTTTGAGAGGCTTGCTACATTCACATTCACGCAGATAAGTTAAGGCTAAATTTTATACAGAAAATTGAGCATGCTAGCATAGCCAAGAATTTTCTAGTGGAAAAAAAGTAATGAAACATCCCTGCAATATGTTAAAGCATATTGTGGGCTTGCAAGCTAAGTCCCTTCAGTCGTGTCCAACTCTTTGTGACGCCATGGACTATAGCCCGCCAGGCTCCTCCGTCCATGGGATTCTCCAGGCAAGAACACTGGAGTGGGTTGCCAGGCCCTTCTCCAGGGAATCTTCCTGACCCAGGGATCAAACCCACACGTCATATGTCTCCTGCATTGCAGGCGTGTTCTTTACCACATCTGCTACCTGGGAAAACAAAACAAATTGTAAAACCACAGAAATTAAAAGTGCTTGATTCTAAGAGGAATAGAAGAAATTCCAGAAACAGACTCAAAAACTTTCAGGAAAAGAGTATAAAATAGAGAGGAAGTTTCAGACCAGTGGAGAAGAGATCAGTTATCTCATAAATGCTTGGGATAACTGGGTAAACATCTGGGAAAGAGTAAAATTGGATCTCTACTTTAGTATATCAAAATAAATTCCAGATGGAGTTAAATTATGATTTTTAAAAATAAAGCTATAAAAGAGCTGGAACAAACATGGGAGATTTATTTTTGTAATCCCAGATTGTGACAATCTTTCCAAACATGACACAAAAGTCAAAATTCACAAAAGAAAAGACCGATAAATCCAACTACATAAGAACTGAAAATTTCTTTGTGGCTAAAAAAAAAATACTATCAACCAAGTCAAGACAAAAAAGTAAATGATAAACTTGGGGGAAGCATTAGCAACATACAAGGTAATATATCAAGCTTCTTAACATTTAAAAGGTTTCTAACATTAAAAACAGAGGTCAACAGTTCAACAGAAAGATGGTCAAAGGACACAGACAGCTATTCACAGAAAAAGAAATACAAAAAAAAAAAAAAAAGATTTAAAAATATACAAAGAAAAACAAATGCAAATGACTTAGTAGAAAAAATATACTCGTTCTTACTTATAATAATATCGATGCAAATTCAAATTATAAAGTGATCTCATTTACCTCTAGTAGAAGAGGAAAGGGCTTCCCAGGGGTTGCTGGTGGTAAAGAACCTGGCTGCCAATGCCAGGAGATGTAAGAGATGCAGGTTCAACCTCTGGATCAGGAAGATCCCTTGGAGGAGGGCATGGTAACCCACTCCAGTATTCTTGCCTTGAGAATCCCATGGACAAGGGAGCCTGGCAGCTCATAGTGTTGCAAAGAGTTGGACATAACTGAAGCAACTTAGCACACAGGAGAGTAAAAACCACTTGTAAAGTGGGTCTATCCACAGTGTGTTCACTACAGTATACAAAACCGTCTGAATGGTGTCTGACTCCCAGTGACAGATCATAGAAGTCAGTTATTATTACTATCATTATTGAGGATAAAGGGTGCTATTCACATTTTATGACATAAATTTTATAAAATATAAATACAAAATTTTATAAACTTCTGACCACTCAGTTATCTTCCAGAAAGTTCGGGGGACTTAGGTGTGATTTGAGAGTATTTCTAGGACATATGTGCAGGTCTGGTCATTGCAAGCAAGAGACTGGGACCCATCTAAATGTCCATCAAGAGAGGAGGGGTAAAAATGGTATGGGCTGCGTTGTCGTACAGCAAAAACCAATGCAATACTGTAAAGCAATTTCCCCCCAATTAAAAATAAACTTAAAAAAAAGATGGTATGGAAATCCACACAATGGGGGATCCTAGTCAAGGAATGAGGCAGATGTTTGTATATGAAACATCTTGATATGTAGGAAGAAAATAAGCAAGAGGCTGATTGGCATGCTGTTCACCATTTGTATATAAAAGCTGGATATTCTTGTATATGCAAAGAATATTTCTGAAAAGACCTAAGAATCCTGGTATTGTCCTCTAGGCAGTTTCTTTTTAAAATACTTTTTTTTTTTTTCACTATGTTTCTATTACCGATTAAAAAGGCAAATCCATTTTTTAAGAGTGGAGAATTTTCAGTGAACATATTAACTCGTTACAGGGAAGCAGCCATTTCTGTGCTAAAGATGTTTGAAATACTAGCCTTCAAACATTTTAAAATCGAATGCCCTAGACGTCCATCTATGCCCTTGATTTCCATCTTCTTGTAGAAACATCCCACTGTGTAAGAGAAACAGCCTGCCTCACGGGAGGGAGACTCAGAAGAGGGATGAAAAGTCAGGTTGCCCTGACTTTATTGCAAAGGCCCTTTGAAATGCAGTAATTCATTCTCCCTCTGACTCGGCACCGTCAGTAACTGCTGATTCAGTAGTTCAGTGTCAGCTCTCCTGACCTGACCACCGCCAGCTCTCTCCAAGGGCACTCCAGGAGGCCCCTGAGGACTCTGGACTCAGGGGTTCTTGCGGGCCAGGGCTCCAGGGTACCCATGGATGCTCTGCCACCTTGTGCTGAGAGGCTGCTATAGCAACCAGACCATCCCCGCAAAGTGAAAGTGAAGTCACTCAGTCATGTCCGACTCTTTGTGACCCCGTGGATTGTAACCCACCAGGCCCCTCCATCCACAGGATTCTCCAGGCAAGAATACTGGAGTGGGTTACCATTTCCTTCTCCAGGGGATCTTCTCAACCCAGGGATTGAACCTAGGTCTCCTGCATTGCTGGCAGACGCTTTAACCTCTGAGCCACCAGGGAAGCCCACCGTCCAAAAAGGATTCTCTGGGTGGCAGGCCCGAGGGTTTTCAACAGAGGCCACTGATGAGACAGCCCTGCTCACTGTGGGGCCTGCTCCATGCTTTCTAGAACAATGGTTAGATATGTGAATTTTACACATGACGTGTACAAAAGCACTCAAAAAAATTGTGAAGTGCATAATTCAACAGTCACTGTGTGTGTGTCCTTAGCTGCTCCTTGAATTCACACATCCCTAACAGGGAGGGGGTCAGTCCTGCCAGCTCTGAAGGGGTTGTTTAACAGCTGAAACTTTGGAGTTTTCTTTTCTTTTTTTTTTTCCTTTTGTCCACAAATATCAGAAGGGCCACCATTTACTTTAGTAAAGCAGGCAAGAAGTTTCACCTAGTATATATCCAGCATGGAGCCTCTGACATCCAAGGAATAGTCCCCATGTGGAGAAGGCAATGGCACCGCACTCCAGTACTCTTGCCTGGAAAATCCCATGGATGGAGGAGCCTGCTAGGCTGCAGTCCATGGGGTCGCGAAGAGTCAGACACAACTGAGCGACTTCACTTCCACTTTTCACTTTCATGCATTGGAGAAGGAAATGGCAACCCACTCCAGTGTTCTTGCCTGGAGAATCCTGGAGACGGGGGAGCCTGGTGGGCTGCCGTCTGTGGGGTCACACAGAGTTGGACGTGATTGAAGCCACTTAGCAGCAGCAGCAGCAGCAGTCCCCATGGGTCAGTTTACATTTTAGCACCAAATAATCAATCTTCCCTCCAATTCCCTGTGTCAGGCAGCCTGTGTGAGGATTGACAGGGCAATCGCCTTCCAAGAAGAGACAGGGTACTCTTTCTGGTTGCTGGCTGCTGCGTGCTGTTAATACCTCCTTGTTTTCTCAGTCTCTTTTCCCATTTTCACCTTTTTCAGTTCTTCCACACCTGCTTAACCACTTCTTCCCATTAATTTCTCTGCCAAAACAAACAGTAGGGTTTCTCTTTTCCTGATTGGACCCTGACTGATCAGACACAAATAAGTGATAAGGCCCATGGTGGAGGAAGGAAAATATGCAGTGATAACATCACTGGACAAAAATCACACCTGGGTTTATAGTAGCACCTTTCAGCTGGTGAAAACAGGTGATACTGACACATGCTGAGAGTTTTTTATGTCCTAGGGCTGCCGTCTATGGGGTCGCACAGAGTCGGACACAACTGAAGCGACTTAGCTGCAGCAGCAGCAGCAGGCACTGTCTACACCCATGGCCTCGAATCACTGTGAAAGTGCAAAGTGAAAGTGTTAGTCGCTCAGTCGTGTCTGACTGTTTTCGACCCCACGGACTGTAGCTCACCAGGCTCTTCTGTCCATGGGATTCTCCAGGCAAGAATGGGTAGCCATTCCCTTCTCCAGGGGATCTACCCGACCTAGGGGTCAAACCTGAATCTCCTGCATTGCAGGCAGATTCTTTACCATCTGAGCCACCAGGGAAGCCCAGAATCACTACAGTGGATTGAGTAAAATGCATGTCTACCCAGAATCTCAAAATATGCCCTTATTTTGCAATCGGGTCATTACAGGTGTAATTAAGGTAAGGAACTAAATGAGATCATCTTGGAAGAAGGTGGTGTCCTTATAGGAAGAGGGGTGGGTACACACAGAGCAGAAGGCCAAGTGAGAGAGAGACAGAGGCTGGAGTGGTGTGACCACAAGCCAAGGACGCACCAGAACTGCAGGAGGCAGGAACGGTCCTCCCCAAGAGCCTCAGAGGGAGCAGGGCCCTGCCAACACCAGATTTTGGATTCTGGACTCTAGAACCATGAGGGGATACATTTATGTTGTTTCAAGATGCAATTCTGTGGCCATTGTTCACGGCAGCCACAGGAAGTTACATGATGGTTCCCTGAATTCTCCCAGAAAAGCTATCTTTAAAAAGCAGTGAGGGGGACTCCCCTGGCTGTCCAGTGGCTAAGACTCTGTGCTTCTACTGCAGGGGCTGTGGGTTCAGTCCCTGGTCAGGGGACTAAGGTCCTGCATGCTTTGCAGTGCAGACAAAAACATAAAAAATTAATTAATTTGCAAACAACTGTCTAATTGGAAAAGGCCCTGATGTGGGGAAAGATTGAGGGCAGGAGGAGAAGGGGACGACAGAGGATGAGAAGGTTGGATGGCATCATTGACACAAGTTTGACCGTTTGGACATGAGTTTGAGTGAACTCCGGGAGCTAGTGAAGGACAGGGAAGCCTGGCATGCTGCCGTCCATGGGGTCGCAAAGAGTTGGACACGACGGAGTGACTGAACAACAACAAAGTTTTAAAAATCAGTCAGGAGACCTGGGTTCCTTCCTATGGATCTCCTGGCTTGTCCCCAAAGAAGCCACATTCTCCATTCTTCATGCTTCCTTAAGGTCTTTCATCGCCAGGTTACCCCAGAGCTCTTCTCATCCTGGGGGAAGCCCCCTGCCCCGCCCCGGGGTGAGCCCAGCCCCCAGACCCGGCCTCCTCGCACTCCCTCTCAGTTTGTACTCTGAGAGGAGCTGCTTCTGGGGACTGTCGGGAGTGAGAGGATAATGCCCAGTGAGGGTAGCGGGGTGGGCGAGCAGTGCGGGGTCCTAGACAAGCAGCCACTTTCCCCGTCCCCCTCCCCCACCGTGAGAGTGTCTGAACCAGTCACCTGGGTGACTGGCACCCACATTTGCTCTGCATCTTTATCGAAGACCAGCGGCCACAGGCCTGGACCATTAAAAGGCCTTAGGTCTGGATGAGAGGTGGTTCCAAAGGGCTGGAAAAGACGTGATGTGATTGTGGGAGAGGAGGAGTGGGTGAAGTTCTAGCACCAAGGAAGGGAGAAGTGGGTCTTAGCGGCTTCTCAGGATTCTGGGTCCCCAGGCCCCTGCTCGGAAAGCCCTTCCAGAGGCTGGCTTCTGTCTCTCTCCCTCTTGTTTCATAATAATGACCACGGTGGGCCCGTCCCGCTGGACTTGACAAATGAGTGGACATCTAGCTTCCTGCAGATGTCTAAAAGCCCACCTGGAGGACCTCAGCGGGCCCCAAGCTGGCCCCCAACCTGGCTCCCGGCGCTCAGGGATCCCGGTGCGTTGAGAAATTCTCAAGGCGTCCACCAGGGGGCAGCCACACCCAGAGCGCCCTCCTCCACGGCCCGCAGACAAAACCCAGCATTTCTGGAAATAACTGGGATACCTGTGGCCTTACGTAGACACAACCAAGGAAACAGAGGGCCCAGTGACTCTAACTCCCTGACTCCTTTTGGTATTTGCATTTAGATTTGTATATCCAAGGAATCAGTTAAAGAATTTACCAGTTTACCCATTATTAATCCATCCTTCACTTTCGGTACGTTTCTTCTCTTCTCAAATCCTCATAGCCTTTGGTTACCTCCCTTAATCTGACTTAGTATTTACGTCTCATTTTTTTTTTTTTTTTTTCCAGCATTTGTGCGCCCAGAGCGAACCCATCTACTGATGTGGATTTAAGACCTGGCGTCCCCCGGGAGAGAGTCACAGCCATTAACCTGTTCTCCACACAGCCTTGCCTGGAGATTCAAAGACTGTGGAATCCATAACAATTTTCTCTGCCTGTCAGCTTCTAATTCTTGTGATGGCTGCTATTGAATTACTATAGTATCCTCAGGGGAGGCTGAAGTTCAAAGCCAGTGCAAAGATAATATTTCTAGTCATATTATCAGAATTTGCAATTGCCTTCTTTGGGGCTCAGTCTGCTTTTTTTTTTTTTTTTTTTTTTAATGTCCCAACCCACATGCTGGACTATATTCTGTCTTGTCTAAGCAGACCTTTAGGTATACTGTACAGATGGTATTGGGGTTATTTTTGAGAGTAAATTGTCTCATATTACCAAATGATATCTCATAAAGAAATGATAGAGTAGAGTTAGTGTATATAAAAGAATAAAGTCAGAGGCCCCTTGTTCCTTCCCCACCTCACAGGCTCCTAGGAGCCCTTGACTGGTCAGCGAGGGCAGAAGTTAAGAAAGCACACACCTCCTGCTGGCCTTGGTGTGTCCTTGAACCTCGCTGAGGCTCGGTTTCCCCAGCATGGAAGTGAGAACTGTGGTCCAGTTAAGCCCCAGGGAGCTTGTTCTCCGAAGCCGACTGTCCAGTGAACCACACGTCATACCTAATGTGGGGCCATTTGCCCAGCCAGACCGGGTGCCCCCTGCAGAGGTGAGATGCCCTGCCATTCTTTGAATTGGTTAGTGCAGCCCAGCTCACGGTCAGTCCTCAGTCCTGTAGGAGGCTCACAAGCCTGAATTGTCTGCTCATAGAGTGGGTCCACTTCTTCAGGGCGAATTCCACAATTGGTTCCCAGTCTACAGAGCAAAGCTGGAGATCATGCCCTCTTCTATACAGAAGAGTGGAGAAGGAAATGGCCACCCACTCCAGTATGCTTTCCTGGAGAATCCCACGGACAGAGGAACCTGGCAGGTTACAGTCCATGGGGTCACAAGAGTCGGACATGACTTAGTGACTAAACCACCACCATATACCAAAGAGAGTGAGGGTCCTGGCATCCGAATGGGAGGTGTCAGTGAAGACAGCTCGATGCAGTGTCCCTCATTATGGGGACCGGGCTCTGAGGGTCCATGGCCAGGACCACGCCTCGTCAGCTGCCGCCAGTGATCCTGCCTGC
This sequence comes from Bos indicus, assembly GCF_029378745.1. Lineage (NCBI taxonomy): Eukaryota > Metazoa > Chordata > Mammalia > Artiodactyla > Bovidae > Bos > Bos indicus. The sequence goes on along the minus strand of NC_091760.1, from coordinate 1,739,228 downwards.
CTCTGCCACCCAGGCGGGCAGCCCTGCAGAGGCAGGATAGTCTCCTTGACTCAGCTTTCTATCAAGTGTGCTGTGGGGCTGGCCTGGGGCTATTCTTGCTCCTCAAAGCAGAGGTTGTACGTCAGCGGGTCTTTGAGCAGAATCAGTTCAAGGGCACATTTTGTTTGGCCTACACATTTTTTTTAAAAAATTGAATTAGTTGCCAACTTTTAAAAATCAGGAGATTTCAAATAGTATCCAGATTTCCAACTTCTCTTAAAAACCAGCTAGTCCACCAAGACTCTGCCCAAAACTCATACACAAAGCTATAATTCAAAAAGACCCATTCACCCCTGTGTTCATAACAGCTCTATTCACAAGAGCCAAGACATGGAAACAAGCTAAATGTCTACCAACAAATGAACAGATAAAGATTTGGTACATATATACAATGGAACACTACTCAATCACTAAAAAGAAATTAAGCGGCATTCTTTCATTCCATGTAGCAACATGGAGGTACCCAAAGATTATCATACTAAATGAAGTCAGGAAGAGAAAGACAAATACTCTGTGATATCACTTATTATATGAAATCTAAAAATGAAACTAATGAAGTTTTTTACAAAACAGAAGCAGACTCACAGATGTAGACATCAGACTTGTGGTTTTCAAGGGGCAAGGAGGGTGGGAGAGGGATGGACTGGGAGTTTGGGGTTAGCAGAGGCAAACTCTTATATATAGAATGGATAAGCAACAAGGCCCTACTATAGATGCAGGGAGCTATATTCAACATCCTGGGATAAACCATAATGGAAAACAACATGTGAACGAATGTCTGTGCTGTGCTGTGTTTAGTCGCTCAGTCGTGTCCAATTCTTTGCAACCACATGGACTACAGCCCACCAGGCTTCCCTGTCCATGGTATTCTCCAGGCCAGAAACTGGAGTGGGTTGCCATGCCCTTCTCCAGGGGATCTTCCCAACCCAGGGATTGAACCCAGGTCTCTTGCATTGCAGGCGGATTCTTTACCAGCTGAGCTACCAGGGAAGTCCAAAAGAATGTCTATATGTATGTATGTATGTATGTATATATATATATATATATATATATATATATATATATATATAAACACTGAATCACTTTGCTGTACAACAAAATTAACACAACATTATAAATCAACTACAATAAGAAAAGAAAGAGAGAGAGACTCTGCCTGAATTTCTGGCTGGCTGAGAATACCTGGGACCCAGTGACAGCCTCAACCCTCCCTTCAAAGGAGTCTTCCACCTGGGACTTTACTCCTTTGCTTTCTCGCTGTAGGATCAGGGGTGTCGATGGGAATTTATCCATAGGCAATCACACTTCCTTATTCCAGAGCCCCTGAGCTGCCTGGGCAGAGACCCCCAAGAACCCACATTGACTTTTTAAAAAGTATCAGAATGCTATTAACAGAACACACACCACAGATCATGCTAAAAGACTCTAATTTTTTTAAAAGATGTTGTTATCACAAAACACCTGTTGTCCTATCCAATGGACACATCAACTATTGCATATGAAACACTGAGATTCTGGTTTTAAAGAGCTCAGAACAGTGCCTGGCTCATAGTTAGCACTCCATGCGTGTTAAAGCAAAATTTTAAATTTGGTAACAAGCATTTGAACACGGTGTGGCTTATAAGAGGTTTGATGGACATGGGGAAGTGAGTGAAACGCCTGGTCCTTCAAGGACGGGGAGGACTATAGCTCATGGGGTAGGAATCCTGCCTTAAATGGGGCAGGAATCTCAGTTGGGGAACGTGAACCGGTGATAAACAACTATTCTGTGTGCCTGGAATCCCCGAGTCTGCCTGCCGCTGAGGGTCACATTGTGGACCACGTGCGCTCTGGGTCCCTCTCCAAACCTGCACACTCAGCCTGCTTTCCTGCACTAGGGGTCATCTGTGTCTGTCACAGCAGGGCGGTCACATGGGGCTGGAGATACCAGCCATCACAGGTGGGCTTCCAGCAGCCCAAGAACCCCAAGATGGTGGGTAAAAATGTGTCTGTGTGCAACTTGGCGGGGGGGTGGGGACGGGGGTGATCATGGTTTTCATTAGATTTTCAAAGTACTCTGATGCAAATAACCACTCCTCTTGGAGACTAGTAACCTTGCCAGGCTTCCGCCTCAGAGATGCTCCGTCAGGAACCCCACCTTCAAGCTCACGAAGAAATCACTGTCTATTACATGAAGCAAGGACTGGGTACCAATGGTCTATCTGAGGATGACCTGCAATCCTTGGGTATTGCTTCGAATTTATACTATGTGCATTTATTTATTTTTATTATAACATAAATATTTATATTATTTTTATTATTTTATATGCAGGTTTCTAACAAGTATGTTTTCTGTAAGGATTCCATCCTCTTTATGCCCAGGCAGGCAAGTATTCAGGACGGGGCAGGTGACCCAGGACCTCTGGGGAAGAAGGCTGAGACCAAGGGTGTATGTCCTGTGAATTTCTCAGCTAGGCTCATGAGTATCTTTCTGCTGCCATGAGCAAGTCCCTGGAACCATCTGCCCCTACCCCTGAATTCCTTCCCTATCCTCCAGTTGGGAGGGAAGTGTCCAAGGGAATCTCTGTCTTGTGAAGAGCCAAGAGGAACACGCTATCCCGAGCTGGGGTGGCTGCTGGAACAAACTAACCCCACCTAAGGGGCTTCAATCAGTACAAAACCCTTGTTTTTGCAGTTCTGGAAGCCTGAAGTGTGAAAGCACAGTGTCTAGGGGCCACGTTTACCCTAAAAGCTGTCTGGGAGAGTCCTTCCTTGCCTCTCCCAGGTTCTGGGCATGACCCTCAGTCCTTGGCTGGCCTTGGTGTGCTGCTGCATCACCCAGTCTCTGCTTGAATTTCCCTCTTCTTATAAGGACATCGAAAACTTCCCTGGTGGCTCAGAGGGGAAAGCATCTGCCTACGATGCAGGAGACCCAGGTTCAATCTCTGGGTTGGGAAGATCTCCTGGAGAAGGAAATGGCAACCCACTCCAGTTCTCTTGCCTGGAAAATCCCATGGACGGAGGAGCCTGGTAGGCTACAGTCCATGGCGTTGCAAAGAGTCAGACATGACTGAGTGACTTCATTTCATTTCACTTTATAAGGCATCAGCCATATTGGATTAGGGTCCACCTGGTGGCTCTGCAGTAAAGAATCCGCCTCCCAATGCAGAGAGAAGGGTGCAATCCCTGGGTTGAGGAAGATTCTATAGAGAAAATGGGAACCCACTCGAGTATTCTTGCCTGGAAAAGCTCATGGACAGAGGAGCCTGGAAGGCTATAGTCTGTGGGGGTTGCAAAGCCATACACGACTTAGTGATGAAACAACAATGACCGTACCTTCCTTGATCACATCTGCAAAGGCCTTATTTCTAGGTACAGTCTCATTCACAGGTGCAGGGGTTATGACTTGAAGGTGTCTTTGGAGGGGGGAGGGGGACACAATTCAACTGTGGTGGGCACATCATCTCAAAAGGCCCTGCCACCCCAGTCCCCTGGGTTGCCCCCTGCCCACACCCACACCTTCCCCCGGGTCTTTTTTTTTTTTTTTTTCATTTCTTTATTTGGCTTCTCTGGGTCTTAGCTGTGGCATGTGGGATCTAGTTGCCTGACCAGGGAGTGAACTCCAGCCCCCTACCTTGGGAATGCAGAGTCTTAGCCACTGGATGACCAGGGAAGTCCCTCCCAGGGATCTTGAGGTCGTGGGTGCCACCATCCCTCCTACCATGATACCTGAGAACCTTCCCCCTTGGTACACATTCTGAAGTGGGATTATTTTTTTTTCCTGCATCTCAATCCTGCAGCACTGAGATTGAGTTACGTGAGTAGGAAATGTGTGTGTGTGTGTGTCCTTATGTATCTGTGTGTGTTTCTGTGTGCATGTGTGTGCCTGTGGGTGTGAGCCTGTGTCTGTGTGTTTTGGAAGGGGGTTGTGTGTGTGTAGGATGGTCATAAGGGAGGAGTGGGAAGCAGGAAAGCATAGAGAGGATGGAGCCTCTGTAGTGAGGGTACAAGTAAAAAGGGAAAAGGATGTCCTGTAACAAGGGGGAAAGCATGCTTGTGACAAATATGGAAGTGTTATGCCTTTGGTCTCAGTTCCATAAGAAAGGTGTGTTCATCAGGATGTTGATTCTGTTACTTGTGTGTGCATGCTAAGTTGCTTCAGTCATATCCCACTCTTTGCCATGGACTGTAGCCCACCAGGTTGCTCTGTCCATGGAATTTTCCAGGTAAGAATACTGTAGTGGATTTCCATGCCCTTCTCCAGGGGATCTTCCCAACCCAGGGACTAAACCTGCATCTCCTGAGGCTCCTGCACTGCAGGCAGATTCTTTACCACTGAACCACTAGGGAAGCTCATTCTGTTACTTTAACAGAAACCAAAATGACAGTGGCTAAGGAAGATCAGAGTTGGTTTCCCATTCTTGTGAAGTTTGAGCTGGTGATTGACCAGACCCTGGCCCATGCCATTGCCCAGGGACCCAGATTCCTGTTGCTCTGCCATCTGTGAAAACACAGTCCTTTTCCAGACTCAAAGCTGGCTCACCACCTCATCCATGTCCCAGCCAGTGGTAAAGGAGAAAGGGGGCTGGGGGACATATCCTTTCCTTTTCAAGGCTCACCGGGAAACTGCACTCATCACTCCCCCTTCTGCTGGCCAGAATTTCATACACATGACCTTGCTAGCTGCAAGGGAGTCAGGGAAATATGGCTTTTATTCTCAGAGGCCATGATTGCAGGGATTTTGCTGCAATTAACAAGGCAGTCATGGATACTGGGGAATGACTGACAATCTATTATAGAAGGAATGTGATTTTAGAAATATAGTGACATTAAATCACCCTTTCACCCCTTATGATAGACAAAAACCCCAATTATACTCATACAATAAAGAAAAAAGGAACATGTGATTAGAAAAATCAGCTCATCAGGGAGGCTCTGTCCAGTTTTGACTGGTCCTGGGGTCAGGACGACCGCTTCATCTCGGGAAGGTATGCACTGGGTCGCTCCACAGCCAGCTGGTTCTCAATGACGTAACATGCCCTGCAGCTCTCCAGAATCCGGGCCTGAAAGTACGCCTTGTCCTGCTCCTGCCAAGTGTCGGACTCAATGTACACGTTGTATGGGTCATGGGAGTGCTCCAGTTTCTTGGAGCGGATGTAACTCAGCATGATGCCCAGGGTGAAGAAGCCGAAAAAGCCGAGGACCATGAGGATGTAGAGGGCTGCCAGCTTGCCGTCCTCATGGCCTGGGAACCTGCGGGCCAGCCCAGTCGTGTTGCTGCCCTGTTGAACCGTCCCCTGCCATAACTTGGTCAGCACAGGTGTCACGGCTGTGGCGTTAGACAGGATCATCCTGAGAGTCAGGTTTCACTCCGGGAGGGTGAACTTCCCAGGAAAACTGTCTTAAAGAAAAGTGCAACCTGAAATCACAAAATATGGACTGGCCCCAAACCCACCCCCCCAGCCACCACCACCACACACACACACCACACAGATTTTTTAAAAATCCCAGTGACGGCGTACCCTAACCACACTCATCTGTTATGGGATGTGCCACCTGGGATCTGCACAGTGCCCTCTCTTGATGGGTCAAATGATTAATTGATTCACGTTTATTTCTATTCACCATTTCCAGCCCCTGTCACTGCAGGTGATCAGCAGGAAGAGCTCCTTGAATGCACATATTTTGTGATAGGTGTATCTTTTAGTTTATGTGCTATGGACCAAACTGTGTCCCCCTCAATTTATATGTTCAAGCTGCAACCCCTAATGTGGCTGGAGGTAGGGTCTTTAGGAGCTAATTAAGGTTGTGCATGTATGCTCAGTCGCTCAGTTGTGTCTGACTCTTTGCAACCCCATGGACTACAGCTGGCCAGGCACCTCTGTCCATGAAATTTTCCAAGCAAGAATACTGGAGCGGGTTGCCATTTCCCACTCCAGGGGATTGTCCCAACCCAGGGGTCAAACTTGCGTCTCCTGGGTTTCTTGCATTGGCAGGTGGAATCTTTACCACTGAAGCACCTAGGTATGGTCCTGAAGGTAAGGCCCTAATCTGACAAGGCAGTGGCCTTGTAAAGAAGAGAAAGAGAGACCCTTGGCCTGGGTTCCTGTCTGGCACTGTGACTTTCCCAAACTTCCCAGGTGATCCTACTTGGTAGCCGTGATTGAGAACCCTAACCCTTAGGAAACTGACCAATCAGTGTATTGTGCTCCCTGAATACCTGGAAGAACTTTCTAAGAAGAGAAATAGAAATTTCATAGCATAATTTTCTAATCTTGTTTGCTTTTCAGATTTTCTTTTTCAGTCTTGTGCATCCATCATACAACCTGAACAGGAGTTTTGGAGAAAAATTCCTAAGTCATCACCGTGACCTCAGCTGCCCCCATCTGAACTCACGCTGGCATCTCTGCTGAGCCTGTCAGAACTTGGTGGCAAACCAGAAAAGCCAAGTGAATTAACTGCCTTTCAAATAACAATGCTGTTATTTTTAACGAAAAGTCTCTTCTGACTTTACACTTATTGTATCACTTTTGCTAAATGCATTCTGTGCCCCCAAGGCTTGCCTGCTGAGTCTCATGGTGTGTTTGCATAATGAGTCACACGATGAGCTTGGCAACATCCTCTAATAATCAGCACGGTACAAATGACACGGAACCTAATCTGCACGACAGCTGGGGGCTGTGGCCCATTCCCTAAGTTCACATCCATTATAATGCCAAAGCACTGCCTGGTGGCCACAGTTAAGACTGCTGGACTCCAGTGGATTTGGAGACCAGCTGATTCAACGACCTTAACTTTATAGAAAACTGGGCTGGATAGAGGTGAGCTGACTTGCTTGAAGTCATGTCTCCTATTAAAAATGCACCCATAAACTTTAATCTTTTAGCCATGGACTCACATTTTATTAGCACAGAAAAGGAGTTCTCCGGATCTTGCAGAGAGACGGTGGATCTGTATTTAGGCTCAAAGAAACTGAGAAGCCAGCCACTTGTATCAGATAAAACTGGGTCTACCCAAGTGGGGACTGGCTTCTGATCTAAATAGGCAACAGATGAACCCTCTCCTGGACCAGGGAGAACCACAGGTTTTTGTATCTCGCTCAGGGAATATGGGGCTGGAGGAGGCAGAAGCAGCAGGAAGCAGGAAGCAGGAAGCAGGAACCAACTCCAAACACAACCAGCTTGATGCTCAGCTTGTGCTGAACATTTTCAAACTGGCCTTATTGGGCCCAGAAAGAGGGGAGGGTTGGTTCCAGAAGTTTCTGCTTCTGCTTGGGTTTGAGACCTTTCATAGGGTCTCACTGCCCCTAATCAAGGTTTGTTGTTCAGTTGCTAAGTCATGTCTAACTCTTTGAGACCCCATGGACTACAGCATGTCAGCCTTCCCTGCCCATCACCATCTCCTGAAGTTTGCCCAAAGTCATGTCCATCGTGTCGATGATGCCATCCAACATCCGATCCTGTCACCCCCTTCTCCTCCTGCCTTCAATCTTTCCCAGCATCAGGGTCTTTTCCAATGAGTCAGCTCTTCTCATTAGGTGGCCAAAGTATTGGAGCTTCAGTTTCAGCATCAGTCCTTCCAATGAATATTTAGGGTTGATTTCCTTTAGGATGGACTGGCTGGATCTCCTTGCTGTCCAGTTAAGGTTAGTGCAATTTTTTTTTCAAAGCTTAGTCCCAGGGCTTCTGGTCCACTGACTCACTCAGGATTCATGACTGTGGGCTGCTGGGATGAGCTGAACAGTTGCAAATGGAGACCAAGCAGGCCTCCGGCACTGCCCCCCTGTAGCAGGGGGAAGCGGGGGCAGCAAGTGATGTCACTGTATTCCCAGCACAGGCCTCACCTTCTGCATTTTTCCCTGGAGTTCCGGCTCTGTCACATATCAGCACTGATAACAGGCTTTTAGAGCAGTTTTCCCAGCACTGCACCTCTCACCCTTTCCTACGCGTTTACTGAAAGGGCTTTTGTGGCTGACTCCAAGCTCTCTGCTGAAAGGGCCAGATTCTGGGGTGGAGTCCAGGAAGGAGGAAGGTCAGGGATACAAATTCCAGCCCTGGCTCAGTTCTAGTGAAACCAGGAGGCTCCCGGGGACCATAGCGGTGGGATGGGGGTGACATTCCCGTCACGCTTGACAGCATTCCCTAAGCCTTTCCTAGAAAGAGCAACCAGTTTTGAAATCAATATTATTTGCTTCAGGAAGCAGAACTAGGGACAAACAATTATGGATAAGCTTCATTTGGGTGAACAGGATCTTACTGAGTCAAGAATTCGGTGAGAAATTTCCAATTTTCCTTGGAAGTAACTGTCAACTGTTTTCATCTTTATCACAACACTATGTTCAAGGAGATCAAACCAGTCCATCCTAAAGGAAATCAACCCTGCATATTCATTGGAAGGACTGATGCTGAAACTGAGGCTCCAATACTCTCGCCACTTGATGCGAAGAGCTGACTCATTGGAAAAGACCCTGATGCTGGGAAAGATTGAGGCCAGGAGGAGAAGAGGGTGGCAAAGGATGAGATGGTTAGATGGCATCACCAACTCAATGAACATGAATTTGAGCAAATTCCAGGAGATAGTGAAGGACAGAGAAGCCTGGCATTCTGGAGTCTATAGGGGTCACAAAGAGTCAGACATGACTGGGTGGCTGAACACGGAATGTCCAAATTGCCTCTCGGCAGCAAAGAAGCCAACAGGGGCTCAGACCCTTCCAGGCAGTCAGCTGGCTTTGTTTTGGGCTTTTTACCTCCTTCCCTCGCATAGTCTCAAAAAATCAGGATGAAACCTGTACAGAGGCATGACATCCGACTGCCCTCAAAGATCGGAAAAGGACTCCCTGCTGGCTCTTGAGTCTGGTCGTAGGACCAAGAGCTTCTCAGACCTCTCTGTGGGTTACAGAGAGGAACTCTGAGGTGTGAAGGGTGGAGATGGGAACCAGGGAGCTGATGAGAGGGACTGGGTCAAACTGTGTGTGTGAAAAAGACGAGCCTTTTGGCATGGAGAATGGAAGGGCATTCTCTGGGAGGACACATGAAGTCACAGAGAAGGAAGAATCTCACCTGCAGCAAATTAAATGAACTCGGGGAGCCCCGGTTTCCTCATCTGAAAACTGAGGTTAATGGGATTCTCCCTGACTGTACTACAGGGTTTAAAGGAGGCATGGAATGAGCCCACAGCTTTCCTGTCTTTTACTTTCGCTGGTTTCTCTGCAAAAAAGGTGAGACCCCCGTGTTTGATTGTCAAAATTCCATGAGTCCACCATAAGCGCATGTCTGAGCCAACTGGTGAAGCCCCTTTAAGAAGTCCCCTCCTCTACTCTGGGCCCTTACAGTGCTCTGTCTCTACTGCCCGGATTCTAAGTTGTGTTGCAATCCTTTGTAGACATTTCTGTGCATTTCCAGGGGGCTCAGTAAGGTCAGAGACTGTCTTGTTCACCTTGACCTCACTCACATCTCCAGAATGACTCAGTAAGGGTTTGCTGAATTAAATAGGAAAGTGCAATCAACTACGACATGAATGTGAAGAGCAAATAATCAATAAAGTAGAATTCACACTGGAAAGAGCTTAGTGGGTAACCCAAGGAAAACCTCTTTCAATGTAGTCTGTTTTTATGTAATAAAATTTAAATTATTTTTATGTATAGTTAGTTAGCATTATTTATTTTATATATTAAACTTGATGTTAATATAGTTGTATCTTATATTATATATAGCATGCATTATATATAATATTAATATAGCTTTATATATATATATATATATGCAACTCTTCTTTTCCTAAAAAGGTTTAAGACCATCAGTAATTGTCAATACAGCAAAATTTTTACTCCTCCCTTCCATTTCCCGTAACTTACTCTGCCTTTTTCCATAGCACTTATCAACTGCACTCAGTATAGTTTTCTGGTTTCTTGTGTTCATTGTTTATCATTTGTCTTCCCTATCTTTGGAGGGCTTTGGAGGGCCAGGATCTTTGCCTGTCTTGTTCCCATGTACCCCAAAGACTAGAACGATGTCTGGCATACGGCAGGAACAGAGTAAATATTCACAGATGCAGGCATGCATGTGTGAATACCTGTGTAAGTAAATGTCACATTCAACTCCCAGAAAGCCCCAAACACACAGAAACTGTCTCACCAGCTCTGCCTTCAGAGACTTGAGATGACAAAAGCGAGTCCCTTAGAGGTCTTCACGGTGTACTTTATTTTCAAAACAATCCACTTCCTAAGAACCTATCAAAAGCCAGAGATAACCTGAATATTCTGGAAACCAAGGTTGACTTCCTCAGACCCAACCTCAGCTCATCTCTGATGGGCAGCATGAAACAGACCAGAGCAAGCCGAAGGGTTTTGCACCCCGGTTAGAAGCCCATAGATCAGAGTCCACTGCACCTGCTGGCAATTTATTGATCACATGATTTAAAGCAGTGGCCGACCACAGCAAAGTTCCCCATCATCCTGACCATAAGTAACAGCTGTGGTTATTGACAAGCCCTTCCTTTATGGAGCTGGAAGCTCTTTATTAACCTGAAAGGGGACTCAAACGGTCAGTTCAGGTACAGCAGTCTAAAAAAATCGAGGGTGGAGCTTGGGAGTGATGGGGATTGGGTGGGTGGGTTAGCACCTGATAGCCTGGGCACATAACAGGTGATTGGTACCAGGTCAACTTTCTTCTAAAAGTTCCAGGCTTCCCCCACTTAAAATCAAGATCAGATATCAGTAATGTTCTCCGTGTCCCATGCCTTTTCCCTGGGGACATGCCAAGGCCCAAGAACTTTTCTGGTCCCCCAAAAGGAAAAAGTCCCCTTTGAGGCCGGTGTGTATGCGTCTTGCCTGATCTGGAGGTCTCTGAACCCAAGCGGGGGCTAAGATCGTGGGCAGTTTTAGTTTTCTTTGGATGTCTTTAAGTATTTCCCCAACTTTCTACAGGAACGACTGTCATTTAATAACAACGGGGGAAAGTTGTTATTTGGCCCTGAGATGATTTTTCTCTGCATGCGTTCTAGAAGTGAAGAGGACAGAGGGGAAGAAGGCATGAGCCAGGGTCATCTACTCTGCCTTCCAAGGGGGTCGCTGTGCCCCCTGCCTGGGGCACCCGCAGCAGCCCAGAGGGGCTGAGACCTGTGCCTGGACTCTCCCCTCAGGGTCGCCCGATTTAGGGCATCGCGCGCCGCCAGGCGAGAAACCGGGAGGCACGAGCCCTTGACTTACCGGGTCTGGGGCGCGGAGAGAGCCGGGTGCGCAGCGGGGTCCGCGCAGGACGAGCGCAGGGCACAGAAAACCGCGCGGCAGGCAGCGCGCTCGGCCAGGGAGCGCGTGGCGGGGCGGGCGGGGCCTTCGGAGTCACAGGGCGCCCCGCCCCATCCCCCGAGCGTCCCGGCCAAGCCCGCGGCCCCCAGGACACCTCGGTCCAGCCCCGGGGTCACCCCGATTCTCCTCACCCTGCGTTTAGCCCCAGCAAATGCTCTGGCACTCGGAGTAGGCGCAGAGTCCGCCGAGAGTTTGTATTAGAACTGCCAGCCAGCAGGACAGCCAGACGGCTAGACCTTCCTGGGGGTGGGAGGTTGGGGGTGGAGTTGGCAAACAAGAAACCGCAGTGGCCAAGAGAAGTCAGTCCCAGAGACCCCCCCCTACTCTCGGCCAGGCACTCACTAAACTCCTTTGCAAACAGCTCCAAACAATCACTTCAAGGACGCTTTTCAAAACTCCAGCTGACCCTTGTTAACTGTACCCAGTCAGTTCACTCAGTCGTGTCTGACTCTTTGCGACCCCATGGACTACAGCACGCTAAGCCTCCCTGTCCATCACAAACTCCCCAGAGCCTACTCAAACTCATGTCCATCGAGTCGGTGATGCCATCCAACCATCTCATCCACTGTCATCCCCTTCTCCTCCTGCCTTCAATCTTTCCCAGCATCAGGGTCTTCTCCAAGGAGTCAGCTCTTCACATGAGGTGGCCAAAGTACTGGAGTTTCAGCTTTAGCATCATTCCTTCCAAAGAAATCCCAGGGCTGATCTCCTTCAGAATGGACTGGTTGGATCTCCTTGCAGTCCAAGGGACTCTCAAGAGTCTTCTCCAACACCACAGTTCAAAAGCATCAGTTGAAACCCACTAGTGGCCATGCACCTATTCAGCAAGCTTTTATTGAGCACCCACTGACCAGGTGTCCTGTCCTGAGTTCGGGGTGCAGCTGTGGATCAGACAGATGGGAGGAGGGCAGTGTAGGAGGGTGCACAGGTGTGACTGGAGCCATCCATGCCTTGGCAGCCCAGACCCAAAGTTCCTGAGGTGGTGGGCAACAGACTTTAGGGCCATCAGGGGCAAAAACTAAGCCACGGCCCCAGTAACCTCCAGGCAAATCTTCCAGCAGCTGCCCACTAGCCTGGAGGTGGTGGGGGAGACCAGCTTGAGAGGGGCAGTTCCTAAATAACAGTCCCTTGAAAGTGCTAGGGAACAAGGTCCAGGCTTGCAGTCCGCAGGCAGGAAGCAGAGAAATTTGATTCTTGACCTAGAGATACAAGACATTTTCTCCTGCGCCTAAAGCCTTCAGGGATGCCAGTCACTTCTTGTGCCTCCACCTGGGAATTCTCTTGGGGAGGACCCCATTGAAGGCTCTGGTAAGCGGTCCAATGGGTGTGGCACCTTAGGATGCAGCCCAGTGGGTACAAGTGAAGCTGGCACTACCCTGCACCATGGTTGCTAGTCTAAACCCATACAGCCACTCTGGAAAGCCCTCAAGGGTCCATGGCCTTGATGTGCACTTATATTGTGTGAAATCTATTCTATGGTGGGAATCTGAATTGTAGAATAGCTTTATGCTTAGAAAAGTTCTTTGCAGTTTTACTTTAAATAACTAGAATCTAAGTGTCTCAAAATAGAAAAGTGGTTGCATTATGGTAGGTATTTTAGAATGTTATCCTACACACTGGAATATTGTATGTGGTCATTAGCATAATACTTACAAATAGCTGGTAACAACGTGGGGGACAATGTTTACAAATAGTTTGTACTGTTAAGTGAAAAATGCAAACCCTAAATGGTACATTGAGCCCATCTTTGCATGAAATGTTCCTTTGGTATCTCCAGTTTTCTTAAAGAAATCTCTAGTCTTTCCCATTCTATTGTTTTCCTTTGTTTCTTTGCATTGTTCATTCAAGAAGGTTTTCTTATTTCTCCTTGATATTTCAGCTGGCCATATCTCTCTATTTTTTCTTTGCCTTTCACTTGTCTTCGTAGCTGTTTGTGAGGTCTCATCACAAATCCATTTTGCCTTCTTGAATTTCTTTTTCTATGAATGCTTTGGTCACCACCTCCTGTACAGTGTTACAAACCTCTGTCCATAGTCCTTCAGGCGCTCAGTCTACCAGATATAGTCCCTTGAATCTATTCATCACCTCCATGGTATAACCATAAAGGATTTGATTTAGGTCATACCTGAATGGTCTAGTGGTTTTCCCTACTTTCTTTGCATTATTTCAAAAGACTGTAAGATAGCATACCACAATCTTATTATCTGCTACTGATGGCTTCCATTGGATTCATTTTCATATTTATACCATTCTGTATTTTCCTTTCCTTTTTTTTTTGTAGCAACTATATTCTTTAATATTTAGGAAAAAACATAAACTATATCTGAAAATTCCCTAGATTCTACTCCCTCAAGGTCATGCTGTATGTACGTAGTATTTTTTTTTTTTTTTTTTTTTTGCTTACCTTTTCACAAAGAACTCCATACCAAGAAGGAAAAAAATGGATCATGGAAGCAAAACTCTTTGTCCTCTTGAACTTACATGCTCCCCTTTTCAGTAATAACCTGTGGACCAGGTAAGCATGCATGGATGGAGCACCCCAGAACATCTACAGAGACCCCTCCTTGTCAGGGATTGGGGTGATGTCTCAACCTTTGACAGTATTATCAGCAATAAAGTAATTCCTCACACGTGGGATGGAATCAGAGAGAGAAATAAGAACATCCCCACTCATTAGGACCCTGTGCTTGCTTCCACTGCAGGGAGCCCAAGTTCAATTCCTGGTGGAGGATCTAAGATCCTGCATGCTGAGAGTCGTGGGAAAAAAAATATTGCCATTCACAGAATACCTTTTTGAAGACATTTCCAAACATACAAATATAGAGTCTGCACAGTAGCTGGGTGATGGGTGAGTTCTCTCTGCTGCACAGTAGGCTCCGCTGTGTGTGGAGGCAAGCGCAGAGTTCTAATGAATGCTGACGTCCTTATTTCTCACTCCGATTCTCTCCATCCCACCTGTGATGAGTCATTTTATTGCTGGTGATGCTGTTGCTGTCATTTCCTGCTTGTAATGATAAAACATGATTATGGATGAGAAAGAGTGTCTTTTGTCGCCTTTGGCGAACTTGAAGTGGCTTCTTTTCTTTCCTTCTTCTTTTACGCTCTCATTTTTGCCTCTTCCCATTTAACAGGTGTGACTGGCCTTAAACAATCTTAACAACAGAGCTGCAGAGTCCTTGAGTCATTTCGTTATTTTTTTTCCTCTGGCTCTTCACCTCCTCCCTTCTTCTTGGTCTCAGGAAGAAGGTCTACAGACTTGAGCCTTCTCCTTTCAGTGGGTTTATTCCTCTTCTTCCTGCATTCCACCTCAATGCAGAGGACATCCGAGGCCAGAGCTCCGGCCACTTCTCATTCTTTCTGAGCAAGATCACAGCTTGGAGAGCCTGGTCACATTCCCAACACTTTCCACACACTGCCACCCTCACCAGAGAGGACCGTCTTCGTTGGAACTCACCCTGGATACACATATGGAGCCTGGCATCATGCAGACAGCTCTGTTCCCCCTGGCTGCAGTCCCATGGGCATCCAGATGCCCCGGCATTAACCTGGGGACATTCCCTCCCCTGAGGCCCCCTTCCTTCTTGCTTTTTGACCCTTCCCCCAGGGCTGCTACTATCCCCAGGTGCAGCTCTCACCTCTCAATAAGAACGCCTGGAAAGCCAGCAACTTTTCTTGAGCAGCTGCAGGGCATAACCTGGGTGCTGCATTGTGCTGAAATTGTAATACTTCCTCCCCCCAAGAAGGACAAGGAGGAGGAGGAGGACATTGAAGTCCCTCTCCTGCCTCTGGTGACAGGTGGGGAGATGCAGAATGGTGGAAGAGAGCCTGGTGATGCCATCTGGGACCTGACACCACTCCCCCCCACCCACCCAGAGCTGCTCCAGCCATGTCAGCATCCCTCACAGATGAGTGAACCTGTTTGTGTCTCCTCTGCGGGCCACTAGACGCTCACATCTTATCTGTCCCTCTTCCTGTAGCCGACATCTCCCATCTGATTCATCTGGTCACAGGAGGCCAGCTTCAGTTTTCCCCTGGGGTTCCTCTTTGGGAGTCCTGCGCATAAGATGCATCTTTCCCAATGGCAGCATTTTCCTAACACCCTCTCAAGGGATGCTCCTGGTCCAAAAAGAAACCATCCCCAGCCTGCTTGGGGCCTACAGGCCATTGCAGCTCCCTAACCTCATTTCCCACATCTCTGCTCCTCTGAGCTCCTGGAGCAGCAGACGTGGCCCCTCTGTGCATGGCCCATCTTTTCCCCTGCCTCACACCCTTCCTCGGGTTCAGCCCTCTGCTTCCAGCTTCCCAAACCACAGGTCGATGATCATCCTCCAACTGGGGTTCAGGACTTGGTCAAATCCCAGATCTTCTGCAAAGGCCTTAGAGGAGGGAATGCGGGCCAGTTCAAGCCTCCAGGCAGAGGGTCTGTTTGTTTGCTTTAATTTTGAATTGGTTTTTCAAATTAAAAAAATGGAGAGCTCTTATACTAAAGATCTAGACATTTGGCTTCTCTCATCAAACCCAATGGATCTAGAAACTTCATGCCCGTATTTATCAGAACCGCAAGTGACAGGAGTTAATGGCACAGCCCCTTTCCAGAAAAATGCAAACTCTGTGTTCTCCCTGAGGCTTCCTTGGTGGCTCAGACAGTAAAGAATCTGCCTGTAATGCAGGAGACCCGGGTTCGATCCCTGAGTCAGGAAGATCCACTGGAGAAGAGAATGGCTACCCACTCCAGTATTCTTGCCTGGAGAATTCCATGGACAGAGGTGCCTGGAGGGCTACAGTCCATGGGGTCTCAAGGAGTCAGACATGAACTGACTAACACTTTTACTAACAAGGACACTTAGCCGGCCTGCCTGCTTCCAGGACATTATGGAATGTCCTGCCTAGTTCTGTGGGTATTCAGTTTGTCTCTTCTGTTCTAGGTCCTTCCAGAACAAAGTTTCTGCAAAAGCCTTTTCTCTGGCTGTTCCTTGGAAAAGACCCTGATACTGGGAAAGACTGAAGGCCGGAGGAGAAGGGGACGACAGAGGATGAGCTGGTTGGATGGCCTCATCGATGTGATGAACATGAGTTTGAGTAAACTCCAGGAGTTGGTGATGGACATGAGGCCTGGTGTGCTGCAGTCCATGGGGTTGCAGAGTTGGACACAACTGAGTGACTGAACTGAACTGAACTGATGTGTATGTTCTGTTTATCCTTTCAGAGCAATGGTTCTTGAATTTTCATGATTCTTTTGGGAATCTGAGAAAAGCTATGACTCTCCCCAACCCTCACCCCAAAGGCACACATGGGCAATATTTTCCCTATACCTCTGCAGACCTATGGACCCCTGATATGCTGGGTGATTCGTGGCTGTTACATTAGGATTTAGAGCAGGGACTGCCTCTTCCATAAAACAAATTCAATTCTATAGCATTAATTCTGTGGGGTGGTACTGTGACTGGTTCCACTGAATGTTGCCTGATGGGTGGATGGCAAGATCGTCCACTAAAACACTCACTAAGCTGCAGCTGTCCAGGTCTTGGGGCACCTGCACTAATTTTTGTCACCCTTGAGTCATCCAAACAGGACGACACGTCTGGCTACAGACCCACGAATCCAGGCAGCACAGCTGCCCTTGCATTTGACAAATAATGACCTTCACCTCATTATGACAAGAACACAAGTCCAATTAAGAAAGCTTTTCCAAAAGAAATAACAGTATTGGTTTACCCCCCACCCCCACCCCGCCTTTCTCCACCCCTTTATGCCCTGGAATAATGCTGGGCCGATAGGAACATGGATAAATTAATTACAGCCTGGAATGTTATTTATGGCTAAGAAAGAGCACTAAATCGACACATAAAGTGTTTGACATTTGAATACAAACATTTCCCTCGTGTTTATTTTTTTTTAAGACTCCGTCCATCCAGTTTACACTGACATATGTCTAATCCTTTTAAATGTTGTGGATTTAAGATCACAAAGGTAGAAATGTGCTGGCTGCTTTACTCAGCCAAAGAACAAGGAGATGCAGGAGAGAGATTAGCATCTCTTCAGTTCTTTGCCTGTCAGAGATTATTTTGGTGTACCTCCAATTCCTGATAACACAGAAGCACTCTTGTGGCCAAAGTGCCTGAAATGGAAGGGCATTGGCAAGCCTGAATTTAAAATCAGCATAGGCAGCCTTTCTGGGGATGTGTGTGAAGGTCACTGTTTTAGAAGTGATCTGTCCTTTCTAACACAGCCATTGTCATGGTTTCTGTGTTATTTCAACCGGGACCTCAGCCTGGAAGTCTAGATTCATGTGGGTTTCTGTGGGTCCTCCATGGGAATTGAAGGAATAAGTGAAGAAGTCAAGAGTGGTATCTGGCATGACTCAAAGGGGAATGAGAGGGAAAATATTCAAAGGAAATCTTTAGAAAGGCAAATTCCAAAATACCTTTAAGTGCAAGCTTTGTAAACAGTGAAAAGATTTGGATAGCAATCTTTCATTTATTAACTTTTAAACTTTTTGTTCATTTTATTTAAAATATTTTTTATTGAAGTAAAGTCAATTTATATTATGCTAGTTTCAAGTATACAGCACAGTGATTCAGTTGTATTTATATATTATTTTTCAGATTCTTTTCTCTTTATAGGTTATTACAAAATATTGAGTATGGCTCCCTGTGGTGTATAGTAGGTCCTTGTTGGTTGATAACAATCTTGATCTTGAAACTGAATCATTATTCTAAGTTATGTCCTAGTCTGAACTCAGACTCCTTTCCTTACAATTTTTATCAATAACCAAATCTTCTCCTTGGATGACTAGTCAGTTCAATTCAGTATTTACTGAGTTCCTCTATGGGTAGGTTGAAGGGCATTCAGTCAACGGTATGTTCAGATCCACTCACCTTGCAGATTAGAGTGAAAATATCCTTTCTCTTGCTAACCTTCCCCACATCCCCCCCAAACACACAGAAAGACTTCCCAGCAGAAACAGTCTTCTCTCCTTGCTGAGGATGGCTTTGAAGGTTCCAGCAGCAACAGAGCATCACCTCTGACCATGGTCCTCCACCCTCTTAATGATCTCGGGACTGTTTTTTTCTCCTTTCATTTCTGAAGCCTCTACCAAAGGCCAGCCTGTATCAACTTTTACCGGGAATCTCGCAAGAGTTTCTGGGCTGATCTCCTGGTCGAATCTGACCCCTCTTCCTTTGTCCTTGCAAGGTCCACTTTGCCACTTGTCATTTTCTGCCTCCCTCATCAGTAATCAATGACCTTACCAGTTCTCTTCCAGCAACAAGCTCCAGAAGGATGGGCTCTCCCGATGGACTTGCCTTTCTGTTCTCTACTGCAACCAGCAAGGAGCTTGGCATGTGGAAGAGGGATGCCTAGATAATTCTTGAATGGATAACTGGTTGCTCATCTATTTGTGGACTCGATATTCATCTATTCACGGGCTCAGTGGACATGAATTTGAGCAAATTCTGGGAGATGGTGAAGGACAGGGAAGCCCGGCGTGCTGCAGTCCATGGGGCCACAAAGAGTCGGACACCACTTAGTGACTGAACATCAACATCTATCCATGATTTGGGGGATGTCTCTTTCTGGGCCAGTCACAGACCAGACCATATCACCTGGTAGTATTTGAGCATGACAGAGCTTCAGTGAACATTTGCTGAATTGAATGGAATAGAAGAGAATTTTGGAGCGTGGAAATTCAGACAAGACAGATAAATGGGTGGAGTAAGTGGAAATGACAGTATCTAAATTAAAATCCAGTGCTGTGACAGCAGCTGGGATGTTTTCCCCTCTGATACTACTCTTGAAATCACAAAATGCTCAAGGTATCAAAGCTTTGAGAAATCAGTCAGGGGAGTTGTCTTTAATGAATGCCGTGATTGTTCAGTGTTCTCCTTCTCTTGATAGCAAGAGTGATAGAAAGTATTGATAAAATGTGATGCACAGGCTCACAGGTAACCATCCGTTCACTCAACCTGAAGTGAAGCACTTGAACTCTGTTTCTTGCTTTGCTCATTTGTCATTCAAGGTGATAAGAATACCTGACTCATTGTATTGGTGTCATGAAATCAAATAGCTTCTTTAAATTCCTAGGCCACAAGACAGTAAATTGAAAATAAGAAAGATAGGGAAGAGTGTTTTGAACAGGACAGCTCAATGAGCTCTTGCTTTGATCCATCCTTTTGCTCTGAACACAGAGCCATGACAGATAAGGTGTAAAAATAGAAAGCTAAAAAGAGATGTCTGGCTCAACAGAGGCAGAAGAAAACTGCCAGAAGCCTCTGACTCACTGGGCTCTTTGTCTAAAATCAACGAGACAAACTCATGGGGCAAACCCTGGGGGACAAACACAAGACAAACACACCCAAGAGGGCAGACAGGAACCAGGCACATGGCTTAAGTCAGGAACTCCGGGGAGCCCTGAAAAAAGAAATCATGGATTACACTCTCTGGAGCCCAAGATTTTAGAAGAATGAGGGTCTGGGGCAATGAGGCTGAAGACTCGAACCCTAGCTAAAAACTAAGCATAGTCATATACTGGTCTCACGATGGTGCAAATGTCTACAATCTCTTGGGTCAGAAACCCCAAACTACCTTGATAAAATCCAGGATGAAGTCCCAGAGTCCAGGGAAAAGCTATCACAGAATGATCATCAGGGAGAGCCTCATTGGATGGGGTGGAGGCAGGTGGGCAGAAAAATGAAAAGAATAAAAACAAACCTAAAAATCAAAACTCTGAAACATGTAAAGAAATCTCAAATGAAGAACAGTCAAAAATCCTCAACTCAACTCATTTTATGAACCTCGAATATTCTAATGCCAAACCACATGGAAAAAGGGAGTAAAGGAAAAAAGAAAATCACAACCAATATTACTTCTGAAAATAGATGTAGAAATGCTAGGTGAAATATTAGCAAATGGAATCCAGCAATTCTAAAATAAGCACTGTATCATAGTAGAGGTAGGTTTATTCCAGGAATGCCAGGTTGGTTTAACACAGTATAATATGAGAAAATCAGTGGGGATAATTAACATATTAGTATATATTAACATTATGATGTGGTGGTTAATTTTTTGCCTCTTAAATGCATATTGCTAAGTAAAGGAAGTCTGTATAAAAAGAGTGCACAGAGTATGCTTCCAGTTATATGGCATTCTGGAAAATGTAAAACTGTAGACACAGTAAGTGATCAGTGGGTACCAGGGTTCAGGAGGAAGAGGGTAAGGGTGAATACCATGGGGGGCGGTTTAGGGCAATAAAATTGTTGTAATGTAAGCTTTTAGGGCAATGGCACCCCACTCCAGTACTCTTGCCTGGAAAATTCCATGGACGGAGGAGCCTGGTGGCTGCAGTCCATGGGGTCGCTAAGAGTTGGACACGACTGTGCGCCTTCACTTTCACTTTTCACTTTCTTGCATTGGAGGAGGAAATGGCAACCCACTCCAGTGTTCTTGCCTGGAGAATCCCAGGGACGGCGGGGCCTGGTGGGCTGCCGTCTCTGGGGTCGCACAGAGTCGGACACGACTGAAGTGACTTAGCAGCAGCAGCAGCAAGCTTTTAGGGCAATAAAATGACTGTAATGGTGGATACAAGATAGTATGCATTTGTCAAAAGCTATGGAACAAAGAGAGAAATTTAATGACTGCAAGTTTTTAAAAAATCATTTTAGAAGTTGGGGGAAATCTAAAAGGAATGCAGACTGTGACAAGAGAAATTAACTGTATTCAAAACATATAAAACAACCTCACTGAAAGGGTTGGATGGATAGGGGAGGCAGGAGGAGGTGTAACCCTAAGTGTCTGTGGAAATGGGTGAGATCTCTAAGACGACAGGTGAAAGGAACTCTGTACCCTAGTTGATAAAGTTGTTTCCTTTGGGGTATTGGTTAACAATTCTGATACTGTTACATATATACCCTGGATTGGAACATTCACGCTAATGGATGGCCGGTATCTCACTATTGGAGTGGGAGTTTATAACAAGGGTAGGATCTATGTAGTAATGGATTTGAGATATTCATATGAACTCATGTTTGGCTTAAAATAGATACAGATGGTTTACATATACACATGTTTATAGCTAAGTATATGTACACTGCTTAGTACAAACACATATATTTTTTGCTCTGTCATCTGAGAAGTCTTATAAAAAATGACACCCCAGTATCAACAAGCTTAGTCTAGTAGCCAGGTTTTTGTTTGTAACACCATTTTCTATTAAGACGAATGAATCAAGGCTCCTTGGAAAAATGGATGATTCTAAGACTGGGGCAGGAAATATACAAGATGAGCCTGGATAACCTCGTAGTCCCTGAAAGTAAGGAAGAGCTCAGAACAAAGCATTGATGGGTATGTCAAAGGCCAAAGGACCACCAGAGACGATCGAAAGAGTTCCCAGGGGTCAAAGCTGGAACTTCTGGGCAACAAAATAAAATAGTATTGGATTGTAACCCAGAATATATAAAGTAAATGTCTACCAGTCCATATTGATGTGGATAAGTGATTGAATAAATTAATTAATGAGGAAGGAGACAGCTCTTCCATACAGAAGAATTCCAAGGAATTTATGTAGATATTCTGTTTCCAAGGAGAGGGAATGAACTCCTCACTCTGTAGGTGAGGGCTGTGCAGAATGACCTTCTTCCAAACCGTACAACACACAGGGAGAGAAAAGGAGTCACTTTACAAGCGAGAAACCTGACAAACGCTACTTCAGGCAGGAGACTAAAGCCACCATCCGCAGTCATCAGTCGTATTGGCAGTACGTGTGCTGGGTATGGTGTCATGAGAAGAGCACTTCACCTCCTAGTCTGCCTCCCAGCAACCTAGACCCCAGTCTTATCAGGAGAAAAACACAAGACAAATCCCAATAGTGAGGCACTCCACAAAATACCTGAGCAGTTCTCACAGAAACGCTCAAGAGCATCAAAAAAGGAAATGTCTGAGAAACTGCCACGCCAACCAGGAGCCTAAAGAGACCTGACAACTGAACGTCACGCAGGACCCTGGAACAGGGAAAAAAAGGACATTAGGCAGAGACTAACAATATCTAAATAAATCACAAACTTTTAAAATAAGGTATCGATATGGGTTCGTTTAATGTACATACTAATCTCAGAGGTTAGTAACAAGGGAAACTGAACCAGGTATATAGGGACTCTCTATACTATCTCTCCAATTTTTCTGACAGTCTAACATGGTTCTAAAAACAAACTCTACTAAAGGGAAAATTTTAAATGGACAAACTACTGCTATGCAAAAACATAGATGAATTTTTTAAATACAAAGTTGAGCCAAAGAAGTCACACACAAGGCTATATAGACTCTGATTCCTTCCATATAAAGTTCTTTTCAAAAAATATTTTATTTGGTTGCACTGGGTCTTAGTTGCATCACTTGGGATCTTTTAGTTGCAGCAATGCAGGATCTTGTTCCATAACCAGGGATCGGACCTAGGTCCTCTATACTGGGAGCAAGGAGTCATAGCCACTGGACCACCAGGGAAGTCCCCAGATAGAGTTTTTGAAGAGTTGACTCATTGGAAAAGACTCTGATGCTGGGAGGGACTGGGGGCAGGAGGAGAAGGGGACGACAGAGGATGAGATGGCTGGATGGCATCACTGACTCGATGGACGTGAGTCTGGGCAAACTCCGGGAGTTGGTGATGGACAGGGAGGCCTGGCGTGTTGTGATTCATGGGGTCGCAAAGAGTCGGACACGACTGAGCGACTGATCTGATCTGATGGCATGAGAACTTAAAAATATGTTTCCGTTGGGGAAGTTCAGCAGATGATGGCTACATGAGATCATGTGTGGGCTTCTGGGGTGCAATTAACATTTTATTTCTTCATCCAGTTTGTGGTTACATGGATATGTTCCCTTTACGTAAATTGATTGAGCTGGTGTTCATTATTTATCTACTTTTCTGTACAAGTCAATAAACCTCAATGATGGAAAGAAAACAGGGATGCATAAAGAATGACTCGGAATATATTTCCACATGGGTAAACATAAGAAACAATTTGAATTTGAAAAGTAATCTGCCAAATAATACCTAAAATATACCAATTTTAGAAATATACCAACAGTAAAACAAATTATATCTTACAGACATAAAATGTAATCTGAGTATACAAACACACATGAAATTATAAGTAGCAAACTCACGATAGCAGTTGCCTCTACAGAGAGAGGCAAGGAAATAGAATCAAGTTGGGGGTGCAGAGGGTTTTTATAATATTTTATAAATACGAAACGTCAGGAATACATGTTGCAAGATGTAAAGTTGTCATATAGTTGGGTTCAGTTATGTGGTTAATCATAACTTTATTCTTTTTCCTAGTAACACACACATATATGTACATATGTATACAGAGAGAAAGTTCTATAAGAACAAGCAACCCATACCATATAGAACAATAATAACCTAGGAGAATTAATAAGTGTTTTATGATCAGTCCTTGGCCTTGGTGTTTCTAAGGAGGAATGGATGCATAGAACCTTTGCAATATGGAAATTTTTGGCTTCTTTTTTATCGAGAGTTCCAACTCAAAGATTAGTTACCTTGACATTTCACCAACCCCTTGTTAATATCACATCTTTCATGAAATGTAATCACAAATTTTCCTGGAAGATAAATTACATCTGCTGACAAGGCTCTTTAGAACCCCTGGGGACAGTCAGATACTGGAGGTCAGTGAGAGACCAACCCGGTTACTTGTTCCTTCACTCAACACCATGGGCCATGTGAGATACGGTGAGGTCTGAACTGGGCTTGTAGCAGAGGAGACAGAGAAGGGTGGGGACACTAAATAAATAGAAACATTCCGAGGCTGACCTGCCAGAAGTCACTGAATGGTTCTAAATAAAGTGGCGGAGCCCAAGAGTCCAAGAAGTGAGAAAAGGAGCTTAAGATAGTCGGGGTAGCAGCAAAGGCTGAGTGGCTGTGTCTCATTAACTGAGATGAGGAAGATGGGAAAGAATTTGTCTTTTGAACATGAGAGTTAGGGATGCCTTTCCAAGTCCAAGTCTAGAAGCGGGCACTTGTGTATTGAGTGTGGAGCTCAGAGATATACACTCTGGGATGTCATTAGTATTCCAACAATGCTTCATGTCAGGGGACCTGCTGAGACCGTCCCCGCCCCCCCCGCCCCCCCCGCCCCCGCCGCCCCGGAGGAAGGGTAGCTAGAGAAGAGAGGTCTGCTGTTCAAGTCTGGAGACACTCCAGGGATTCGAGTTTCACAGTGTGTTAGTCAGTCATATCTGACTCGTTGGGACCCCCATGGACTATAGCCCTCCGGGTTCCTCTGTCCATGGAATTCTTCAGACAAGAATATTGGAATGGGTTGTCATTTCCTGCTCCAGGGGCTCTTCCCAACCCAGGGGTTGAACCTGGGTATCCTGCATTGTAGGCAGATTCTTAACCATCTGAGCTACTCAGAGGAGTGTGGAAATGAATGAGGACCAACCAGATGAGAAAAGCAAAGGTTATTTACTCAGAGCTTTCTGCAGCAAGAGAGTTGGCCACCATCACTTGCACTTTGGCAGAGATTCAAAGGCAGGCCAAAGACTGCAAAAACCTCAGAGTGGTAAAAATGAAGGCTTCAGTGTGCCCTAATTTGAGGCTATGGGCTTAGGAGAGCTATGGGGTCACGTGTGTGGGGGGGTAATTATTATTTTTAAAATAGTTTATTCATTTATTTGACTGTGCTGGGTCTTAGTTGGGGTACGTGTGATCTTTTAGTTACAGCATGTGAGATCTAATTCCCTGACCAGGGATTGAACCTGGGACCCCTGCATTGGGAGCACGGAGTCTTAGCCACTGGGCCACCAAGGAAGTACCTGGTTATCATTGCTCTTTAGTCACTAAGTTGTGTCTGACTCCTTTGCGGCCCCACGGACTGTAGCCTCCCAGGCTCTGTCCATGGGATTCTTCAGGCAAGAATACTGGAGCAGATTGCCATTTCCTTCTCCTGGGGATCTTCCCAGCCCAGGGATCTATCAAACCCAAGTCTCGTACATTGGCAAGTGGATTGTTTACCTCTGAGCCACTAAGGACTTGATGGACAGGAGTTTGAGCAGACTCCAGGAGTTGGTGATGGACAGGGAGGCCTGATGTGCTGCAGTCCATGGGGTCGCAAAGAGTCAGACACAACTGAGCGACTGAACTAAACTGAGCCACTAAGGAAGCCAGAAGTACCTGGGTGGGGAATGGTGGTAATTACAGCAGGGCCTCCTATGTGAATGCTTAGGGTGTATACTTGGCTTTCTCTGGTTGACCTTAAGTTGGAAGTGGGGACAAAAATTGGAAAGCTGTCAGTTATTAAGTCCCAGCTATTTGGGGCCCATTGTTGCGGAAGTTATCAATGAGCTTACTGTATTGTTAGTGGAGATGGTGGTCTGACTGCCTACATGTCTGACCGACAGTGGGCTGGCTTCCTGGGCTGGTTACTGTAGACAAGGGGTTGGCTTTCTGGACAGGTTGCTCAGGCTGTGAATCAGGGTTCTCTTTTTATACGTGATCTGACTATTGTTCGTTGTATATTCAGTCTCTCTGGAGGAGAGAGAGGAAAGCAAGAGAGGAGATTGAGAGGGAACCGCAAGAGGTAGGAGGAAGAGCGAGAAAGAGTACCATCCTCAGAGTCATGAAAATAAAACATCTCAAGATGGAGCAGGTGGTTAACTGGCAAGTGTTGCTAAAATGTCCGATAAGACAAAGATGCAAGAGTAAATCAAGGTTTTCCAGGTTAAAAAGAAATGCAACCATCATTCTTGCTGAATTCTCACACATGAGAAACATTTTTTATGGCAGTGGTTGGAAACAGAAAGTAGGAGGATGAATTAGAAAGAGAAGATACTGTCCATCCCTGCAGGGGGGCATCTCACATCCTAGTGGATGTAAGGATGCAAGGAGGACTGAGCAGCAAACACTTCCCCCTACTGGCCAGAAAAAAACTGGTATTGGAGAAGACTTGAGAGTCCCTTGGACTGCAAGGAGATCCGACCAGTACATCCTAAAGGAAATCAGTCCTGAGTGTTCATTGGAAGGACTGATGCTGAAGCTGAAACTTCAATCCTTTGGCCACCTGATGCGGAGAACTGACTCCTTGGAAAAGACCTCAATGCTGGGAAAGACTGAAGGCAGGAGGAGAAGGTGACGACAGAGGAGGAGATGGTTGGATGGCATCACCGATTCAATGGATATGAGTTTGAGTAAGCTCCGGGAATTGGTGATGGACAGGGAGGCCTGGTGTGCTGCCGTCCATGGGGTCACAAAGAGTTGGACATGACTGAGTGACTGGACTGAACTGAATTAGCCAGAAATAGTGATTGATTAGATTATACTTGCGATTTCCATGAACCTCAACAGGCACCCAAGACTTAAACACCACACTAAATGACAACTTACTCCAGGATTCTTGCCTGGAGAATTCCACGGACAGAAGAGCCTGGCGAACTACAGTCTCAGGGGTTACAAAGAGTCGGCCACGACTGAGGGACTGAGCACAAAGCCTCTATTATTCCATTTTAGAAAATTTCTCTGACAAGTAGGTTGGGAAACTGGTCCTTTTCCTTCACAGACTGTTGGAAACAAGGTGAAGAAAACTGAAGACAGCAATCCTGGATTTGATTCCAAGCATCCCATCCCAGGAACTTCAAATCTGCCACAATAATGTTAACCACAAACAGAAATAGTTTAATGATGCTCTTTACTGTCATAAATCTGGTTTTCCTTTAGCCACGTGATGTAACCATGTTACAAAAATGGGTACA
This sequence comes from Bos indicus, assembly GCF_029378745.1. Taxonomy (NCBI): domain Eukaryota; kingdom Metazoa; phylum Chordata; class Mammalia; order Artiodactyla; family Bovidae; genus Bos; species Bos indicus. Next base: position 1,712,143 of record NC_091760.1, on the reverse strand, counting down.
GATAAAATTATCCAGAATCTCTCACTCCTACTGTTGTGCTGTTAGAATCACCTTGTACTTGAATTTGATGGATGACCAAAGCAGATATGTCTGCCCTTTCTTGAGGGGACATTTGCCTCACCTCTTGATGTGCACGCTAACTCCTATTCTGGAAACTGACTTAGAGGCTGCAGAAATCTAAGAGTAGAAAGACAGGGAAAGGATGAGCTTGAGCAAGCTCAAAGCCCTCTTCAATCCTTCTCTGACTCTTCCTCCTGGTCCTGCTGCTTCAACCCAAGCTCAGGCTCAGACAACTCTCACCAGGATCATCCACCAGTCTCCTACCTGGTCCCTGACCTGTTCTTCTCCTGGGTACCCTCCCCAGGATGCCCAGAGAGACAGATACTGCCGAGCGTCTTTTCAAGTCTCCAATCTACTATCCTTCTCCCTTCTCAAAGGGTGCAGTCCACACTCCCTACTAATACACAAACATCCTTCCACGTTGTTTCTCCGTCAGTGGTTTTCAACTGACACTTTGGCTACACTTTAGAATCCTGGAGAGCTTTAAAAACCACCCAGTGATTGGTTTAATCAGCCTGGGCAGGGTCCCAGGTATCTGGATTTTAGTTCATTTCCCCAGGACCTGGTGACACTTTCTGGAATTTGCAGATGCCGGTGGCTCAAAAATAAGAAAGACTTTTGTGTTTCCAAGGTCACTCCATGTGGTCTATGGTATGTTTCAGATGAAGAGAAGAGAGTGGAGATGAGGAAAGAAAATGTGGGAACGTGGATCGGTGAGGCAGCTTGTGAGACAAGAGGTCCCAGGACTGGCCAGTGGCCTGAGAATGAAGGCAGCCAGCCAACAGGAAAAGGAGGGCCAGCCCACTGGAGCCCCCATGTCTAAGGGGCACTTCCAGCTGGGGAACCATCCTCCCAGGCAGCTGTGCCCCCTCAGTGGATCCTCTCTGCTCCTGACATCCCTGGGCAGCATAATCGTGACTACAAATGAAAGGAAAAGATTTTCCCTGATGCCAGAAGAGAAAGAGAACTCTCTCCCTCCCTCCCTTTCTTAGGGTATTTCCTTTAGAATCCTTTCTCTGGGGACTTCCCAAGTGGTCCAGTGGCTAAGACTCTGGGCTCCCAGTGCAGGAGGCCCAGGTTTGATCCCTGGTCAGGGAACAAGATTGTGCTATGCCACAGCTAAGACCCAGTGCAGACAAATAAAATACATAGATATAAAATAAAATAAAAAACTACAATACAATACAAATTTTATTTTATAAAATAAAATTTAAAAATAAAATAAAATACATAGATTTAAAAAAATAATAATCTTTTATCTGTCTCTTTGAGATGTATGTAATCTTTTTAAAAAAACTAAACAAGCTCTTTACCAATTTGGCATCCTGCAAGCATCTTTCTTGGGGACTTGGAAATGTGAACAGTGAAGTAATGGTACCCAGAGTCTGGGTCTCTTTTGGAAGTGAGCCTGGGTGCCTGACTCCCAAGTTGTAACTTCTTGCTTTCACTAAGATATGAGAATTATAAGTTTCCTTAAAATGAGGTGTCACCTGCCAAATTGCCCTTTGGAGCAGATGAGGAAGGTGAGATGCTATGGGACATGGCTCCAGGGTCAGCTGACCACGGCCTAAAGCTACAGGACTCGCCTTGGTTGACTGCTGAGTTTTGGAGACACGGACTGTAGACAAGGAGGAATACGCATATGTGAATGCCAGGTAAGGAGCTGCACCACCATGGAAAGTGGATGGCCCAGGAAGCACACAGGAGCTGACCGATGGAGCCCACCCCAAATACAGAAGGGGGATTGGGAACTCATGTACATATCACAGTGGAGAGTGGCACTAGGCACATCAAAGTTATCTGATACAGTAAGTTGCTGCCCAAAGAAAAAGTGATCAAAAAACGGTCCCCATATACTGAAACACAGAAGTTGCCTGCTCCAAACAGAAGATATGAGCGACTACCATCAAGGTAGACCTTGATGACTGCTGCTCATGGCTCTTCTGGGAATGGAGACAGGGTTCCTAGGATGGAAGTGGGGACAAGCATTTGTTGGTCTGGAAGGACGTGCCCAGGACTCCACTCTTGTTATTGTCCTGGAGGTAGATACTCAACCGTTTGACAGAGATGAGGTCATGAGACCTTGCAGGTTTCAGGCCCTACAAAATAGGTTTCAGGACCCAGAGGGCTGGGTGGAGGTGAATGAGAAGGGTTAGACAGTCTTTTGGTCCAAGAGGTGTGGTCGGTGAGAACATGGGAGTATTAAAGAGTCATTAGAGCCTGAAGTGTAAAGGTAGGTACACAGAAGAAAGCTATGGGTTCATAGGCCCCATGCCAGTGCCCCAGGAACAAGCCCAGATAGGAGGACCCACCCCTGAATGATGAGCTCATTCCCAGCACTTGGAGTGTCCGTGATTTGTACAAGCTAATGACGGCCAGCACCCGTTACTCTCCGGTCAAGGTACATTTCAGCTGCACTCTGAACTCCAGAGACAGTGAGCTCAACAGTAACCCAGAACCTCTGTAAGCCTTGGGGTGCACTGGATCCCAAGGTGGGCTTTGACTTGGGGTTATCACCAATTACGGGTGTAGACCTCGAAGTCGCATACCTCAGTAAGGGTGTGAATGTTGATGTCCTGGGAACTGGGAACAGACAGGATTAAACACTCCACCGCTATGAGTTCGCTGTTGTGCCAACCATCTAAAATACCTTTCCTTTTTTTGATCCATATGGCAGTCCTTCCTATGTGCCAAGTGTCACCATTAGCATCAAGCTGCTGCAGGAATCTTTCCTGGGTCCTCTCAGGTCAAATGGACCAACCCTTCCTCTTGCATTCAGTCCTTGCTGATGAACCCAGGTTTGTGTGTCTGATGGACAGGGGGGCCAAACAAACCAAAACGTAGGAGTTTGAGGCAGAGAAAGGCTTATTGCTAGGTCGAGCAAGAATAGACAGATCATGCTTGAAAAGCCCAAAGTCCCCAACAATTTTGGAGGAAAAGACTTTTTTTTTTTCCTTTTTCTTGGCCATGCCATGCAGCATGTGGATCCTTGTCCTCTGATCAGGAATGGAAACCATGCCCCCTACACTGGAAGCATGGAGTCTTGACCACTGGACTGCTGGGGAAGTCCTGGGGGAAGAGTTTTAATAGGCAAAATTTGGGTGGGGGTGGTGAGCTGCAGGGTATGTGACCTTCCTCTGATTGGTGGGTGGTGAAGTAATAGGGTGATGTTCAGCGTTCTGATCCCAACCCGTTTGGAGTCCTCTTCCTATGTGGGGGCCTTGGTTCCTGTAGAACAACTCAGAGATATATCATTAAGTATATCTTTCAGGAGGAACTAGGGCTGATACTGAAAACTCAGCTTCTCTGTACACCGCTGCCAAAGTGAATCTCAAAGACAGATTTTGGGTGAAGTGGAAAAGGACAACCTTGTTACTTTGCTAGGCAAAGGGGGTCACAGTGAGCTATTGACCTTAAAACCATGTGTCTCAACTTGGGGAAGAGAGTGAGAAGTTTTATAGTAATTGTTAAAAGAGGGTGTGATCAGCTCGTGGACATTCTTCTGGGAGTTGGCAGTGAGGTAAGTAGGCAACCTTCAGGTCCAACTGGTCTACGGTCTACATCCTCATGGGCAGCATACCACAAAACAGCTCAAAGACATTGTTGTGTGTATCCACTGATGGAAACAGAACCTTGCCCCAAGGCTGCTCTTAGCTGTTTCTTCCTGGTCTCTCATCCCCTCCCTTCCCTAATTAACAACTGCTTGAGTCTGCCCACTGGAACTCAGGGCAGGTCACAGAGGCTCAGTGAAGGCTGTTTCCTATGATCAAAGAAATGGGGGGCATGGAAAGGTTTGTGGAGCCCTGCTGAGCATCAGGACCCTGCCCTGTTGTTTCTTGATTGCCTTTCTTTTGTTTCTGCCTTACCTCATTCCTCTAACCAGTAACCGTTTCAGTCTGGCCTTTGGGACTCAGGGGAGGTCTAGGAGGCTGAAACCATTTTCCTACAGAGAAGAAATGGGGGACACAGAAAAGCTTTTGCACTCAGAAGAGCCCCACAGTGTCCTGGTTGGTTTCCTCCTGGCTAGATAGTAAGGATTTAGATTCATCGCTCTAGCTCCATCATTTTGCCCCGTATCAGGCACCAAGCAGGTGTCAATAGCTTCAGAGATGAATGACTGAATGAATTCAACAGGTGAAGAAACTGGCCTAAGGGTGGTTTGCCCATTTGAGCAAGTCACCCAGCTTGTTAGTTTCTCATCTCTTTGTACCAACCAGGAATAAACACCAAAACTCATATTGACTTTTTCATTTCAGGGTGAAATATCATTTCATTTCATTATTCCATTTCATTTCATGCCCTATCCTTCACACTGGTATAAACATACCATGGAGTTTTTGTTGGTGGTTACTCCTATTGTTAAATAGGAGTTTATTATTGAATAAACCCTAGTGCTTCCTGGATGGAGCTCATATTATTCGAAGAGAAGGAAAGCCCATGCCCCACCCCATCCCACCCCCTGCACTCAAGTCACCTGACCCCACCCAACAACTCTGTCTTTCCTTCAGTCAACAAGAGTGCATTGAGGACATGCTGTCAACTTTTTGCTACCAAGACAGGTGAAATGCTGAGTCGTTCAGGGCACAGATCCAAGGCTGGGACGGAGCCAAAGCTTGTCAGATGAGCACGTGATCAGAGGCCACAATACTCCTTATTAAGCCACGGCTGTTTCTCTTAAGAGGCGCGGCTCTAGAATTTCTGAGCTTTCCACACAAATCTCACCATGGCCACCATCAGGCAGGGGTGAGTTCTTGTCTTCCAAAATCTCCTTCTTTAGAAAAACCACCTGCTTTACTCTAAGGGAAGTACATACTTAGGAAAAGCAAGTTCTTTGAGGGTCTAACATTTCAACATATGCCACCAAACTCTTTTCTTCCTTCTGACATTTTGGAATAGCTCCTCTCCTTGTGAACTAGTCACATTCCAACTTTATACATGCACACATTTGAGCCCATGTCAATACTAAGAGTTATCTCCTAGTGATCTCCCTCCCATAGTCTAGTTACACAGATACAAGAAAATGGAGGGATGTTCATCTAAGCCACGGATGTTAGGAGTCCTCCCTTTGTCAGGAGAGCCCACTGTGGCAGGCTCTGAGTCTTGGCCCTTGTGTTGACTGGAAAGGGGCTTTCAGAGGAAGAGGATGTCACTCCGTGTAGTCTGGACCTAGGTGAGCATTTAGGGTGAGTGGGATTCAGGAGGATACAGGGTGAGGAAGGGGGCAGGGAGAGTGAGGTGGAAGATGAGGCCCTCCCACCTCCTCTGGAGTCAAAATGTATGGCCAATTAAGTACAGGAGAAGATGCTCAGCACCACTGGCCATCAGGGACAGGCAAACATGCCACGATGAGATGCCACTTCGTACCTGCCAGGATGACCAGAAGAAAAGAGTTAGGTAACAATAAACAATGCGTTTTGGCAAGGACTTGCAGACTCTGGAACGTTCACATGCTCCTGGTGGGTGTGTAGAATGGTTCAGCTGCTCTGGAACACAGAAAGGCAGCTCTTCAATGATTAAACATGGAGTGACCATATGACCTGGCCATTCTACGCTTGGTATCTTTCCAAGAAAAATAAAAACTTTGTCCACGTAAAACTGAACGTTTTACTGCACGTTTTCACTTTGTCTGTGTAAAACTGCTACCATGTTCACAGCAATGAAACAGAGCAGGACCATATGGTCCTTGCCCCTCTCCCCCAACCACATCCTTTGCCTGCCTTTTGCCTGTGGAAAACCTTAGTCAAGAGCAAGTTTAATCAGAGAAGTGAGAAACATGGAAACAACGGAAGCAGTCAAAGGAAACTAAATGATAACAATGTAGTCATTAAGCGCAGTCAAGGACCTTTAGTTCCCTCTCAAGGGCTGTAGATAATATTCTGTGCCACATCCTGGGAGCTGTCTTATAGACACCAAAACACCGGGTGGGGAAGCTAACTACATGACCAGATGGTACCCAGGAGACGAGCTGCCGCGATTCCGAGAACTGATCGCATCGTAAAGAAATGGGGACAAGTGCACCCTGGAACTGAAGATTAACTGCACCTGAAACGAGCTGATGCTGGTGAGACCACTGGTGACCGATTTAAAAATGACTGCTAGAGACGACTGTGTGATTCTGCACGTAGCCCCCTGCCCCCTCTGTCTATAAGAGCTCTCGCTTCCTGCTTCTCAGGATGGGGGAGTGGGCCTTTGAACAGATGTCCGCCACTGTCTCCTGACCCCAGTTGCTAGCACTGGAAATAAAGCAAACTTTTCCTTTCACCAACCTGGCCTGTTTATGGGCTTTTGAGTAGCGAGCAGCAGGACCCCCACACACAGACTCTTTCAGTAGCAGCAACACTATTCATAAGAGCAGGAAAATAGCCCAAATGTCCATTAGCCAATGAACGGATGCACAGAATGCTATATATGCACACAATGAAATAGTCGTTGGCCATAAAAAGGAACAGAGTGCTGATACGTATTACAACGTGGGAGACTCATAAATATTACACTGTGTGAAAGAAGCTGGTCAGAAAGGACCACATATATGATTCTGTCCCTGTGAAGCTCCTGCATAGGGAAATCTGTACAAACAGAAAGTAGATCCACGCTTGCTTGGGCTGGGCAGGGGGCAGGGCAGGGGAAGGATGAGATAAGGGAGGTGATACTAAAGGGTTTGGGATTTCTTTTTGAAGTGATGAAAATGCTCTAAAATTGACTGTGGTGATATGCCAAGAGCCACCGAACTGTACCCATTAAATGGGTGAATTGTACATCTGTATATCTCATAAAAGGGCTTCCCTGTGTCTCAGGTGGTAGAAAAATGTCTCAGGTGGTAAAGAATCCGCCTGCCAATGCAGGAGATGTGGGTTCGATTCCTGAGCCACGAAGATCTGGAGGAGGAAATGTCAACCCACTCCAGGATTCTTGCCTGGGAAATCCCATGGACAGAGGAGCTTGGTGGGCGACCGTCCATGACGTCACAAAAGTCAGACGCGACTGAGTGACTGATAGCAAACACATTTAAAACAAACAAGCAAAACAAAATCAAAGACCTTCTTTCCGCCCTTTTGGTTTCTTTGGGCAGCTGATGACTGAGGCACACTTTGTGACCTAGGAGGTGTGGATCCAAAGAGAGGCAGAGGTGGATGTGGAGAGAGTAAGACTGGAAGCCGCAGGCATCATGTAAGGCTCAGGGTTTCCTAAGTTATGGAGCTGGGGGTTGACCTCTCCGGGGTCTTAGAGATTCAAGCAGGACCAGTTGACATGTGAGGATGCAAACCTGTCCTCTAATCTACACCGCAACTCCTAGGAGCTGGGAGTGGACTGGTTTCCTTGTACTCATTTTGCTGATGTGTCCTGAGTACTACTCAGCATCACCATACAGATTCTTCATCTCCCCTCTGTTCTGATAAAAAGTCCAGTGCATGCAAACACTCGCACTGGTCACTCCAGCTTAAAAGAGGCCAGACTACACCCCTGCAAAGGCCCCGGCTTGGGGTGTCTCCTAGTCATTTCCACACCCAGTTTCCACCTCCAAGTTGGTAGAAATTCCCGTTTCTTGAGCTTCATGAGACAAGACAGAAGTTTCTAGGGGAAAGAAAAAAAGTTTTTAATGGGAGTAATTTTTTAATGGAACATTGTTTAGAAGTCATTTCAACATATACTCTTTGTCAGTTGAATTGTAGAATGATTGTATGTAAGATGCCTTATGCTTGGAGATTATTTTGTTTTCAGGTGCTACAGAGAATTCCTCAGGAATGAATCACTATTTTAGGTTCAGAATTATATGGTTGCAATGGTTCACCAACTCAATGGACATGAATTTGGGCAAACTCTGGGAGACGGTGAAGGACAGGGGAGCCTGGCATGCTGCAGTCCATAGGGTCACAGAATTGGATGTGACCAATCAACTGAACAGTGGTTCCATATTGCAGGTCAGGATCAAAGATGCAGGGACATCCCTTCCGTCCCAACTCTTCATGGTTGGCTCTATAGATCCCAAGGGGAAAACCTTTCAGAAAACTGCTGAGCGTCTAGACTAATCATGTTTTCTCATCACTCAGTGATTTCTTGCTTTAGCTTAACTCTGCTGGTTGGATCGATCGGGCAGATGATAATATGAACACAGCCACGGGGTGAGGAGATGGGAACTGGCCTCTCTTGGATACAGCTGGGGAAAGCCAGGCCTGTGTTTCCATGTTGGCACACAGGCTGCATTGAGAAAACACCTGTGTGAAATGTTCATATTCATTAGGTTCTACCCCCCAACATGGCTTTCTCAATTGTGTTTGCGGGACCTGCCTCCATTTAGAGTCCAAGAAAAAGGAATGCAGGACCACAAAGCCTTTGATCTGCTGCACTTAATTCTTTTCCTTTCCCTGTTAACAGCTGAGATGCTGTGGCCGTGCAGAACTACACCAACCGAAGCTCCAGCCTCCACTTCCTGGACCATGGCATCGCCTTGAGTTGCTGCATGAACAAGTAAAAAGTAACTGTTAGTTGCTCAGTCGTGTCTGACTCTTTGTGAACCCAAGGACTGTGGCCTGCCAGGCTTCTCTATCCATGAGATTCTCCAGGTAAGAACACTGGAGTGGGTTTCCGTTTCCTTCTCCAGGGGATCTTCCTGACCCAGAGCTCGAACCCGGTTCTTCTACACTGCAGGCAGATTCTTTACTGTCTGAGCCACCAGGGGAGCCCTATGAACTGCTGTATGAACAAAATTGATTATAATCCCCAGCATCTACACAACCTCACCATGGCTGCCACTAACGTGAACCAGACGGTTGTTATGATTGGGTGACCAGTTTCCTGTAGACCAAGATGGGAATCATCGCTGAAGTGACTTTTGGAATCACATTCCTTCAGCGGATTGGCATGCTGCTGGCCTGCTGTCTGTTCCAGTTCATCACAGCCAACCCTTATGAAACGGTGTAAAGGGTCTTTCAAGACTGATGGAATAAGGGACTTCCCTGGTGGTCCAGTGGCTAAGACTCTGCACTCCCAGTGCAGGGGGCCCAGGTTCAATCCCTTATCAGGAAACTAGATCCCACATGCCTCAATGAAGACTGGAGATCTCGCATGCTGCAACTAAGACCCAGCGTGGCCAAATAAATAAATAATTGTTTAAAATGGGTAAAAATTAAAAAGAAAAAAAAAAGAATGATGGAATAAGAAACTTGTTTTCATAAGGACCTGCAGTGATCTTTCAAAGACTTCCAAAGAATCTTAGAGCACAGTACATAACACGCCCATCCTCACCTCCCTCCCTGCCCACAGCTGGCACTCCTGCCTCTGCACCACCTTCAGCCTGCATTGCATGTAGCGTTCCACTGTGTGGAGCCCCGTTGTGCCAGAGTGTAGCCAGGTGGCTCGCATTTGTCCTAGGGGTCTCCCCTGCCCCGAGGCTCTGTGCCTGCCAGCTCCTCTCTTGGTACTTGCTGTCTCTTACCCAACAGCTGGCTGCCAAGAGGGCAGAAACAGAGGCTGCCAGGCCTTCTGAGGGTCAGAATGGGCAGAGGGTCACTCCCCCCATGTTCTGTTGGTTAAACCAAGTCTTGGGGGCCAGTGCAGACTCAGTGTGGGAGAGGACATCGCCAGGACACGGATGCTGGCAGCTGTGGCTCCTTGGGGGCCGGCTTTGCACACCGGCTGCCGTGGCTCACTGTGGAGGAGGGAAGTGCAGTGAGATGGTTAGAACTGCAGCTCTGGAGGCAGGTTAATATGGGTTGAAATCTTGACTTGACCACTTCTTGCTGAGAGTACCAGATGTGACCATGTGGTGTAAGACATAAAATGAGACTCGCGATTATGTGATCTTGCCATCTGATGAAACTAGAAGCCCTCTTATGACCCAAATGCAAATTCCCCTCCCCACTCTGCTCCTGTGGCTAAAGTCCCCCAACTAAACACCAGTCCCTCATCAAACAGACAGGGCTCAGTTTCTGCTTACCCCCTGAGCAGTGGGCTTCATTGCCCTCCTGGCTGGTAGAAGTACCAAACAAGGCCATTACATCTTCCCATGGGAACCAGGGGCCACTGCACTCTCGTGTCACTACAGAGCCTGCATCCCACAGCCCAGCTTTTTCACCCTGTTCTGTGTGATCCCCATGTGCTCTTGCCTAGTAAGCAGTGATCCCCTCTCCTGGGCCGTGAGTGTAGTGTGTGTCAGTCACTTAGTCATGTCCAACTCTTTTCGACCCTATGGACTATAGCCTCCCGGCTCTTCTGTCCTAGGGATTCTCCAGGCAAGAATACTGGAGTGGGTTGCCATGCCCTCTGCCCGGAGATCTTCCCAACCCAGGGATTGATCCTGGGTCTCCTGCATTGCAGGCAGATTCTTGACCATCTGAGCCACCAGGGAAGCCTGGGCTGTGAATTTTTGTGATTGATAAACCTCTTTTCATCTCATCTGTCCTATGTTGGGTGTGGTGTGTTTATCCATCGCCATAACCCTGGGGCAGGAATCTCTCGTTCGTGAATGGTGTGACGGGGAGGTGGTTAAAACAGATGATAAAAGCAAAGGGCTAGAGTAACACATATTATTGTCACTATATATTGTCACACTGCTTATTTAACTTATATGCAGAGTACATCATGGGAAATGAAGCACTGAATGAGCACAAGCTGGAATCAAGATTTCTGGGAGAAATGTCGATAACCTCAGATACGTAGATGACACCAACCTTATGGCAGAAAGCAAAGAACTAAAGAGCCTCTTGATGAAAGTGAAAGAGGAGAGTGAAAAAGTTGGCTTAAAACTCAACATTCAGAAAACGAAGATCATGGCATCTGGTCCCATCACTTCATGGCAAATAGAAAAAGAAACAATGGAAACAGTGACAGATTTATTTTCTTGGGCTCCAAAATCACTACAGATAGTGACTATAGCCATGAAATTAAAAGATGCTTGCTCCTTGGAAGAAAAGTTATGACCAACCTAGATAGCATGTTAAAAAGCAGAGACATTACTTTGCTGACAAAGGTCTGTCTAGTTAAAGCTATGGTTTTTCCAGGAGTCATGTATGGATGTGAGAGTTGGACAATAAAGAAAGCTGAGTGCTAAAGAATTGATGCTTTTGAACTGTGGTGTTGGTGAAGACTCTTGAGAGTCCCTTGGACTTCAAGGAGATCCAACCAGTCTATCCTAAAGGAAATCAGTCCTTTATATTCTTTGGAAGGGCTGATGCTAAAGCTGATGCTAAAGCCTTTGGCCAATCCTTTGGCCACCTGATGCGAAGAACTGACTCATTTGAAAAGACCCTGATGCTGGAAAAGATTGAAGGCGGGAGGAGAAGGGGATGACAGAGGGTGACATGGTTGGATGGCACCACCAACTCTATGGACATGAGTTTGAGTAAGCTCCAGGAGTTGGTGATGGACAGGAAAGCCTGGCGTGCTGCAGTCCTTGGGGTTGCAAGGAGTCGGACACGACTGAGTGCCTGAACTGAACTGAGAGTGACACAAAGAAGGGGTCATGAGCCAATGAATGCTGTTGGCCTCTGGAAGCTGAAGAAGGCGAGGATTCTCCTCTTGAACTTCCAGAAACAATGTAGACCTGGGACACCTTGATTTTAGAAATCTGATCTCTAGAGCTGTAAGATAATAAGTTGGTGTGGTGTCAAGGGACTACATGCTCAGTTACTCAGTCATGTCCTACTCTTTGCAATCCTTTGGACTGAACACCTCCAAGCTCCTCTATCCATGGGATTTTTCAGGCAAGAATACTGGAGTGGGTTGTCATTTCCTTCTCCAGGAGATATTCCCAAACCAGGGATCAAGCCTGCCATCTCCTGCATTGCAGGTGGATTCTTTACCAATGAGCCACCAGACTGCATTCGTGGTAATTTGTTACCAGCTGCCATAGAGAACAAAAATATCATGTTTATCTTCCAGGCATCTCTCCTATCTGAAGTTATTTAATTAATTTATTTATACATTTATTGTCTAGTTCCTCTTACCAAGTTCTGTGAGAGTGGGCTCTGTGTTTGGTCTCTATCACCTCATCTCCAGCGCCTGGAATATCTGGGTGCTGGATAAATCCCTGCTGAATGAGCCTTGAGTGAAACATGATAATAGTGCAACGGCCTGTGTGTGGCCTTCTCTGGGCTTTTACCCTTCCACTGGTTCTGATAATCATGGGAAGCTTGATTCTTAAGATCATAGTAGCATTATTTGGCACAGTTTATAACAATGCTTTGTACTGAGAATATTGTATTCTTGGGGAAAACATTTTTTTTGCAAAATTGCTTAGAAAAGTGCTTAATGTAACTACTACAATATATTTACAAATGCATCATTATAAAGGAGACAAGACGTCAGTGTTGAAGTCAACATGGGCTGCTGCATTCAGTGAGGGGATGGTCTGGGGAGAGTTCAGGTCCATAGAGGCTGCCAGCTCACAGGTCTCCCCCAGAGATGCCGGCCTTGAACATGCCGTGTGGCGCTGTGCATCTAGCCAAATGGAGACATCACACCTCATCTCTGAGGTTACATCCTACACCTCTGTATTAGCCTTCTATCACTGCACAATGCATTGCTACCAGCATGGACATTTTAGACAACACATTCATCACCTTATGGTTTCAGTGGATCAGGATCCAGGCCTGTGACAGCTGGGACCTCTGCTCAGGGCCTCTCCCCAGGTGAGACCCCCTTGGCGTGAAGGTGTTAGCCACGGCTGCCGTCTCACCTGAGGCTCAAGAGTCCTCCTCCAAACTCATGCAGTTGTTGGCAGAAGTCATCTCCTCGCAGCTGTAGAACTGACATCCCCTTTCCAGCTGGCTGTTGTTGGTCAGGGACTGCTCTCAGCTTCTAGAAGCTGTCCCCAGGTGCCTGGCACATGGCCCTCCTCTCACACCTTGCATCTTCCTGGCCAGTAGAAGAGCCCAGCTGAGGCTCTCGATGCCTTTCAGGACTCGCCCGATTAGGCCAGACCCACCTGGGAGGAGAATCTTCCTTTGGATTAACTCAAAGTCAACTGAGTTGGGTACTGAGTTCTAGCTGCGAAATCCCTTTTGCCATAACAAGTGATTATCATCATGGGGGTGATGGCCATCATAGTAAATATTTTGGGCCCTGTAAATGCACAGGCAAAAATAAGAACATTGTGGAGGCAGTAATATAACAAAAGGAAAAAACAAATTTACACACTTTTTACAAAATTCAGAAACTACTGAGTATATTTTTTGTAATAGAGGTCTGCCAATGGAATTCTCTCCTTTTGAAAGAGGGATAACATTTCACTTAAGTGGAATTCAAAGTTAGTATACCCTACAATAAAAATCAGTTGCAAATGTTCATCTGTTAATGCTGATTTGTACTGAGATTTTACCAATTTCATCTTTAAAAATGCCCTTTCACATAGATAGATATTGTCAAGTACTGATACTAATTCATGGGCACATAATTTTAATTGTGGATATTCACCAATTGGAGGACATTTATAATGTCACAGGTCTTGCCCAGACTCATGGGGAGGGGGTTGTTCCCCTGGGGTGGGGGTGGGGGATGGGCTTGGACTCCTGCGGGCCGGTTTGGCCAGTCTGCCAACCACAACCCCTCCACCCAGATTCATAGCTGCATTCTCACCGATTCCATTCTTTCTAAACCCAGGAGGCACAGTCTCTGCCGGACTTCTGCTAAGCTCCAGGAACTCTCTTCATGACTGGGACAATGCAATGTCTCATCAGAGCAGGGGTGGCCTCTCTGATGAGGCCACCTGCCTGCCCGGGTTCCTTCTCTCCTCCCCTCCTCTCCTCCTTGTCAGTTCAGTTCAGTCGCTTAGTTGTGTCTGACTCTTTGCGACTCCATGGACTGCAGCACGCCAGGCCTCCCTGTCCATCACCAACCCCCAGAGTTCACCCAAACCCATGTCCATTGAGTCGGTGATGCCATCCAACCATCTCATCTTCTGTCGTTCCCTTCTCCTCCCGCCTTCAGTCTTTCCCAGCATCAGGGTCTTTCCATATGAGTAGGTTCTTTGCATCATGTGGCCAAAGTATTGGAGTTTCAGCTTGAGCATCAGTCCTTCCAATGAATATTCAGGACTTATTTCCTTTAGGACGGGCTGGTTGGATCTCCTTGCAGTCCAAGGGACTCTCAAGAGTCTTCACCAACACCACAGTTGAAAAGCATCAATTCTTCGGCGCTCAGCTTTCCTTATAGTCCAACTCTCATATCCATACATGACCACTGGAAAAGCCACAGCCTTGAAGGTCCTAGACGGACCTTTGTTGGCAAAGTAATGTCTCTGCTTTTTAATATGCTGTCTAGGTTGGTCATAACTTTTCTTCCAAGGAGCAAGTGTCTTTTAATTTCATGGCTGCAGTCACTATCTGCAGTGATTTTGGAGCCCCTCAGAATAAAGTCTCTCGCTGTTTCCACTGTTTCCCCATCTATTTGCCATGAAGTGATGGGACCGGATGCCATGATCTTAGTTTTCTGAATGCTGCGTTTTAAGCCAACTTCTGCTAAGCTCTGAGAACTCTCTTCACGACTGGGGACAATGCAGATGTCTCATCAGAGCAGGGGTGGCCTCTCGCTGGGCACCCTGCCTGCCTGGGTTCCTTCTCTGCCTCCGCTCCTCTCGTCGTCAGACCTCATCATTTCCTGTCCGCACTGGTTGTGGTCTCTCTGCTCCCTACTCCCGGAGTGTGTACAGCTCAACACGGGCAGCAGGGGGCGCTGCTGGCCTTGGCTGGAGGGCAGCTCCAGAAGTCGGGGGTGTCAGCCACCCAAGCCCACCGCATCTCGCTGAGTGCCACCTCCCGGCTCTCTGCGCAGAGAGGCGGGTTGTGCTCTGGGCCCGGGAGATAAGGAACACGGGAGGAGGGACAGGTCTAAGGGTTCTGTGTGGAAATTAAGAGAAAAAAAATAAAGTGAAACTCTGGATTGGGGCACATTTTTGGATGGCATCACCAACTCAATGGACATGAGTTTGAGTAAACTACGGGAGTTGGTGATGGACAGGGAAACCTGGCATGCTGCAGTCCATGGGGTTGCAAAGAGTCGGACACAACTGAATGACTGAAAATAATGGAAAAAACCCCAGACACCCCAAGAACAGGGTAAAAGGAAACTCACTCAGGACGTTGCCTTCAGAGGTTGGCTGGCACATCAGTGGAGGTCAGTGCTGGGGGCTCTTTGGGTGAACACAGGAAACCTGAGGCTCTGCCTACACCTACCCCATCCCTACCCCTGCCCGCTGTGCCATGGGAGAGTCTAGTCCTTTCTCTGCAGGGGCGACCCCTGCCCTTGCTCCTGGGCGTGCACAGCCCAGGTAAAGAAGAGGCTCCTAAAGTGGGAGCCGTCACTGACTCCCAGTCTTGCCAAGTTTAGCTTCACACTTGGAGCTAAAACCCTCACCAGGATGAGCAAGCTCTTCCAGTGTCAGCTCTCTCCTTTTGTAGCCCCTTCTGTTTCTCCCACCCCAACTCCAACCAGTTGTGCCCCCTCCCAGCTCTGAGCACAGACTCTTCACTCTGGCTCTTTTCTCAGGCACTGGAAGCTTGACCACCAGGAAGCCCTTGATCTTTCAGAGACGGGATCTCCAGACCCCAGGACCCCAGGAGATCCTGTTGACATCATCTAGGGGCTCATGGAGCCCAGGGTTAGGAGCACATTATCCTGGTTCAACACTTTGGAAGGGGAAATTCTTCCCATAGTTTTCCTAATAAGCCTACAGGGGTTTAAAAAAACAAGGAAAAAACATCCATGCAAAGGATAACTTCTCAATAAGTTATGACACTAGACTCAGTGAAGTTATATTGCATAACTTCGGGGAACATGTGACATCCGCTTTGGTGAGGCCACAAACAGTATGAGGGTTAAATCCATCAAGAATCTGGAATCAGGTCTCAACAAAACTGAAAGGCAAATCATTTATGAAATTCAGCAGAGAGAACTTGAAGTAACTGACTGGAAGCTGAAGCCACTTAGGGTCTAGATGCTGCCCAGTTAGAGTTAGGGAGACAGTAGATGGGCAGTCAGATCCAAATGAAAATACACCACATCTTGGGGTGGCTTTTAAGACCCCTTTCCTGTCTGTCCCTGGTGGCTCAGCTGGCAAGGAATCCGCCTGCAATGCAGGAGACCCCGGTTTGATTCCTGGGTCGGAAAGATCCTCTGGAGAAGGGATGGGCTACCCACTCCAGTAGTCTTTGGTTTCCCTGGTGGCTCAGATGGTAAAGAATCTGCCTGAAATGCTGGATATCTGGGTTTGATTCCTGGGTTGGGAAGATCCCCTGGAGAAGGGAATGGCTACCCACTCCAGTATTTTGGCCTGGAGAATTCCATGGACTGTATAGTCCGTGGGGTCGCAAAGAGTTGGAGACGACTGAGCGACTTTTGCTTCCTCTCTATCTATCTCCTGGATTTGGCAGGACTGTATGTATTCTGCTGGGTTTCCCAAATGGCCCCAGTGCTGAAGAACCTGCCTGCCAATGCAGGAGACATAAGAGACACTGGTTAGATTCCTGGGTTGGGAAGATCCCCTGGAGGAGGGCATGGCAACCCACTCCAGTATTCTTGCCTGGAGAATCCCCATGGACAAAGGAGCCTGGTGGGCTACAGTCCATGGGGTAACAAAGAGTTGAACACGACTGAAGCAAGTTAGCTGCACGTAGGCGTGTGGGCTTTCTGCTACAGACAGCACGTATGCACCTACTTGTTAGTACCTCTGCCACCAAAGAGCTGCTAGAAGGACAAAAAACTGAAGCTGGGACTAATTTTGCCTCATTAGTTGAAGCACACTTTCAAGTTAACACAGTTAAGAGAAGTGTTTTGGCATTTGGACTAATTTGCCTCATTAGTTGAAGCACACCTTCAAGTTAACACAGTTAAGAGGAGTTGTTTGGCAACTTATCCTATAATAAAACTGCATAATATGACAAAAGCCACTACTTGTAATGGTTGTTGAGGATCTTCTATAGCTTTTTAAAGTTATTTCTCTAATACTCACAGTGCTTAAAATTTTGTTAATGACAAATGGGCTTCTCAAGTTCACCAAGTATTTTTTTCTTTGTTTTGTAGTATTTATTTTTGTGCATTTGACTGCATGCAAACTCTTAGTTGCAGCTTGTGGGGTCTAATACCCTGATCAGGGATCGAACCCAGGCATAGGAAGTGCAGAGTCTTAGCCACTGGACCACCAAGGAAGTCTCGTGGTGCTTAACTGTTTTTATAAGAAGAAGAATGACGCATATTTTGTATAATTTGCAGGAAAAATGTTTTAGAAGCTTCAGAAAGAAAGTTGACCTTGCAGAAACATACTGGGTTTCGTTTTTGTTGTTGCTACTTTGCTTCTTTTTCTAATAGCTCATTATTTTCAGATGCATCATTGTGGAAGTATTTTCCTGGTCCAGTATGTCACTCCTACCTGAGGCCTGATGAGACTGTACACTGACATTCATTTCAGTTCAGTTCAGTCGCTCAGTCGTGTCCAACTCTTTGCGACCCCATGAATGCAGGACGCCAGGCCTCCCTGTCCATCACCAACTCCAGAGTTCATTCAAACTCATGTCCATCGAGTCAATGATGCCATCCAGCCATCTCATCCTCTGTCGTCCCCTTCTCCTCCTGCCCCCAATCCCTCCCAGCATCAGGGTCTTTTCCAGTGAGTCAACTCTTCTCATGAAGTGGCCAAAGTATTGGAGTTTCAGCTTTAGCATCAGTCCTTCCAATGAACACCCAGGACTGATCTCCTTTAGAATGGACTGGTTGGATCTCCTTGCAGTCTAAGGGACTCTCAAGAGTTTTCTCCAACACCACAGTTCAAAAGCATCAATTCTTCGGCACTCAGCTTTCTTCACAGTCCAACTCTCACATCCATACATGAATTAGAGACCTGCTAAAATGAATTTCGTATACCACTGGTTACTTGTGGATGCTTATATTCTTGAAGAAGCAATTGGTTGGTTCTGAACAGGTGAAAAATTAGTCATTTATTAAACTTTAAGAAATATGACCCAAGTTGATTTTTAAAGTTAACAGATTGTCGTGGACATATCAAGTTCTTCTAGGAAAGCTTAATCAGAATGCACATACTCTAATTTGGGAAGCTGCTTTGCCTTGTTCTGTGTTTAAGAATGTTGCTGTTGTTGTTTAGTTGCTAAGTTGTGTCCAACTTTGTGACCTCATGGAGTGTAATCCTCCAGTATCCTCTCTCCTTGGGATTTCCTAGGCAAGAATACTGGAGAGGGTTGCCATTTCCTTCTCCAGGGGATCCTCCTGACCCAGGGATCAAACCCATGTCTCTTGCATTGGCAGGCGGATTCTTTACCACTGAGCCACCAGGGAAGCCCTGAGTATGTTACCAAAGCATTACACACGTGAAAAATGACAAAGATATGGTGAACATTAAGGCCTTCCCCTAACTTTTGTCCTTTGTCTTAAGATTTAAAAATTTTTTCCTTAAGATTTTGTCTTAAGATTTAAAAATTTTAAAAAGTAAATTAACTTTGAGACATGCTTTACATAAAACGAAACACACCCATTTTAAGTCTGCAGTTCTTGATGAGTTTTGGACAAATGCATGTACTTGCTTTACAACTACTGGGCTGTTGTTACTGCTTCTGTTGCTGCACTGCTCCATCCAGATAGAGATCCTTTTCATTGTCCTGAAAAGTTCTTTCATGATTCAGTCACTCACCCTATTTTGAAAAGAAATTTTAAAAACAAGTTTTTTTCTTTTCTCATCTATGGATCTACCCCAACACACTTGTGTCTCCTTTTCTTTCCTTTTGATTATTGCTGCTCTAGCAGTCTGCCAGTTTGTTGGATTCAAACAGGGATCTGCTTATTGGCTCTACTGACTAGGCAGAGGGGAATATGCCTTATTATTTTTCTATTTTGTTCTCAGTGACCTCTCACACATCCTCTGAAATCTCCATCCATCCATCCATCCCACCCCCCACCAGCCACCTATCCATTGATCCCTCCCCTACACACCCAGCTATCCATCCATCCAACTTTTTGTTGAATGTCTACCATGAGCCATGGGTCACCAGGAATCCCACCTCCACTTAATTTCTGTTCTAACAGGGAAGCCAGACAATTTAACAACTATGCTGAGAAGGCCATACATTGGAAGTATGGGGCACAATGGGTGACATAGCAGGAGTGGCTGGGAATGATTCTCGGAGAGAGGGAGACATTAATAATGGAGAGGAGGGCAAGGACGGTTGAGTTGGTTAATTATTTCAGGCCTATTTATTGAGCCCTGCAGGCTGGGCCTGGTGGTAGCTGCGAGAGACTCAGACACAGGTGAGTGGGGAAGACATGGGACCAGTCTCATGGGATTCACATCACTGTGGGGTTAGCCCAGGTGGGGCTGGGCCGTGGAGTGATGTTTTAGGAGACACACTCAGTGGAGCACAGGGAAGAGAGGAAGGACAGAGCAAGTTAGAAACACTGCAAATTCCACATGACCAGAGCATGAAAGTCAATCAGGAAGTACAACTTTGAGCAGGGGGTATAGCAATCACTGGGCTCTCAGTTGCTGTGTAGAACGGTATCTAATCTCTAATCAGAATCTTTAAACAGAGACGAGGACTGTAGGCGCCTCATCTCAATCACTTGCAAATAATCTTCTCTGTCTTTCACAAGCATAGTCATGATTAAAATGACCTTTCACGAACAGTGGGGAGGGAGTGCTGAAGAAAATGAGGTATGTGAGAATAAAATCCATCTACCTGATTGCCATGTAACGTTTGGTGAGTCACAAAAGTGAGAATTTCAGATGTGAATTAAGATTGCCAAAGCACTGGCATATTTGAAATTCCCTGTGTCCTACTTTAGAATCAGAAGACAGGAGAACTGGGAAAGAAAAAAAAAATGTATTTCTTATTTGTATTCTAACTGCTCAAATCATTTTAATGTAAATTATTTATGTAGTTTCCATCTGAATTATTGACCTTTAGATGAACTTTATTTGATAGGCACTTGGAGCAAATATTCCACAGGATTCTTTAAATGCTATAAAATAGGACATACCCCAGCTGCTGATTCAATTTTGGTCATAACATGGCCATAGAGTGTATTTGATCCTTTGCAACATTTGAGAAGATGTATTTAGTTAGTGATGAGGTCTGTACAATTTCACGTAAAATTAAAGCTCTGCAAAAAAGCAAACCTCCTCTGGGCACTAAATCTCACAATATTCTGGAAATGACAAATCCTAAAATGCTCGCTGACTGCAAATCAATGTTTTTAGCCTGAGTATTAATAGCTGCATGAAATGTTATACTTCTCTCATCATTTACCACCCTTTGTTTGGATTTAGCACACATTTTGAGTATGCTGATTTTCTTTTCTGGGATGGATGGCTCTAAGCTACTTGCCATCAGATGAGAAATATATTCTATCAAAATCTATTTAAGGAACACATCCAATCAATGGCAAAGGATGCGCTCTGCACGACTCTGCCTGTTTGGTGTCTGTCCTTTTGCCTTTTACTGAGCCCACTCACTAGGAGGGCTACAGAGATGCTTGAGTCCTGGGCACGTTCATGATTTAGGGGCCTTTGCTGAAGAACTGATGCTTTTGAACTGTGGTGCTGGAGAAGACTCTTGAGAGTCCCTTGGACTGCATGGAGATCAAACCCATCCATCCTAAAGGAAATCAGTCCTGAATATTCCTTGGAAGGACTGATGCTGAAGCTGAAGCTCCAATACTTTGGCTACCTGATGCAAAGAGTCCATTCATTGGAAAAGATCGTGATGCTGGGAAAGATTGAGGGCAGGAGGAGAACGGGGTGGCACAGGATGAGACGGTTGGATGGCATCACCAACTCAATGGACATGAGTGTGAACAAACTCCGGGAGACAGTGGAGGACAGAGGAGCCTGGCGTGCTGCAGTTCATGGGGTCGCAAAGAGTTGGACACAACTTAGCGACTGGACAATAACAACATAGCCATCTGCCTGGAGACTAGACTGTGAGCACTCTTAGCTTTGGGATTTGAGCTGAGGCCACCACAGTTACCTGAACTCAGAACCATTCATCAGACATCGTCCATCAGAAGTGAGGCTCTTTGTTGATGTGTGGATTTCTACTCTAGGATCTGAAGGCTTCCCGGGCAATGGGACCAGCCACCCATATTTCTCCAGTTATATGTAAGGGGACCCACTGGAAATCTGAGTTAACTGACAACACAATTCAACTTTATTCCAGGGTTATTTATGAAACAGGACTCTGGACCAGCACACTTCCCAATCCAGTTCTGCTCTGCAGTGGCTCCTAGTTATTCAACAAGATGACAATAAACAGCCTCACCCTCCTTCCCTGGTGGTTAATTAGTGAATCTTCTCAACAGTCAGATTCAACCAACTTGATGCAAATGAGGATTTTCCTACACGCTTAGACCTCTAACATACATAAATTTAAAATATGCACGTGCTCTTGAGGAATGACAGAATGAGGCTGCTCTTCAATGGAAAACAGAGGAGCACGTGAATTTCTATGGAAAAATGCCTGATGTTCATCTTGAAAAAGAAGCAGATATCATTCGCAAATAAGAGTGTGAAAGTGGAATTCACTCTGTCGTGTCCGACTCTTTGCGACCCCATGGACTGTAGCCTGCCAGGCTCCTCTGTCCATGGAATTCTCCAGGGCAGAAAACTGGAGTGGGTAGCCACTTCCTTCTCCAGGGGATCTTCCCAACCCAGGGATCAAACCCAGGTCTCTCGCATTGTTGATGGATTCTTTTACCGTCTGAGCCCAAAAGATATATATATGTATGTGTACACACATATATATATCATTTGCAAATAAACACGACATTATTTAGACCTTTGAGGGCTGGCCAGGAGCACACCACCATTTTTGATCAGACTTCCAGATGAAATTCAAATAGGAGGCTTACAGATAGACTTTCTGAACATAACTGGCCTTTGCAACTTAGTATGTTCCACAGGCATATTTTCTACAGGAAGGAAAATTCCTCAAATTAACAATCAGAAACATTGTTTAGAGGGGTGTGTGTATGTGTGTGTGGGCATGTACTCAGTCATGTCCGACTCTTTGCCACCATGACTCCTCTGGTCGTGGAATCTTCCAGGCAAGAATACTGGAATGAGTTGCTATTTCCTACTCCAGGGGAATCTTCCCGACCCAGGGATGGAACCCGCCTGTGTCTCCTGTGCCTCCTGCATTGGCAGGTGGGTTCTTTACCACTCCCCCACCCGGGAAGCCATTGTTTAGCCGAGCTGATAGCAAAAGGGATGTTCATCTCAGCATCCTCTCCCTGGACAAAGGAAACACTCCAGACTTCTGATTTCAGTTTTATCCATTTTCCTCTCTGCTACGTGATGCCCCATTAGTGTGGCCGGCAGCCAGTGAACCGTGGCAAGGAACTGGGAGTTTTCAAACCCAGACTGATAAAGGACTGCATCCTTCTGAGACTGCAGAAGTCAAAGGGCTCACAGGCTGACCCTTAGAAATAAAACAACGGAAAGCTTTTCCATAAAGAGCATATTGTGTCGATTTATTAGAGAATGCAGTTAAAAAAAATATCTTGAGGTTAGCCTCTCCAGTTTAAAAGCACTGAACTAGGAACACTTGAACGGCTATGCAAGCGTCTCTTGCTCATTTGTCCCCCACGCCTCACCAGATCCTGTAAACAGGGTTTGGAGACCGTTCAGTCAGTTTCTTGACAGAAACAGCCAAATGCCTTTGCTTCTTAAAGAAAGCCCTCTTCCCCTTTTCCAAAGCATGCACTGTCACTTGGCATTAGGTATTTCAAAAGGACAAACACTGTTACAGTATCGTAAGGCCAAAAGGGAGTACCCATCGACCAGACATACACAGGACACTAGAAAAAAATTACAAACGTTAACCTAGTGTGACGACTCCACCAGGAATTAATGGGAAAGGCACTGCACCCTTCTTATACCCACTATCCACTTCACGTGCTTTGAAGTCAAGTCCCATCAAACATCTGAAAGGCGTTTTCTACAACATACAATTCACGGGGAGGTTAACACATCTGACACTAGTCTTCCATGGCCATATATGTCTCACCCAAGTGCACAACAGGTGTGAATATATACTATCGGCTTTATTTACAAGTTTATCTTGATTTTTTAGTGGGGGTAAAAAAATTAATGATCTCAACTGACTATTCCCCCCGAAAAGGGTTTTGGCTATGATTCATGTTATATAAACTACCACGTCAAAGAAAGAAATGAAACCCACGTATTGTCTGATCTAAAACATCTAAACTAAAATTTCTCACCCACTATAAGTTGGCAGTGAAAGTGCTATTTTCTGAATTTTATAAGCGAAATGCTACACAGGAATTTCAGATCGACTTCTTTTGCAAAAGCACAAGTTGTTGGTTGCATCGGACAGGATGTGGAATGGTGTGTGTATTCCGTGTAGAATCCCCTCCACCCTGTCGTGGGTGCCCTTCCAAAGACAGTCATGAATCTGGAAAGGTGACAGACTTCGCAGATGCCTTCTTATCTCCCCGAAAGATGTAAAACAGCAATGGCGCAACTCTACATAGGAACGAAGGTTAGTTCTGAGAAATCAGTAATATACATGCACAAACATCAGAACATGAAGGGGGAAAATGAAACGCTACAGTTTCCACGTTGCAGTGTTGCTCTCACAACCTTTCTGCACCAGATGCCTTGTGGCTTCGCATGGTGCCTTTTCCCACCAGGAGAGAGAGTGAGTCTACCTTGTAGACTGATCAGACACAAAGACTCTCCCCGGGGCCCACGGATCAATCTGCCCCTGGCCAAGACAGAACCTACCAGAAGAGAACAAGTACAAAATACTATCGTTATTGGTTTTCTCTCGATGCTCCCAGATGTCCTTGTGCGATCACCCCAGACTCAGTGATTGGCTCGGGGCATGGCCAGGAGCCACGAACACTGACTGAGGCGCAGCGTTAGAACCAGGGGACGAAGCCTCGATTCTCTTCTGAGCAACGTGAACTGGAATTTCCGCCACAGCGGTCACGGCTGCCGCCTCCAAAGCTGTGACCGGCTGCTTCCACAGTAAAAGATGCCTTCTTGCGAGCATGGTTTGGAGCACGTCTTTGTCCGGGCGCCGGTTCAGCTTAAGTGGATGGGTGTGTACTCTGGCCTCCTGGTCTGGATAATTTTGGGCTTCGGTCTCTTCATTCTTTCCATCTCGTCTTCTTCCTCGTTCTCCTGATCGCTCTCACAGACATGGACCACCACACTGGGGGTGGTGTCGGTGGCTGCGTGCAGTTCATACTTTTCCCCTGGAGAAAGAGAATAATTGCAGGGTAACTCAGGCAAGGAGGTAAGGGCCAAAAAAAAGCAAGAGCAAAGGGATGTGCAGGCAGGAGTCAGCTCGACCAAGCTTCTGTGTGCATCCACTGGGGACCAAAGGACACAGCTAGACACACTCTGGATTGGTATTTCTTTGGTGGCTCCTTGGCTCAGGGGTAAAGCATCTGCCTGCAGTGCAGGAGACCGGGGTTCAGTCCCTGAGTCAGGAAGATCCGCTGGAGAAGGAAATGGCAAACCACTCCAGTACTCTTGTCTGGAAAATTCCACGGACTGAGGAGCCTGGTAGGCTACAGTCCATGGGGTCTCAAAGAGTCGGACACGCCTGAGCGACTTCAATTTCACTTTCTTTACACATCTCAACACTGCAAATGACTCTGTTTTCAAACACTCTGAGTCCAGGCATATGAAAGGCATGGAAGGAATGTGTATTTAATTACTCTTTGCATGTATGGGCTTCCCAGGTGGCTCAGAGGGTAGAGAATCTCCCTGCAGTGCTGGAAACCCAGGTTCGATCCCTGAGTTGGGAAAATCCTCTAGAGAAGGAATGGTAACCCACTCCAGTATTCTTGCCTGGAGAATTCTATGGATAGAGGAGCCTGGCAGGCCACAGTCCACGGGGTCACAAAGAGTCGGACACAACCCAGCAACTAACACTTTCACTTTTTTTAGCGTGTACACTAGACTGTCTCTAAACTACCCAGGGGACTTCCCTGGTACGGTGAAAGTGGCACCTGTTCAGGAAAAGATGTTGTATGAATAAAGGCATCAGGTAAGGCCCTCTTGGGCATCTCTCCCCACTGAAGGCTTTCACTGAAGTTCACAGCCCAGGCTAGAGACGGGAAGCATGGGGAAGCCTCTTTGCCCAAAAGAAACAGATGTGAGTTCTGAGCCAGGTGCTCCAAAAGCATTTTTGATCACAGCATCCTTTTTCACACAATTATCAACCCCCTCAAACCAGGAGTGTCCTGCTGTTGTACGGCAGCCTGAAATTTATCAGGCTCAGTCAAGGGGCTTTTACTCATAAACAAAGTGTTGCCTCTTCTCAAGCCCACACGGGAGACTGGAATGTTATTGTAACTGCCCCTGAAAGGGCTTTCCTTGTGGCTCAGCTGGTAAAGAATTCTCCTGCAAGGCAGGAGACCTGGGTTCAATCCCTGGGTCAGGAAGATCCCCTGGAGAAGGGCATGGCTACCCACTCCAGTATTCTGGCCTGGAGAATTCCACGGACTGTATTAGTCCATGGGGTCACAAAGAGTCAGACACGACTGAGCAACTTTCATTTCACTGAATGGGTGAAGGCTTCCCAGATGGCCCAGTGGTAAGGAATCTGCCTGCCAATGCAGAAGACATAAGAGAGGGCTTCGATCCCTGGGTCAGGAAGACCCCTAAGAGAGGGCTTCGATCCCTGGGTCAGGAAGACACCCTGGAGGAGGAAATGGCAACCCACTCTAGTATTGTTGCCTGGAGAATCCCATGGACAGAGGAGCCTGGTGGGCTACATACAGTCCATGGGGTTGCAAAGAGTTGAACGTGACTGAATGACTGAGTACTGAAAGGGTGAACGAGCTTCAATATTCTCAGGGGGCAGAAAGTTAAAGCAGAGGGTCAGATATATCACTCAAAATCTTGGTCATGATCCTCTTTACAAATCTTTATCTCCTGCCAAGGAGGCATAATCCAGAAAGCAAGGGGACGGGATCACATTTGCAAAATCTTTGCAGTCTTGTTGGCTGAAAAGCACAGCTGAAATATGAATTACTATTCAAGCTCATTGTTGGGTAAACTGAAAGCAAATTGATGTCTATTCTCTAAAAGGGCTTCTCAAACAAGACGTCTGTAAAAAAAAGTGGTAGGTTCTAGAGTGTAAAGAATGTTCATTAACAGCACTTCCTGCCCCTGGGACAGTGTGAGTCCTTTCTCTAGGAGGACGTCTCCCTTTTCCCCTCTCTAACATTCCAGAAGTTTCCAACCCTGGGCTCTGCTAATGCACCTTAGCCTGGAGCTGCTCTGAGGAACGCTGGCACTTCCAACTTGAACTTAATGCCACGGTGAGCAGTGGGTAATGTGATCTTTGCTTCTACCATAGCGGGAGTTTTCTGTCTGAGAGGTGTTAACAGCAGTGTCACCTTTTTCATATGAAACTGCTGATGGTCCAGGAAAACAAAACTCTCCACTCAGAGGAACATCAGTCAGATTATTGGTCAAGGAGAAAGCTGATGGCCTCAGTGTTTATTGCATTTGCCCCATGGATAGGGCAGAAGTGGGGCTCAAACCTGGTCACCCCAAGACCCCTGCCTGCACCTTCCAGCTCACCCAAACCCTATCGACAGGACGGGAACCACCAACATTTTACTGTTTCCAGAAAACAGGTATTGAGCTCTGCCGATGAGCCAGGCATTGTATGAAGTGCTTTTTACATGATGATCTTGTATATTGCTCACAACTCTACCAGGGAATACCCATTTTCTGGATGAGAAGCCTGAGGCCAGAGTACCTTTCTTCCCAAATGCTCACACCTTTGTCCCTTCAGAGGCACAGAATCTCTTCTCCACCCCGCCCCCCCCCCCCCCCCCGCCCCGCGACCCCCTCCCTCCCTGGCAAGCTCAGCGGGTGAGCACCTGCCTATGGGCCTGTGTGTCTGGGGCTCCTTCTCCTCTTGTGACCTCTGGGTCTCTGACTGCTCACACCTTCAAATGGGCAGGTGAGGACCAGGTTGGTGAACAAAATTCCCTTGACTAAAAAAAACTTAACGGAAGTGGGGAAAGGCCCATTTTCCCCTTTCCAAAGTCCAACAGCTCATCCCCGCTTGGAGCGACAGGACCTCTGAGGGGGGGTCATGGGCTGTGCTCGGTGGGTGAGGGGACGGAGTCACGTGATGAGATGCAGAGAGATTACGGTGATGGGTCCCCAGGGCCAGCTTGCCCCTCTTCCTAAGGGAAGAGGCCAGAGATGGGCGGGTGTGCACGCTCCCCGGCAATGGGTGACCCTGATGCAGAGGCAGAAAGCCAAACAGAGACAATTCACAGCACGCGCTGGCATCCATCTGGTGACGGGGTGAGAGGGGTGCTCTGATGGACGCCCTGGGCAAACCTCTGCATGTGTCCTCACCTCCCCCCACCCCCAGTCCTTACCCGAGGGCACGGCTTACCTGGCCCTAGCTTGGAGATAGCGTATAAAAGGTCATAGTTTATGACGGGAGTAGCGTCTTCCACTTGTTTCCAGCCGACCGGCGGCGAGGCGGGAGGAGAGATGAGGAACTGTTTGTCTGGATTCGGAGGGGCCAGGTGCGAGCTGCCTATGTGTAAAGTCTGGAAGAGAGAGGGAGGAGATGTTTCTCGAAGGGGGAAGGACTGAGGCAGCGTGAGGGCACCTCACGACCGCCTGCGGAAGACAGCGCTCAGGGACGCAACCGCGTCCACAGGCTCAGTCCGGGGTGAACCACCAAACGGCTCACAAGCGGCGGAGAGAGGGAACTTAGATCACCGTGCAAACGTGAGTAGAGCGCCCTCCTGGCATGAGGAAGGATGCTTGACCTGGACTTACGGGAAAAGACCCTGATGCTGGGAAAGACTGAAGGCGGGAGAAGAGAACGACAGATGAGATGGTTGGATGGCATCACCGACTCAATGGACATGAGTTTGAGTAAACTCTGGGAGTGGGTGATGGACAGGGAGGCCGGGCGTGCTTCAGTCCATGGGGTTGCAAAGAGCTGGACACACAACTGAGTGACTGAACTGAACTGAGACTGATAGAAAATATATACAGGTAATTTTAGTACAGATGGAAAAAAATAAAGTGCTGTGGCCGAGGTCAGAAGGGATCTCAGAACCAATTGCCTGCAGCTCCTCGTGTTACGGAGGCATTACATCATATCACAGACGCTCCAAAGGCTAAGCAACACCTCCAGGACCAACATCAGTTTTCAGGAGGACAAAGCAGGGATGGGGTCTTGCCATGCTCTCAGGCTTCCCTCCCCCTTTGGGGCTCTGAATCAGATGCCAAAAGGGAGGAAGGAAAAAATAAATGCACCTTCTAGGATGTGTGCATGCCTGCTAAGGTGCATCAGTCGTGTATGACTCTTTGCCACCCCATGGACTATAGCCAGCCTGACTCCTGGGTCCATGGGGATTCTCCAGGCAAGAATACTGGAGTGGGTTGCCATGTCCACCTCCCGGGGAATCTTCCCAACCCAGGGATCAAATCATATCTCTTCTGTCTCCTGCATTGGTAGGCAGTTTCTTTACCACTAGCACCACCTGGGAAGCCCAGCTTCCAGGATACATATTTTAAGAAAAAAAATAATGATAAGGGACAATAACCAAGATCCTGGTTCTGGGGGCTTAAAAGTTATGCCAGTGAATGGAGGGCTGTTCGAGTCATCTTACATTCAAATCTGGCCACTTTGTATTTTCTTTGTTCTTTAGTATCCCGCCCCTCCTCCACCCCCCGCCTAAAAATTTCACAATGAACATATCTTTAATAAACCAGAAAAGGTCGTGGGAGGGTCTAAGCAATCACTTATATGGAATGGTACCAAATGCAGAAGGGCATTTGTTCCCAAGGATCCGAGGTCTAAGGCTTGGATCCACCAGGGGGCAGGGCATCCGGCTCCAATTTACCCAGGCAGGGCTGGCAAGTTCGCCTTCCCCGCAGGGTCCGGAAGCCCCTCTACACGGTCTGCCCCGAGAACTCAGGGCCCCCAAGGGGGTCTCTTTCACCAGGGAGCAGGAGCTGAAGGGCTTTTGCCCTCTTGCCAAGCTGTTAAGACGTCTATAACATCGTCAAGTGGAAATTTATGAGCTGCCTGGAAGATGGGTGGTCTACCATCAAGGAGGGGAGGGGGCAGGAAGGAGGTGATGGGCAGGAGGAAAAGCAAACCTGCCCTGGAGCCCCCCACCCCACCTGGGACTGCCCTGGCACGCAGACCCCCGCTTACCAGAAGGATTTCTTCCTAAAAGGATTTCTTACCATTTTGCTACCTGCCTAATGAACCCATTTCTTTCCCCTGTTTCAGACTGGACCTGGCAGCCCCCATGTTGATGTGCAGGGCGGGTTTGCAGATACAGGCTCTCCAGAAGTAAGTGGGCTACTGAGTCCTGCTCAGAACCTGCATAAAGCCAGAACCTCTCTAGTCTGGGGTTCTAGCAAAGTCACGTCTACCACCCTGTGGTCCTCTACCTTCCAGAGTCAGGAAAAGACTCTTTTTCCCATCATCACTCAACTCAAGAAGGTCATCTATGAGGTCAGGGATCAACTATACCCCGCTATCTCAAAATTGGGGATGTGATACATTTATAGTATGAATTTTGCCCCTCTGAAGACGATTTCTTGGCATTCTCAATCAACATATAGGTAATGGGTGTCTAGGAACCTCCCTGGTGGCTCAGTGGTAAAGAATCCACCCACGATGCAGCACACCCAAGTTCGATCCCTGGGCCGGGAAGATTCTCTGGACAAAGAAATGGCAACCCACTCCAGGATTCTTGCCTGGGAAATCCCATGGACAGAGGAGCCTGGTGGGCTACAGTCCATGGGGTCACAAAAGAGTCGGACACAACTTAGTGACGGTAACAACAACAATGGATATATACTCTGTTTTATGGGAAAGCTGGTGGCTCAGATGGTAAAGCGTCTGCCTGCAATGCGGGAGACTTGGGTTTGATCCCTGGGTCAGGAAGATCTTCTGGAGAAGGAAATGGCAACCAACTCCAGTATTCTTCCCTGGAAAATCCCATGGATGGAGGAACCTGGTAGGCTAAAGTCCACGGGGTTGCAAAGAGTCAGACACAACTGAGCGACTTCACTTTCTTTCACTTTAAGGGTGAGAGGGAGAAGGGGGAAGTGTGGGTATCAGTGAAATCCACTCACCTGAGCAAAATATAATTTCATTTCCTTTCCAAGAAATTCAGTCTTATGTAGCTGGAGTCTGGCATCTGCTGCAGATAAGGGGTTGCTGAAGTTTATTCTGACCCGTTTGAAGCTTTTAAAATACTGAAAGGTGATATCTTTGTCATAAGTCCTAAAGAGGGATTCAAATTTGGCCTGAAAAATAAAAAATGAAAGGAATTGGAATCTACCTGCACATGACCTTTGACTGGATGGCTTCATTACTATTCTTATGGAGAAACTGAATCATTCATTGTTTCAAGAACTTCCAACTTCAGATCTTATTGTTCCATGATCCTCCCCAATCCAGCGAACTTCAGTCCCACCACTCCACTTAGGACAATGCCCTGTCCATCAAATATTACTTAGGGCTTTCAAACACTGGAGCTAGTTTGAAAAAAAAAATTTTTTTAATTGAATTGGGAAACAATAAAGTTAATTTTAAAAGGCTTGCATTTCTTATTTTTTTTTCTGCCCTATGGGTGGTAAAGGTACATTTTACCTATGGTTGTTTGCCTTTTTTTATGTTTTTTTTTTTTTTTTTAAATTAGAGGATAATTACTTAACAATATGCGATGTTTTTTGCCATACATCAATATGAATTGGCCGTAAATATGTTCCTTCCTTCTTGAAGCTCCTCCCACCTTCCTCCCCATCCCACCCCTCTAGGTTGTCACAGAGCACTGACTGTGGGCTCCCTGTGCCTTACATCAACCTCCCACTGGCTATCTAGTTTACATATGGTAATGTATAGGTTTCAATGCTGTTCCCTCAAATCATCACATCCTCTTCTTCCCCCACTATGTCCACAAGTCTGTTCTTTATGTCTGTGTCTCCTTTACTGCCCTGCAAATCGGATCGTCAGTACTATTTTTCTAGATTTTATACATATGCGTTAATATATGATATTTGTCTTTCTCTTTCTGACTTACTTCACTCTGTATAAAAAGGCCTTGCATTTCTTACCATAAAGGAAGCAGTTAAAAAAAAAAATTCCCAGTGGTATTTTCTCAGTCTGTCATTTTTTAACTCTCTAAAATAATACTGGTTTTTAAAAATGAATGTACTGTCAAAGAACCTGTTTCTATACACTGGCTTTAATACACGTATGCATTTAGCTCGAGTGTTTAAGAACTAGTGAACATTGTGAAGCAGCATGAGATCTTAGAACTGAAATGCCTGAGTTCAATGATTAAAAGCCTAGATTCAGGACAATGTTTCATCAGATCCTGGGAAAAGTTCTGCAGAAGCAACCCCCACCACCACCACCACAGGGTTGGGTCCTGAATGGGGTGTGGTTTTGGGGAACTGGGAGACCACTGCCATCTTTTCCAACCAGAGGGGAAGGTGTTGATGGACAGTCTTGAAATTTGTAGGAAGATTGTGCAGGAGCTGTCAGTTACCAGATTTCTGAATCTTTTTTGCAGACTAAACTCTGGGGATGGTGAGAGGCCGATGGGGTTGGCTGAGAGCGGGGCTGGGGCAGACAGCGTGTCCTCTACCCAGGTGACTGGTGAGATGAGGAGGCCTGGAAGGACCCTGGAAATCTATAGAGAGCATGCTGTTTCTGCAAAGTGGAGAGAGGATTCCAGCAGAAGAGGAGAACGTCCCTGAGACTTTTTGGTGCTAGGGAGTGGAGGAGGGGATGGTCCTCCGGATGGATGCATGGTTGGTCAGGGCCTGCCTTCCCTCCTGGCTGGCATCTCTACCAGGTGAGTGGGAAGAGCTCACAGAGTTTCTCTCTTCCAGTTCCTTGGCTTTTCTTTAGTTGATGTAAAAGCCTGTGACTTTCCCACGAGAGGTGTCGCAGAGAAACAGAAGGACAGCGAATGCGCAGCAGATGGTCCAGCTTCGAGTTTATCTGGCCGCGCAGTGACTTGGTTGGTCTCTGCCCCTCTGCGGAGCACGGGTAAGTCCGGGGCGTGAGGGTGTCTGCGCGGATTTGGAATTTCACACGACCTCATCCGTAGGCATTGTGACCAACTGTTTCGAGTTATGATTCATAACTTAAGAGATATGACTTTGATGGATATTTTTAGACGGCAAGTCAGGGCTGAGGACCAGAGTGCAAGAGAACCCACACTACCTTGTTAATTTCGTATTGCTCTCCTACCGTTCTTTTATAAAATAATCTTATTTGTTATTCCAGTTGTTGGATGGCATCTCTACTGAAATGAGTAAAAAGTGATTTTACTCACATAAGGCTAATATTAAATACATAGATTTTGTAGAACGTTTACACATAGATTGGGCTTCCCAGGTGTGCTAGTGATAAAGAACCCATCTGCCAATGCAGGAGACTTAAGAGACGTTGGTTTGATCCCTGGGTCGGGAAGTTCCCCTGGAGGAGGGCATGGCAACCCACTCCAGTATTGTTGCCTGGAGAATCCCATGGACAGAGGAGCCTGGCAGGCTACATACAGTCCATAGGGTTGCAAAGAGTTGGACAAGACTGAAGCAACTTAACAAGCACCCACGTACACATAGACTATTCTCTAATATCTAGTTAAAAAACTACGATTCTGGCTTGTAAGCAGACTACATGATTAGGGAGTTAAATTTGATTTAAAAAAAAGAAAGAAAGAAAACTTCCCAAGACTCAGTATAGCTTTAGGCATAAGAATATAACATGATCACTGCCCCCTAAAGAGAACACACAGAATTCATTCATATACAGTCTTGTTTTAGAGATCAGTTAGATAGCTTCATAGCTACTGATGGAAATCTTGGCATTTTAATCAAATGAAGAAGTAAAGCATGGTAGTTAAAATCACTAGTTATATTAATAACCATTGATGACAGCTGCTTTCCAGGAGGTAGGATATTTAACTTATCTATCTATTTATTATTTGCTATGGGTGCATTTTCTCCACCTGGAAAAACCTACAAAGTTGAAGATAGGCCCTTATAATTACTTCAAACATTCAAATATCTCTACAATAGTGATTTCCTAAGATACAATCAAAGTATCCTGAACTCGAGATGTCAAAGTGAAACATTCTGTGCACTGTAAGAAAAGTCCTCCCTCCAAAAGTTTACTTACAATCTACACAGAATGAAACAAACAAACAAACACCATGCTGAACCCTGCCTTACTAATTGGCCAAGAGACAGAGACATTTTTAAATACTGAGCTTTAAAAAATTCTTTCAGAGGTAATTCCTCAGGCAATACCTTTTGATTCTGAAGGCTCAAAGCATTCTGGATGCATTTCAAAAACCCCCCAAACCCGCAGAGAACCACACATCCCCACCAACTATCTCAGCTAATAGTACCAAATAACATCATGCTTTGAAAACTCTCTCTAAAAAAAAAAAATTACATTATATCAGAAGCCTTACCCTGGTTTCACTTTCGCTGAAGATCTCACTGTTTGCCACACAGGCAATCAGGGAGCTAAAACTGTAGTTAAAATTTCTAAAGTGCATCTTGCTTTCTTACAGTGAGAGCTACAGCGACTCCCGCAGTCGAGCCCCAAGTGGATGGAGTTCCTTTACCAGAAGCTGTCAGGTTCTTTCTCGAGCTGGCGCTTATAAAGCAATGAGGTCTGGCTCCCCCCGCCCCTGCCCCAACCCCGGGGTAAAAAAAAGCACTGCTTCCAGGGCATCCTGTTTGGACACCAAATTCCTGAGTCAAGCCCTGCTTGACTTGCAGGCGGACAGGGACAGAGTGTAAGTTTCTACTGGAAAGAGGTGACGTCAACACCTTAGTCATTTTCCCTATGCTAATTAACTTCGCTTGGGGAGGATGGAAAAAACGGCCGAGGTTTGCTTTGCAGCTGTTTTATCTCTCCCTCTTGCAGCATAGTTTCCACTGGTAGTAATTCCATTCAGCCACTCAGTCACCAGGCTCCGCCGCTGAATGGGACGACCCTTCTTAGGATGGAAAATGTTACAGACAGAAGCAGGAAGGGGTACAGCAGTAAATAGTAATTAGCCTGCAGGGAACTTTCAAGGCTTGGAGAAACCTGGAAACCGAAGTCTTGGGGAATGGTTTGATCCCTGTAATTTCCTGAACACTTAAATCAAAGTTTCATATACTGGGATATTAGAGAAAACATTTGGAAATCTGTCTTGGTCAATGACCTCTGTTTTTTTAAGAAAAAAAGTAGAATTCGTTACGAAATGTGCCCCGTCCCCACCCCCCCTTTTTTTTTCTGATGAAACTTTATTGGATCAATGTCCTAATTCTCACTAGTATTTCATAGTGAGAATGTGGGAAGCGGTCCTAGGATTTTCGTTGGAAAACTTTGTAATTGGACAACTAGGAATAGGTAGCTCTTTGATCATTTCCTAACGCCTACTGAATTCGGAAAAAAGATA
This sequence comes from Bos indicus, assembly GCF_029378745.1. Classification (NCBI taxonomy): domain Eukaryota; kingdom Metazoa; phylum Chordata; class Mammalia; order Artiodactyla; family Bovidae; genus Bos; species Bos indicus. Next base: position 1,677,628 of record NC_091760.1, on the reverse strand, counting down.
CGAAAACATTTTAGAGTAATCTGAACCTCTGAAGCTGAGAAAGAAAACATTAAGAGGCTGTCTGCTTGGAGACTCAGAGGCTGTTTTTGGTTTTGTTTTAAATAGGAAAGGATGAAGAAATAGAAAGAATGGATAGCACAATTGAAAAGCTAGTTCAGTTGGCCTTTTTGCAGGTAAGAGGTCTGGTCTAGAAGCACACTGGAATAGCAGGGTACCAGTTTTTTGAAAAGGCTGCAACTTCCCCCAAGTTTTCATTTTACTATTATTTTTTTAATTGAAGTACAGTTGGTTTACACTGTTGTGTAAGTTTCGGGTGTATAGCAAAGTGACTCAGTTATACGTGTATGTGTATCTATTCCTCTTCAGGTTCTTTTCTCATATCAGTTATTACAGGATATTGACTATAGTTCGCTGTGCTATACAACAGGTCCTTGTTGCTTGTCTCTCTTAAATGTTATTGTTGTTTACTCACTAAGTTGTGTCCAACTCTTTGCAACCTCATGAACTGTAGCCCACCAGGCTCTTCTGTCCATGGGATTTCCCAGGGAAGAATACTGGAGTGGGGTGCCAGTTGTTTCTCCAGGGGAATCTTCCTGACCCAGGGACCAAACCCGAGTCTCCTACATTGACAGGCCAATTCTTTACCGCTGAGCCACCAGGGAAGCCCTTACTCCCATTAAAATGCTGCAACTCTTTGAACTCCAAGTACTTTGTCAGTTTAGGTCCCTATGGCGGTCTGAGTGCTAGGTTCTTCCCACTCTCTCCAATTTCATTATCACCTAAACGCAGTCACGTTATTTATGAAAAACATTCTCTAGTCTAGAGGCACACGTGGACACCTCTTAAGCTTCCAAAAGTTAAGTGGAATCCTGTTGTTCACATGTAAAAATTAACTTCAAAGATTCATTAAAGTCAGCCAATAATGAAAAGAATATATGCAACAGGAAAGAGCAAGCTGAGTATTTATTCCTCCATAAAAGGAAACGCAAAGTCTTCCTGGATGAGTGAGGGTTGCTTAATCTCCATGCGTGGTTCCCTGCTGCCAGTTGTAGGGTTATGTAAGAGACCAGTTATGGTGTTTGCTTTGCCAAATTACCTGTAACTCCCAACCCAGGAGATTTAAATGCAAAAGATCTAGAAATGTTTTGAATGCTGTAAAATTGTGTGTGTGTGTGTGTGTGTGTGTGTGTGTCTGCTCAGTTGTGTCCAACTCTTTGCCACCCCATGGACTATAGCCCACCAGGCTTCTCTGTCCATGGGATTTTCCAGGCAAGAATACTGGAGTGGGTTGCCATCTCTTCCTCCAGGGGATCTTCCTAACCCAGGGATCAAATCTGTGTCTCCTGTGTCTCCTGCATTAGCAGGCAGGTTCTTTATGGGATGCATCAAACACCAAGAGGACAGGGCCACGTTGGGTGGCGCTTGGTTCCAGGGGCCGTGCACTTGGACTGGCTGCATTTTCAGCGCAGAGGCCGCAGGGGGGCCTGGGGGCACATGAAGGCTTTGGTGGCAGCGTGGGTATGGGAGGCGTTGGTGGAGGGAGGCAACGGGGAAAAGGGACAAGGAGGTAGAAGACACAGGTGCACTCTACTCTCCCAGTGCGCCTGTCCTTCCTCTCCTCTCTCTCCTGGAGTCTGCCTCGGTGAACAAGAGCTACAGGGGGATCAGAGGAGAAAGAAGAGGTTCATTTCTCCATCTCCTTCTCACTCGCCTCCCCGTCCTATTAAAAGTCATGACATGAAGCTCCAGCTCAATTGTGTGGGCAAACCTGGAACGTTTCTGTTCATCTGAGACAACAGCACTGAACTCACTCAAATTTATAACTGTGGTTTCACGGCATGCGTGCTCAGGGGTGTCTGACCCTTTGCAGCCTTTTGAATTGTAGCCCCGCCAGGCTCCTTTGTCAATGGGATTTTTCAGGCAAGAATACTGGAGTGGGTGGCCATGCCCTCCTCCAAGGGATCTTCCCCACCCTGGGATTGAACCCACATCTCCAGTGTCTCCTGCATTGCAGGGAAAAATTCCTTACCCTCTGAGCTATGGGGGTGGGGAGTGGGGGAAGTCCATGGTTTCATTATATGGATGGAAAAAAAAAGTTCTCGTGAGGTATTTGAAGATGGTAACTGTCTTTGCTCAAAGAAATCAGTGCTAAGTGATAGATTTATCATTAGGCCGTCCCTAAAGCCTCTTAACACATGCCATTCTGTACCTGCCTTTGAATTGATAGTGAGCTCCATCTGAATTTCAGACAGTAAAGAAAGAATCTGCCTGCAATGCAGGAGACCCAGGTTTGATCCCTGGGTGGGGAAGATCCCCTGGAGAAAGGAATGACGACCCACTCCAGGATTCTTGCCTGGAGAATTCCATGGACAGAGGAGCCTGGCAGGCTGCATATAGTCCATGAGGTCGCAAAGAGTTGGACATGCATGACTGAACGACCAACACTTTCACTTCCATCTGAATCATATTTAGGGAACTTGAGTGCTTCCATTCCTAGATCAGGGAAAGGGGCTCAAAGTGGCACTGACTGTAGGAAGGCTAGACTGGATGCTGGCAAAAATCACGGGGTCACAAAGTGTCCCTGAGCCCTGACCCAGGAGAGAAGCCACCTAGAGTCCAGTAGCAGAAGTGCCCCATGGTATGAGAGGTACAGAGCATGTACCCTCGTGCTGTTCTGAAGCCCCAGCTGGCACTTCATTTGCTCACCTGAAAGTTCTTGTTAGGAATGCCCATCTTGGACTGTATGTCTGTTACACACAAACTTGCATTTCTAAATGTCCTATGATATTTGTATGAGCTCCCTGTTGGTTCAGATAATAAAGAATCTGCCAGCAACACAGGAGACCTGGGTTTGATCCTTGGGTTGGGAAGATCCCCTGGAGAAGGGAATGGCAACCGACTCCAGTATTCTTGCCTGGACAATTCCATGGACAGAGGCTACAGTCCATGGGGTTGCAAAGCATTGGACATGAATGACTAATACACATGGTATTTGTATATTTCTTGTGGTTGGAAACTCAACTACCTTCTTAATTCTTGTTTTCAAGTTGGATGTAAGTGATTTGAAGTAAACAGTGCCCACTGAAATGTCTCATTAAAACTCTCGAAAAGCATGCTAAAAATTGCACTTAAAATAGTAAAACTGCAACCAGAAGTTAGAGAAGCACAATGAAATGCTTTTGTCTACTGAACGCTTTAGATGGTTTGCATTTCTTCCATTCATACCGTTCAAAATTTGAAATGAAGCTCTTCAACCTGCATTTCTGGCTCCAAGCAGTCAGAACATATTTTCATTAAGAAGTTTCTATTTTCAGCGAGGAAAAAAATGAGGTTTATGTTGAAATTCATCATTCCCATTACAGCACGCCTAAAGCCGAGTGAAAATGACCTCATCACACCTGTTACACACCCCAAGGGGTTCACAACCACGCCAAGAATGTACCACCTGTGAAGCCTTCCACGGGATGACCAGAGAGAGAAACTGAGTCCTGACTGTGTTTCACAAAGCAGAGCAGAGCAGAGGATGAAGACATTTGCCAAAGATCTCCTGGGAGGGAAAATGACACACCCAACTGAGATCAAAGATATCAGAGTGTATATCTTGAATGGCAAGGAAACTCACATTTTAGTGGCGCCTTCAGCTTCTGAGATAATGGACTAGTTCACTGTTGTTTAATATTCACAGTCCTTCTGACTATGATGTGAAGCATGGTTCCCCCAACTTAAGTTATTGGGCAAAAGACAAGCACAGCGGCCGCTGACTCATCTTAATCACTCCCCAGTCTAAGAGGTGTTATTCACCGAAGGGACGTTCTTGTGCTCACCTTGTCAACCAGGTTCATGTCAAACTCCAAGTGGCTGTGAAGACTGAACCGTGTGACATAGGCAGAGAGCCCAGGACAGTGCCCAAAACACTATCAGTGGTTGATGTGTTGAGCTTCTAGCTCCTGTCTCATCCATAATGATCCTGAGGTTCAGAGGGGCTCACCGTGCTGGGGAGAGTCAGGACTCGCCCTGATCCTGTGACAGCGGAGTCCCTGCTTGTTCCATGGAACCACTCCTGCACTGCAGCCTTGCCCCTTGGTATTTCCCCATCTACGTTCTCTAAGTCTCTGGCATCTTGCATGGCTTCCTCTCCTAGGTGCCCTGCTGGCCAGGGGAGATTTCTCTAGGTTTTCTGGACCACCCCCTGCCCCAATTTGGCCCTCCTGCACCCCGCTTCAGGCAGCCCTCCTCAACCTCGGTAGCTTTCTAACTGGCCTCGCTGTGGCCAATTTCTTACTACTCCCAGATAGTGTGTAATTCCCACAACAAAAAACTTCCCGAAGCTGAGCTTGTTCACATTCCTCTCCTACTAAGACTATAGAGATTTCAGTGACTTCCTGTTGTTCTGTAGGTTAAAGGTAAGATTTTCGCTTGGTATTCATCTGTTCCATCTACCAATATTTTATCCAAGCACAGTTCCAGGTACTGGGGGTTCAAAGGTGAAGACAGACAAAACTCTCTCCCCTCATGAAGCTTATATTCTAGATGAAAAAAAAGAGAAAGAAATGAGATAAAGGGGTAAAATACATAGTGTGTTTTGATAGTGGTAAGAGGAATAATTAAAGTTGAGAAAGGGAGAAAGAAAGTGAGGAGTGTGAAAGAAGTGGGGAGGATGGAAGGAAGGAAGGAAGGAAGGAAGAAAGAGAAAACAGACAGACTCCCCAGGAAAGGCATTCCTGAGAAGATGGCAGGTGGGTACACCAAGACTTAAAGGAAGTAGTGGAGTGAAGTGGTGGAATGCTTGGAGCAGTATTCCAGGCTGAGGGAACAGAAGGCACAAAGTCCCCTGACACATTCCAGACCCAGCAGGAGCCTCAGGGTGGGCCACAGAGGAGGAATGTGGACAAAGTGGTTGGGAGTGAGGCCACGTGAGAATTTAGCCACTGGAAGGTCTCTGGCTTGCATGGTGATATCAGAAGGATTTGAGCAGAGGAGAGGCATGAAGGGACTTCCATGCCACAAAACCACTCCAGTGTCTGGGTTCAGAAAATGTAGGCTGGGGGGCAAAGTTGCCCCTAAGGCATGAGGCCTTCTCTGATTGCGGAGCTCATGACTCCTCTAGGCAGCCCTCAGCTTTGCCTGCTTTCCTCGGGTCCCTCAGTGAGCTCCCCCCTCGTCTCTTCTCTGCCTACCAATTCCTATTTATCCTTCAAAGCCCATCATTGAACACCCCTTCTCTAGGAGGTGCCCCTCCAGGGCTCATGTTCTCTCCCACCTTTAATCCTGGTGATGCCCCTGCCCCACAACAGGCACCCCATGCAGTCAGCCTGATACCCTAGTTATATTCTTACCTGGCAGCCCTACAAGACTTCACCAGGGATGGTCCATCTGACACAAGCATCCACCAGCCATCAAAAAGCCACAGCCATCTGTGTTCCTAACTGGAGGGTGTCCCGTGTCTTTGGTTTAAACAAAGACCATGCCATTCCTTTTCACTGCAGGAGGTGGTAAAGGCACACATTTGCTCAGTGGGTGTCGCTCACATTCTGGGGTGCTCTTCCTCCCTCCTTGCAGCTTAGTGGCTCCTGGGTGTCTGGGCTAGGGGCTGCACCACCAGCTCACCACCAGCTCTAGACTGAGGCCCCTGCATAGACACTCCCAGAGGCATGTGACTCTCCTTAGGGGTCTACAGACAGGGTCTCACCAACCTTTGGCATTTGGGTGGAAAGTGAACAATTTAATAGATGTTCACTTGTCTTTTTTAAAATGTCAGTTTTTAGGGTGTGTTTTGTTAAGGTATACAGTGTAGAGTAGAATTTGTCTAGAATTTACAAATTAAATGCTTTTACTGGCAGTTGCACTCAAAAATTTTTATCAAAAAAAAAATCTTTTATCTACAAGGTTCATGATCAAAAATGTTTGGAGACCTATTGTCTCCACGTAGTGTGGTTAAAGTCCCAACCTGCTTTTTTTGTGATGATCACATGTGAAAAAGAGAACAAAAACTTCTCTTCTTTCCATTTTTGTTATCTCTGAGGGGTAATGGGGGGGATGGGTAGGGGAGGGGGGAGGAGCCAGATGCGGCTCAGAAATTTATTGCTCATGGAATTGCTTTGTGACTGGTAAGATCTGCTTGGCCACAGCGAGGGGCCTTTGCGAGAAAGGAAATGTAAGACAGAGCTGATACTGATAGCCGTTTTTGTGATGGACTTGGAAGGCTCTAACCAGAACCCCTTAGGCAAGAGAACTTACTCTATGGCTCACTGGGTAAAGAATCAGCCTGCAATGCGGGAGACATGGGAACATGGGTTTGATCCTTGAGTCAGGAAGATCCCCTGGAGAAGGAAATGGCACCCCGCTCCAGTGGTCTTGCTGGGGAAATCCCATGGACAGAGGAGCCCTGAGGGCTACAGTCCATGGGGTCACACAGAGTCGGACATGACTGAGTAACCGAGGACACACACACACACAGACAGAAACCCTTAGACCAGAGGGTGTGCTCGCCTCCCTCTGCAGAGGATGACACCTATGAATTCTAAATCTGGGCCAAGAAAACCCTCTTTAATGAAAATCATCTTCATGTTTCATAACCATTAATCTTCTGAATCTGTACGACAACACGAAGAAACAATAACACATTATTGACTGGAGATGCGTTCACACCACAGGTGTTAGTTTCTGCCAAAATCCCCCAGTCAGTAATGTGTTAAAACTAAATTTCAGCTTTGGTCATTTTTGATACTTTGGGAAAAAACTCGAAAAGCCTGAAATATCATTTGATGCTCTTCATAGATTAGTATAAGATAGTGTACAAATAAATTGTATTTCTGGGATGTCATAGAACTTCTTATTCTTTTTAGCCAAAAGTGATGGCTGCAGTGGTGAAAATGCTAGAGGTGTGTTTTAGCCAAACAGCAATCATGCTCTGTTAAAGTTTATGTGGAAATAAAGAAAAGCATGCAGTCACCCCTTCCCCAAAAAAAGAAAGAAAGGAAAGACATAAAGTAAAATAAAATAACCGATGGGGAAAAGTAGAGAGAAGCATGTTCAAACCTATACCTTAAAAGACAGGTCACAGTTCATCCCAGATTTCATTTTGCTTGTTAAATTCCATGTGCACTTGAAATCCCATTAACTTTTTCCCTTATGACCTCAATCTTTCCTTAGCATTAAGACGTGAAGATTAACCACCCCTCTGTTATTTCTTGGAAACTTACTGTTTGCAATTCTTGAGATGGAGAAATAGCCATAGGCAAATCTAAACTACACTTGATGACTTGGATTAAGGGAGGTAGCGTTTATTTGGAGATGACTGGGGCCCAAGCCACACTAACTAATCATTCCTTATTTGCTCTCTTTAGTCTGTTCCTTTCCAGACACACCTTGCTTTAATGATTGATTTTCACTTTTGCTTTGAGGCTGTTCTCAAGCCAGGGCACAACCCCGTGGTGACAGAAACCTGGACAGAACAGTTGTGCAGGGGTGGGCTGGCGACAGGCTGCTCTTGTGTCCATCAGTCACCATGCGTGTGTGCTCAGTCGCTGAGTTGTGTCCGACTCTTTTGTGACCCCTTGGAATGCAGACTGCCAGGCTCCTCTGTCCAGGGGTTTTCCCAGCAAGAATACTGGAGTGGGTTGCTATTTCCTCCTCCAGGGGATGGATCTCCCTGACCCAGGGATCAAACTTGCATCTCCTGCATTTGCTGGTGGATTCTTTACCACTGAGCCACCCGGGAAGCCTTCTTCAGTCCCCAGGACCTGGTTTTTTTTTTTTTTTCCATTCCAGCTCCAAATGGCTTTTACAACCTTAGACTACTTCATTCCCACCCAGTAAATCCCTTTACATTCAAATGATGAGTTTGACGCTGTCGTGTGAATGCTGGTGGAAAAGCCTTGTTTGTCTCATTCTATGTTCCACACTCATCTTGGAAGAACTGACACAGCTCAAACTCTGGCTGGTAAGTACGCTGCCTCAAGGCCGGCCCGGATCCTGTTCTGGTTCTGGTAAGTTCTCCCAGGGTACCTGGCACAGGTCTGCGGGCCCACAGACACCCCATCAGTACTGGGTGATTGACTGGCTGAATCAAAGGTCAAGAGAGACTAAGGGGGAAGGAATGAGGTCAGACCGAAATCTGTCAATCTTTAACAACAGAGACAAAACTCAGTTTTCAATAACTTGGCTTCGCAGAACTTGTATCCGCACCTGGTTTTAAATCTCAGGATCTCAGCTCAGAAATCATGTTTTGCCAAGTGAGGGAGAAGAGAAAAGCATTATGTGTTCTTATCTACTCTTTCCATTACCACCCACAGGCCCCATTTCCACGACTTTGTTGGGAAGTTACCCAGGAGACCACAGAGCATGCTGTCTTTTCACACTTCGAATTTTCATCATCGAGGATTATTTTAAAATCTGACGATAAGTCGCCTGTGGAAGTCTATCCTGTCACCTCCGTGTGGGTATCACAATGATTCGAAACAGACTTCACAACAATAAACACAGGACAAACAAGACATCGCATCTTGGTTATTGCCAGTCACCATGAAAAAACAAGGACAGTCATGCCAACCTTGTTCATTAGGAAGGCTGGGGTGTTTATGTCAAGTGACTTGAAATGTGCACACCCCTTACACCAGAGCATCTGAAAAGAGCTGCTTTTTCTCCTTCAGGTTAGTTTGCTGGTTGTGAACTGGCAGTGCCCTTCCCCAAAATAAAACTATTAGTTGCCAATATTAAAAAATTGGGAGTTTTCACAGAGATATATAATTTCTTTTTTGGGGGGGGATTAAAAAAAAAGAAAGATGGATACATGTATATGTATGTCTGATTCCCTTCACTGTTCACCTGAAACGATTACAACATTGTCAATTGGCTATACTCAACACAAAATGTTTTTGGTATTAAAAAAATAAAAAACAACATTTTTGTTTTTAAAAAAAGGAAGATGTGGCAATTCAGAGCCCAGACACTCATGCAGCAATGGCCGAACCCGTGGCAAAGCCCCTGCTCTTCAAATACCAACGGCTCCATGCTCCAGACCCCAGAGGCATGAGTTTTTGGCTTCTGGCTTAATTTAGTAAGTCATCAAAATAGATTAGTCACCTGCTTTGAGCCAGACACTGAGAGGTAGGGACACACAAAGCAGCTTACCCGTCCACATCCCCAGGCTCAAAATGTTCTATGTCAAATAATTACTCCAAATAATACACAGTGAGAACACGTCCCTTCCTCCTTATACAGCAATTCTTTATTTTTTACTGACACATATCGCATTTCTAGGCGTGACTCCCTGGGCATTTGCAGTATGTTCTCTTCACTCCTGAAATTATACTCTTATGCAAGTGAATGGTGGGGATGCTAGTATGGAGATGACCTAGATTCCGCGCAAACGTTTACAAACCACAGTTGGTTTCTTTAGCAATTGTTAGGGAAGACAGGATTGGGACATACCAGGGAGGTGCATGGCACAGCTGAGAATCAGCACTGATGGATTTCTGCAGAACTGGTTTATAGATGAATGGAGACGGAAGGTTTTGGTTACCACCGATATTCGGCAACACGAGTTAGAAAGATGATCTAGAGGTAGCTTGAGATCCGGGTATTCTCAGGGTGAGGCTTTTAAAGATACGTTTCAAAAGATCCTTTTGAGAAGACAGTGTTTTAAAGTGGTCTTGTAAGATTCTCCGATACAGTTTGATCCATCTTCTTATGTGAAAAGGACTCTTAGTAAGAGGGAGCCTGACTTCATCCTTGAGTGTGAGCTGCCCCAGAGGCTGTGGTGTTGCTAGCGCTCCCCTTGTGGGGGTGAAATTCCATGAAACATTCAGCGATCTGTGGCCAGGGTTGGCTGAGCCCCTACTTCTGCTCCTGTAACCAACCCCCCCGACAACCAACCAAAACCCCAACAGTCACTGGCTGCTCCTGGACTCTGAGACACAGGTTGTCGTGCAGGAGGTTTGTTAGGGAGTATGATAGCTCAGCTGGTAAAGAATCCGGAGACCCTGGTTTGATTCCTGGGTTGGGAAGATCCGCTGGAGAAGGGATAGGCTACCCACTCCAGTATTCTTGGGCTTCCCTGGTGGCTCAGTTGGTAAAGAATCCGCCTGCAATGTGGGAGACCTGGGTTTGATCCCTGGGTCGGGAAGATCCCCTGGAGAAGGGAGAGGCAACCCACTCCAGTATTCTGGCCTGGAGAATTCCATGGACTGTATGTATAGTCCATGGGGTCACAAAGAGTAAGATAGTACAGAGCGGCTTTCGCTTTCACTTTCTTTGGTGATCAACACCCAGGGAGAGGAAGGAGATGGGAGGGGTGGGAGGGGAGGGGAAAGGCAGGGGAGAAAGAGAGACTGGGCAGAGGGAGGGTGGAGCTACCAGGTGGTCCCAGTGGAAGCCTTGCAGACCCTGTGGGGAGTTCTGAAGATGGGACGACCCTCACTGGAGCAGAAGGGCTGGGCCATGATACCCTCTGCATTGGTCAGCTCTGGGATGGGAGGTACCTTGAGAAGGAGGGGACTTAGGGAGGTGGCTCTCAGCTGAACTCAGCCCCAAAAGGGGGCAACTGACAAGGGCAGCTCGGGGACAAATCCATCACTCCTGAAGGGATCTGGGTGTGTAACTGTGTCCCTCAACCCACCAACAAACCAGGCTTCCCTGGTGGCTCAGTTGGTAAAGAATCTGCCTGCAATGCAGGAGACTCTGGTTCAATCCCTGGGTTGGGAAGGTCCCCCGGAGAAAGGAAAAGCTAGCAACTCCAGTGTACTGGCCTGGAGAATTCCATGGACTGTATAGTCCACAGGGTCACAAAGAGTCGGACATGACTGAGCAACTTTCACACTTCACATAAGTTAATCACCAGAAATTTCTCATAAATATGACTGACTTAAACTGGACACCATGAAAATACTACTGAGTCCACTCCAAATAATTAGCTCATCTCCCCAGGTAAAGAACTTCTGAAGGAATATGGTAGTGAACTGTATGAACTAAGTCCCTTCAGTCATGTCCAGTGCTTTGCAACTCTACAGACTGTAGCCTGTCAGGCTCCCCTGTCTATGGGATTTTTCAGGCAAGAATATTGGAGTGGGCTGCCCTGCTCTCCTCTAGGGCATCTTCTGGACCTGGGGATTGAACCCTCATCTCGTATGCATCTCTGCTGCATTAGCAGGCAGGTTCTTTACCCCTAGCGCCACTTGGGAAGCCACAAGTAAACCCAACAGTTTAAACTTTGAGTATAAACCAGGTCAACCAAAACCCTGAATCCCTCCCAGGAGTTTGTCCTAATGAAATCCTCAGGGCTGTGGGAAAAAATTTCGATGAAAATACATTCTCTGCACTGCTCTTTATGCAAATAACACACTAGAGCAAACTAATCATTTGATCAGAAACCAGCTAATAAATATGCTGTATCAGTACACTACCGGAGAAGGCAATGGCACCCCACTCCAGTACTCCTGCCTGGAGAATCCCATGGATGGAGGAGCCCGGTAGGCTACAGTCCACGGGGTGGCAAAGAGTTGGACATGACTGAGCGACTTCACTTTCACTTTTCACTTTCATGCATTGGAGAAGGAAATGGCAGCCCACTCCAGCACTCTTGCCTGGAGAATCCCAGGGACGGGGGAGCCTGGTGGGCTGCAGTCCATGGGGTCGCTAAGGGTTGGACACGACTGAGCAACTTCACTTTCACTTTCATGCATTGGAGAAGGAAATGGCAGCCCACTCCAGTGTTCTTGCCTGGAGAATCCCAGGGACGGGGGAGCCTGGTGGGCTGCAGTCTATGGGGTCACACAGAGTCGGACACGACTGAAGTGTCTTAGCAGCAGCCACAGCAGTACACTACAGAGCCACTCATACCTCACAGGAAGGAAGTGAAAACTATTTAACGACATAAAAAAGATGTTCACAACTTGCTATTTAGAGGAGGGAAAAAACCCAGTTTTCAAAGCAGTGTTTACTGTTTTGACTTCATCTTGATGAAAAGAAAGACTGCAGTGCTTTCTTTTATTCCTTCTTCGGACTTATTAGAATTTCTACAATGCACATTTATTATTTTTGTAACAAAAAAAGGCTTTTCTCTTCCCCCACTCCCCACTATCTGTTCTATATCAATATTGGATCAAGGACCATGGTTAACAGATACACTAAGTAAGGCAGAAGGTTAGAGAGGAAATCTACTTTTATTTTTTTTAACATAGCAGTCTGGTGTCCTGGGACTTCCTAGGTGGCTCGGTGGTAAAGAACCTACCTGCCAATGCCGAAGATGCAGGAGATGCGGGTTCAATCCCTGGGTTGGAAAGATCCCCTGGAGGAGGATATGGCAACCCATTTTCTGGAAAATCCCATGGACAGAAGATCCTGGAGGGCTACAGTCCACAGCGTCACAAAAAGTTGGACACGACTGAGTGACTGAGCATGCATGCATGCACTGGTGTCATGACCTTTACTTCATTATTCCCAAGCCTTGTGTTTTTACCTCATTAATATTTGGAAGTTTCAACTGTGGGAAGAATCCCATTTCTAATCTAAATATCTTTAACAAACAGATTTCACCAGAAAATGTTCATTTTGTTTACCTTTGGTAAGGTCTCCAGCCAGCCCTCTTTAGCTGGTGAAATGTCCAAAGTGTGTGGACTGAGCCTGTCTCCCCGGAATCAAGGCCATGCACTGGCCAGAACAGGGTCCTGTGATTCTATTTGGCTCCACAGTGTGAGTCGCTGGGCTGAGCAGACCTCACACGTTCTGTAGGCTCCACAGTATGGTCAGCACAGAATATCTGATTGTGGGGCAAAGATCTCCCATCCAGGTCATTCAAATGTCCCCCAGGGCAATGTCTTCTCAGAGCAAAACTACAGAGCTCTTTCCTGTCCCTGCCAAGTCTCCACACCTATTGCTTCCTCAGCTGCGTTTTTGTTTTTTTTTCCCTCTGTCCTTTTGTCCAGAATCACATCCAATCTTTTCCTTTCTTCTTGAGACAATCCTGCCTTCTGCATCTCCCTTCTAACAAGACTCAGTTCAGTTCAGTTGCTCAGTCATGTCCGACTGTTTGTGACCCCATGGACTACAGCACACCAGGTCTCCCTGTCCATCACCAACTCCTGGAGCTTACTCAGACTCATGTCCATTGAGTCGGTGATGCCATCCAACCATCTCATGCTCTGTCATCCCCTTTTCCTCCCACCTTCAATCTCTCCCAGCATCAGGGTATTTTCCAGTGAGTCAGTTCTTCATATCAGGTGGCCAAAGTACTGGAGTTTCAGCTTCAACATCAGTCCTTCCAATGAATATTCAGGACTGATTTCCTTTATGAATGACTGGTTGGATCTCCTTGCAGTCTAAGGGACCCTCAAGAGTCTTCTCCAACACCACAGTTCAAAAGCATCAATTCTTCAGTGCTCAGCTTTCTTTATAGTCCAACTCTCACATCCATACATGATTACTGGAAAAACCATAGCTTTGACTGGAATTACGTAATAAACCTTTCCCCGTGACTGTGTTCACAGTGACAACTGTTTAATGTATAAGACCTGCCCGAGAATTTGGATTTAATCATCAACTTCTGAAGATCAAAGTCTCAGTCAGAAGTGAATGCATTACTAACAGGGAAATTCCAGGCAACAAGTCAGTTACAGCGTAAAATTCCTTGGACAGGTGGGTTCTCCCAGAGCTAGGTGTTTCCCTGGAGAAGGCAATGGCAACCCACTCCAGTACTCTTGCCTGGAAAATCCCATGGATGGAGGAGCCTGGTAGGCTGCAATCCATGGGGTCGCTAAGAGTTGGGCACGACTGAGCGACTTCACTTTCACTTTTCACTTTCACGCTTTGGAGAAGGAAATGGCAACCCACTCCAGTGTTCTTGTCTGGAGAATCCCAGGGACGGGGGAGCCTGGTGGGCTGCCATCTATGGGGTCGCACAGAGTGGGACACGACTGAAGTGACTTAGCAGCAGCAGGTGTTTCCCTACCTGCAGATAAGACATTATTTTTCAAGCATCTTCGCTGAGCAGCATCTTGTGTGGGCTGTTTGGAGTTAAGAACAGATTTCCTTGTTTGAAGAAAACTCCTCATTTGTTGATCGTTCAACCACCATTTATTAAGGATCTGCCCTGAGCCTTCTCAGATTCCATGGCTGGGTTAAATTACACCTACCACATAGTCTCATAACACCGAGAACCTCCAGTGTTTAGTATTTATCACATATCCTTGACCGCACCTCACAGCTTCTGGTAGTTTATTTCCCTCACCAGGGATCAAACCCCAGGCCCTCGGCAGTGAGAGCTTGGAGTCCTAACCGCTGGATTGCCAGGGAATTCACTTAATCACATTTTAGTTGGTTTCCTCCACTAAACTATGGAGAAAGCAATGGCACCCCACTCCAGTACTCTTACCTGGGAAATCCCATGGACAGAGGAGCCTGGTAGGCTGCAGTCCATGGAGTCGCTAAGAGTCGGACACGACTGAGCGACTTCACTTTCCCTTTTCACTTTCACGCATTGGAGAAGGAAATGGCAACCCACTCCAGTGTTCTTGCCTGGAGAATCCCAGGGACGGGGGAGCCTAGTGGGCTACAGTCCATGGGGTCTCAAAGAGTCGGACACGACTAAGCGACCAACACACAGGCACACACACAGACACAGTACTCTGTGAGGGGTTCAGAAGCCTAAGACACAGTTCCTGCCATCACAGGGGCTTAATATTATAGCCTGTGAGATGAGACTGCAACTCTAGTGATGAGATAATATACATGAGCCATCTGTGTTGCGGGCAGTGAAAGCTCAGGATATTGGAGGTGGAGGTAGGGATCAGTGATGATCCTGTCTCAATACCCAATTAGCCCAGCTATGGAAAGTCCTGTGGGTTAAGGCCTTAAAAATAGGGTTAGATTTTTAAATGAGAAGGAAAAGGATATAGCCCTGTATTTTCTCATTACTACCTGAATATAAGGTACTGTTGTTGTTCAGTGGCTCAGTTGCGTCCAAATCTCTGCGACCCCATGGACTACAGAACGTCAGGCTTCCCTGTCCTTCCCTGTCTCCCGGAGTTTGCTCAAACTCATGTCCGTTGAGTCGGTGATGCCATCCAACCATCTCATCCTCTGTCGTCCCCTTCTCCTCCAGCCCTCAATCTTTCCCAGCATCAGGGTCTTTTCCAGTGAGTCAGCTCTTTGCATCAGGTGGCCAAAGTATTGGAGCTTCACCTTCAGCATCAGTCCCTCCTGTGAAGATTCAGGGCTGATTTCCTTTAGGATGGACTGGTTTGTTCTCCTTGCTGTCCAAGGGACTCTCAAATCTTCTCCAGCACCACAGTTTGAAAGCATCAAAGGTATTAGGAAAGTTAACATTTTCTTCATCCACAATCATGCCAACTCAAAAAAGGAGTTGCTTTTTATTAAAGACATAAACAGTGTGATTTTGAAGAAACTTGAATGCCTGTATTTTGGCATGGCATTGGTTAAGTGTTGGTATTTATTAGTCTGATGTCCTGGATTTCTCGGGAAATCCTACTTTTGTTAGTTTGATTTATTTCTAAAATACAAAACAACCATGCAGTACATGTGGCTACATTTTTAATATTTTGGTAAAAATATCAAAATAAATGAACTTATTAGACAAGATCTTCTGTTAGTTCACAGACCCAATCTGGGGTTTTTGAATACAGTATCCATCAATGTGGGGAGGATGCAGAGAGCTACTATAAAGACATTTTTGGCAGATGGAATTTTCTGAAGAGAGCTGTCACAAATCTTCCTTCCCACATGCTCTTGTAGAACCTTGTCATTCCCCCACCAAGAGGACAGTTACGTCTCTTCTGGCCTTGAACATGGGTGAGCCTTTGTGAGAGTCTCAACAGACACTAGGGGCTTCCCTAGTGGCTCAGATGGTAAAGAATCTGCCTGCAAAGAAGGAGATCTGGGTTTGATCCCTGGGTCAAGAAGATCCCCTGGAGAAGGGAATGGAAATCTGCTCCAGTATTCCTGCCTTGGAGAATCCCATGGACAGAGGAGCCTGGCAGGCTGCAGTCCGCTAAGAGATGGACACGACGTAGTGAATGAACACCAACCACAGACGCGATAGGGTGGAAATGGCATCACATAACTTCTGAGGCTAGAGCATAAAAGGCCATGCACTCATGCCTTGTTCTCTTGGAAACCAGTCACCATGCTGTCGGGAAGCCCAGGCAGCCCGTGGAGAGGAACTGAGGCCCCTGGCCCAAAGCCCTGGCTGAGCTACCAAACAAGAGCTGGCACAACTTGCCAACCGTGTGAGTGTGGCATCTGGAGTGGCTTCCCCGGCATCCAGCCAGGCAAACCCAGCAGACGCCATGTGGAGGCGAGAAGAGTCACCTCGGCGGAACTGCAGAATCCTGAGCAAAATAAATGACTGCCGCTGTTTTCAGCCGCTGACTGTGGGGTGGTTTGTTTCCCAGAAATAGGAACTGGAAGAATGTTTCAGAGATGTGTGGAAATGGCCAGGTCTCTGTAATTGATTAGACTTGGATGGCAGGGAAGGAAAGACTGAACCGATGGACTGCTTTCCCACTGAGAGTAGGATCCTTCACAGGCAGAGGGAGAGGCAGAGGATGGATGGTTAGGTTAGAGGTTGAGGTTGGGAAGGTGACTCTGGTTTTTCGTCATTTATATAAAGTGGCCGCTTTTTACCTGGCCATGGACAGGAAGGATGTAACAGAGTGGGAAAGAGCATGGACTCTGGAGCCAGGCTGTCTGGGTTGGAGCCCTGGCATTGACATTTCTCAGCTGTGTGACCTTGGACAAGGTTCTTCACTCCCATGTGCTTCAGTTTCTTTGTCTGTAAAAGAAGGATCATAACAACAGAACCATCCTCATAAGTTGTGACGGTCATAACCTAACGTCTAAAAAGGGCTTGGCGCAGAGGAAGTTCTAGGAAAGTGTCTGCTGTTGTGATCCACGTAACTCTGGGCCTTGCATAGTGAGGCAGGCTGAAGACTGGCCTCTCAAAGACATCCACATCCTAATCCCTGGGACTCTGAACACAGGACCTTACAGATAATAGAAGACCTTGCAGGTGTGACTAAACTGAGGACATGGGAGATGACCTTGAGATTGTCCGGGGACAGTAAGAAGGAGGCAGGAAGGTTGGAGTTGGACCCTGATATGATGATGGAAGAAGGTCGAAGTGATGTGAGCCTGTGAACCAATGCTTTCGACTCTAGAACTTGAAAAAAGGCAGGGAAACCAACTCCTAATTTTAGCCCACTGAGTGATTTTGGCGTTTTGACCTCCAGCACTGTAAGATAATAAACCTGTGTGGTTGCAGGCACTAAAACTGTAGTAGTTTGTTACAGCAGAAATAGGAAACAAATCCAGATTTTAACCTTGAGGGAGATTATAGAACATGGAGTACATAGAATGAAAAGAAGATGAATCAACTGAAGATGAATCAATTTTGGAATCAGTAAGACATCTCTTGATTCCTCTTTTCCTGTCTTAGCATTGTTGGGACATTTCCTCTTTAATCTTAGCTTGTGGAGTAGCCAAAGTCCCAGCTCTGATATAAGCACAGACTCCAGCCCTCGTTTGCTGGGATTCTTCCATCAGTGGGTGCCACCCAGGAAGACCACAGTGGTTATACACTGACAGCATCTGCCCTGACTAGTGGATATCTTTTCTGACTGGTCAGTGCCCACAAGGTCCTAGTTGCTATAAATTTTGAACATTACCTCTAGATGTAAAACTGAATTTTCTCTTCTGTAACTTAGGCACAATCTAAGTCAAAGGTGACTGCTTCCATAAAATTAAAAAACACTTGCTCTTTGGAAGGAAAACTATGACAAACCTAGATAGCATATTTAAAAGCAGAGACATTACTTTGCCAACAAAGGTCCATCTAGTCAAAGCAATGGTTTCTCCATTGGTCATGTATGGATGTGAGAGTTGGAGTATAAAGAAAGCTGAGCGCTGAAGAATTGATGCTTTTGAATTGTGGTGCTGGAGAAGACTCTTGAGAGTCCTTTGGACTGCAAGGAGATCCAACCAGTCCATCCTAAAGGAGATCGGTCCTGAATATTCACTGGAAGGACTGATGCTGAAGCTGAAGCTCCACTACTTTGGCCACCTGATGCAAAGAACCCACACATTGGGAAAGACCCTGATGCTGGGAAAGGTTGAAGGCCAAAGGAGAAGGGAGGTGGCAGAGGATAAGACGGTTGGATGGCATCACCGACTCAATGGACATGAGTCTGAGCAAACTCTGGGAGACAGTGAAGAAGAGGGGAGCCTGGTGTGCTACAGCCCATGGGGTCACAGAGTCAGACATGACTTAGTGACTGAACAACAACTACAAAAGTCAAAGGTGGTACAATTAGCCTAAGTAAGTAGCTCTCACAATGTACTTTCAAAGGAGCAGCGTCTCTTTGCCTGGGAATGTGTTAGAAGTGCACAGTTTTGCCCCACCTACTGTACCAGATAGAATTCTAAAATGGCCCACTGTCCCCCTTCCCCGGTGGACATGCCAGGCATAACATTGTCTCCAGGACCATGGCCACGATGGGTTTTACCCATGACTGGCTTATGACTCTTTGCAACCCCATGGACTGTATCCTGTTGGGCTCCTCTGTCCATGGGATTCTCCAGGCAAGAATACCAGAGTGGGTTGCCATTTCCCTCTCCAGTGTCACACCACACAGTTTGTGAAAAGGCGATTAGCCAGGCTGAGCCCTTAGAAGAGACCAGGCTCTTTCTGAAGTCAGAGATTTGACATGTGAGAGAGATCCCTTGTCACTGGCTTGACAGAGGAAGGGGTCAGGATGTAAGTTGCCTCAAGAGGAGAGGGTGGCCTTGGAAGGAAATGGGGATCTGAGCATCTGCAGAAGCAGATTCTTCCCCAGACCTCCAAAGAGGAAGGCAGCCCCACCCGTGACTTGATGCTAGTCTTGCATGACCTGGAGCAGAGAAACTGGCCACACCACACCCCGACTCTTGACTACACACCCTGACTTCTGACTCCAGACCTCCCAGCTAATAAGTGGGTGTTGAGTTGAGCCATTCCACTTGTGGTATTTCATTACACAGCGGAGAATATATTTACTGAATCAGAAGCTCTGGGTTTTAACAAGCCCTCCAGGTGACTGGAATGCACACGCAAGTTTGAGCACCTCTGGTGTCCACAAGGGGCCCACCCAGCAGAGATTGGGCAACTTCAGATGTGGTAAGCATCAGCTGCAGCTGTCCTAGCATATATTCCAAGAGTCTTTCTGCTCCTCTGCTGCATTTGAAAAAGTTTTAAAAAGCACACACACACAAACACACACAATGTTCCAGACTTGCCCTTTTCAGGTGGAACATCAGACAGATCATTAGACATTCTGCAAATACCAGACAAGGGGGGCCATGCAATCTTCCCTTTCCTCCTTCAACCTAACAGTTCAGGGCAGTTGGAACTATTATCCATAAAACAGCCACAGAAGGCAAGTCCTAAGGGAAGTGGGGCCAGGGAAGGCAGGACCACACATCATCTTCCGAGGGGCTGCAAGCAGGGCCAGGTTGACCTGAGTTTCCAAAACTATAAAAGCAGGGCCTACCTCCTAGGGTGGCTGTGAGGCTGTTAAAGCCACACCCCAGGGCTCAGGAAAGGGCCTGGCACAGGGACACAGAGGTGGGGGCACCTGTCCTGCCTCTGTCCCTGGTTCCATCTTCCCCCAGTTCATCCTTCTGCACCCTTCTCACTTCTCCCAGCTTTTCTGATTTGTCTTTTTTTGATTAGTGTTCACATGGTTTATCTTTCTCTAACCTATTTATTTCATTTTGGCCATGTTGTAGATCAAACCAGTCCATCCTAAAGGAAACTGACTGAATATTCACTGGAAGGACTGATGCTGAAGCTGAAGCTCCAATACTTTGGCCACCTGATGCAAAGAGCCGACTCATTGGAAAAGATCCTGATGCTGGGAAGGATGGAAGGCAGAAGGAAGAGGAGAAGGAGGAGGTGGCAGAGGATGAGATGGTTAGATAGCATCACTATTCAATGGAAGTGAATTTAAGAAATTCCAGGAGATAGCAAAGGGCAGTGGAGCCAGGCATGCTGCAGTCCATGGGGGTTGCAAAGAGTCAGATGCAACCGAGTGACTGAACAATAAAAAGGGCAGCCTGCTTATCTGAAGGGACGGCTGGAAGCTCCGCCCAGTTCGCTGCAGGATGCTTTGCATATGGGACCTGGAGCACAGGGAGGAGGAAGCATGGGGGAAGGATGCTGGAAGGTGAGCCTCAGAGAACGCACCACGGCTCACTCTTCTTTGAGATGTTCCCAAGCCAGGTGTTAAGAACCCACCTGTCCTCTCCTTGTGAGCCCTCCTATGGCCTCCATTCACCCTCAGGAGAAAAACCCAGCCTCGTGACAAGTGGTTCCTGCCATCTCTTGGGGCAAGTCCCACCCGCGACGCAGGCCAGTTCCGGCCACTGCCCTGGTTCATGGTTGCTGCCCCGGTCAGGTCTTCACGTCTCAGGACCTTTATCCAGGCAGCTCTCTGCTGGGCCGCCTCCCATGTCTGCTCCAAGTCTGAGTCCCACGTGAAAAACAACAGAAACCCGACTCCTCAGAGCTGCTGCCCCTTGGACATGGCTGAGTCCTCTGTTAAGCACTCCTTTTCATTCCTAGCACACGTTGACAGCGGTAACTGGTCTGGAGTTTAGGACTGGAAAGTGATCTTCCTGCTGCCTGCCACATCCAGCCCAGGTCCCGGATCCTGGGAGACTGCTCAGATTCTCTGTGGACTGAGTGACTGAATGAATTCATGATCGTGTTCTCTGTAAACTCCAAAATATTGAACTGAAAAGAGGAATTTAGGGGAAAAAAAGGAAAGAAAAAGATACCTGGCACTTTTAAAACTTGTAAATTAGTGGAGGAAAATCTGATTTGGGGTTCCTTTCCTCGGTCATTCATCAAGCTTTTTCGCTGAGCATCTTCTGAGGAGGAGACATGCTAGTCCCTGAGAGAGAGCAAGTGAAGGAGACACTGCCCTGCTCTCTGGAAACATCCACTTTCCATAAGAGCTTCTCTGGTGGCGCAGATAGTAAAGAGTCTGCCTGCAGTGGTGGGAGACCTGAGTTCAACCCCTGGGTTGGGAAGATCCCCTGGAGAAGGGAAGGGCAATCCACTCCAGTATTCTTCCTTGGAGAATCTCATGGACAGAGGAGTCTGGTGGGTTATAGGTCATGGGGTCACAGAGAGTTGGACATGACTGAGCGACTAACACTTTGACTTTCACTTAGAACTGGGGGGCTTCCCAGGTGACTCTAGTGGTACAGAACCTGCCTGCCAGTGCAGGAGACGTAAGGGACGCCAATTAGATCCCTGGGTCAGGAAGACCCACTGGAGGAGGGCACAGCAACCCACTCCAGTATTCTTGCCTGGAGAATCACATGGACAGAGGAGCCAGGAGGGCTAGAGTCCATGGGGTCACAAAGGGTCAGACATGACTGAGGCGACTTAGCACTCACTCCCTGGAACTATCCTTTACGTCTTAGCCAACAGCAGCACCAGTGACATGCGCAGAAGGCGAGCCCAGGGTACCACTGGGTGGGAGTGGGGAAGCCTCATAAGGCTGGGCCATGTGAACACCATGGCGCATCCCTGAAGGCCAGGGGGCAGTGAGATAAGATGGAGGCACTTGATATGTGGACGAAGCTTCTCCTCCGGCCCCCCGTCAATGGTGTGAGAGCTGCTGGGACCACCTTTCCCCTGCCCTGCACCTGCAACCGGGGTGCCTGCAATCTGGTTCAGCAGCACCCCCTGACTTCTCAGTGGAGCACAAACTAAACCAGGAGGCAAGAGCTAAGCAAAGTCACAAGACCAGCACCCCTCCCCTACACCCTGGCTTTGTTTCACTGTCTCCTCAAGTTTGCTTCCTGCTCTGGGGTGGGGAGACCACAGCACTGCACAGTGGGCAGCAGGCCTGGTCAGCACATGTCACCCACCCTTCCGAAGCCCAGCCGGAAGACTATCTGAACTGCAACTTCATATTTTCCAACAAAAGGCTGGGCTGGTGACATATGTGAGTGTGGGTCCCACTGAGAACCGATCTGAGTCCTGACTAAGAAGGTCATTTTGCAAATGAGGAAGTATATCTTGGGCTCCTTGTGGTTTCTGATGAAAGCTGCTGCAATGTGGGACATGGGTGAAAGAACACTGAGAAAAGAGATGAGGTCACTCAGTCTGCCCCCCTGTGAAGGACTTGGGGGCGGCGGGTGTTGAGTGGGAAGATCCTTTATGTCCTAAGAGTCAAGGGAGCCTATGGCTTGTCTCAGCATTTCTCAGGACTTTTACACTCATTTTTTTTTTTAGTACAAAGCTATGGTTTTTCCAGTAGTCATGTATAGATGTGACAGTTGGTCCATGAAGAAGGCTGAGGGCTGAAGAACGGATGCCAAAGAATTGTATTGTGCTGGAGAAGACTCTTGAGAATCCCTTGGACAGCAAGATCAAACCAGTCCATCCTAAAGGAAATCAACCCTGAATTTTCACTGGAAGGACTGATGCTGAAGCTGAAGCTCCAACACTTCAGCCACCTGATGCAAAGAGCCACCTCTTGGAAAAGACTGATGCTGGGAAAGACTGAGGGCAGGAGGAGAAGAGGGTAACAGAGGATGAGAGGGTTGGATGGCATCGCTCGCTCAATGGACAGGAATTTGAGCAACCTCGGGAGATAGTGAAGGACAGGGAAGCTTGGCATGCTGCAGTCTGTGGGGCAGCAGAGTCAGACCCAACTGACCAACAACAATAAACAACTTTATTGACATATAATAAACTTCCCATCTTTGAAATGTACAATTTGACAAGTTTGACTAATGTATATGCCCATGAAACAGGGTGTTTTGGATGAAATGAATTTTCCCATGTGGTCCTGCTCTTTACATTCTAGACTGTTTCAGGGACTCCTCCTTGAAGGCCAGCAGCTCTCCCCGCCCCCGCCCCACTCCCTGACACCTCTGCAAGCCCGATGTCGCCCACGATTTACAAACGTTCCTGGAAGGATAATAACTCTGGGATCTAAACTCAAGCAGATTTGTTCTAATGTTCTAAGAACAGCCCCAGCAGGCCAAACACATTCATTTAATGTCTTGTCCAACAGGAAACAATGACCTCTTTTAACAGAGAGTTCCTTTGGAACATGTCATTTCAAATGGGTCCAAAGGAGATATTGTCCAAGTCTCAACTGCTTGGTTGAACACACGGAAAACTTGGGAGATTTCAGTGTGTCTTGAATAAGATGACATCCCTCAGAGATACAACATGCTCTTGGATCATCGGAAGAGTGGTAAAAGAAAGTGACTTATAGAAATAAAACGGATAACAACAAACATTTCTGTGACTCAGAAAATGCCTAGAAATCACATCAGGCAAAAGTTTACTTTTTTCCATTCAAAAATCCCCCAAAACTCTGCCTAATAACAACCTCCAGCTCCAAACATTTGCTAGCAGGCGGAGAACTTACTAAATTTTGGCTCTAACAGGACATGACATAAAAATCCTGATTCAGTAACTTGTTCACTGTTTCTTCCTTTCCATTAGGTTTGGTTTTGCTTTAAACATAAAAACCATTTTATTTGCTTCAAACTAAGTACGCTTTCACTTACAAAGCACTTACTGCAATAATTGAGCATTAAAAGATTTGAAAAGAATCCCAATAATGCCAATATATCGTCTACAGTTCAGTTCAGTTCAGTCGCCCAGTCATGTCTGACTCTTTGTGACCCCATGGACTGCAGCACACCAGGCTTCCCTGTCCATCACTAACTCCCGAGGCTTGCTCAAACTCATGTCCATTGAGTCTGTGATGCCATCCAACCATCTCATCCTCTGTTGTCCTTTCTCCTCCTGCCTTCAATCTTTCCCAGCATTAGGGTCTTTTCCAATGAGTCAGTTCTTCACAAATTGTCTGCAGGTGGCCCACACATGAACATGAAATAAAAACCACCTGTAGCTTAAAACTGTCTTTAAAGTTTGAAGATAAACACAGGGTCCTCAAACACTAATAA
Organism: Bos indicus; assembly: GCF_029378745.1. Classification (NCBI taxonomy): domain Eukaryota; kingdom Metazoa; phylum Chordata; class Mammalia; order Artiodactyla; family Bovidae; genus Bos; species Bos indicus. The sequence continues at coordinate 1,653,637 of NC_091760.1, read as the reverse complement.
GCAACTAAGTTATTGTAACCCACCACTTCAGTAAGTAGAAGTCAGGGGACATAAGCAACATCCACTGTTTCAGGAACTGAAGAATAGGAGGAAGCAGGTTCAAAATAGCAATGGGTTTTCCCTTGAGATGTACATGTTACAATAAGTGTTCGATTCCATTTTAGATATGGAAAGAGAGTGTCTTTTTTCCCACTGAGAGGGGAAACAGGAAGGGCATAAATCGTTTGCCCCATTACAATGTCCTATCTGGAAAATTGAAAAGGTGGAGAAATGATGAGTCACAAGTGCGTGACTTAGTGAAAATGGCCTTCTGGATTACAGGGACATGTCTGCATGAATGAACGCCTCCCACAGCCTTCTCTGTTGGGATCCTTGCTTCAAAACATCCACACAGTGAGCAGCACAGTGGGTTTGGGTGGTGTGTTTTGTTTGGAACCAAAAGGGTCACAGAAAGGCTGCCACCAGGCTGCAGGCAGGCCACTCCCAGAACCAAGGGGCCATGGTGTCAGGGAAGGACTAGGGTCCCTAGCAGCTGGCATCTCAGGACCTGAGCCAGGCACGAGGGACCCTGAGAGATCTGGACGTTTCCAGGGGAGCCAAAAGAAAAGCTTTCCTGGATGATCTATCATCTCCACACTTAGACCCTTACCTGCCATGTAGGCAAACACCCCCAGCAGATACAGAAAATCTGGGAAAAGTCCCAGCAGAAAAAGTAAAAATTTGTCATGAAAGGGCCAGGAGAATGAGATAAAACTAAGTATCTCTCCCTCTGCTATGGACTGAATTGTATCTCCCCCGCCCCCCACCCCCATTTCATATATTGAAGACTTCAGCCTTCTTTTTGGTCCAACCCTCACATCCATACATGACAATTGGAAAAACCATGGCTTTGATTAGATATACGAAATAGAGGAAAACAACAGAATGGGAAAGACTAGGGATCTCTTCAAGAAAATCAGAGATACCAAAGGAACATTTCATGCAAAGATGAGCTCGATAAAGGACAGAAATGGTATGGACCTAACAGAAGCAGAAGATATTAAGAAAAGATGGCAAGAATACACAGAAGAACTGTACTAAAAAGATCTTCACGACCCAGATAATCACGATGGTGTGATCACTGACCTAGAGCCAGACATCCTGGAATGTGAAGTCAAGTGGGCCTTAGAAAGCATCACTACGAACAAAGCTAGTGGAGGTGATGGAATTCCAGTTGAGCTATTCCAAATCCTGAAAGATGATGCTGTGAAAGTGCTGCACTCAATATGCCAGCAAATTTGGAAAACTCAGCAGTGGCCACAGGACTGTAAAAGGTCAGTTTTCATTCCAATCCCAAAGAAAGGCAATGCCAAAGAGTGCTCAAACTACCGCACAATTGCACTCATCTCACACGCTAGTAAAGTAATGCTCAAAATTCTCCAAGCCAGGCTTCAGCAATATGTGAACCATGAACTTCCTGATGTTCAAGCTGGTTTTAGAAAAGGCAGAGGAACCAGAGATCAAATTGCCAACATCCGCTGGATCATGGAAAAAGCAAGAGAGTTCCAGAAAAACATCTATTTCTGCTTTATTGACTATGCCAAAGCCTTTGACTGTGTGGATCACAATAAACTGTGAAAACTTCTGAAAGAGATGGGAATACCAGAACACCTGATCTGCCTCTTGAGAAATTTGTATGCAGGTCAGGAAGCAACAGTTAGAACTGGACATGGAACAACAGACCGGTTCCAAATAGGAAAAGGAGTACGTCAAGGCTGTATATTGTCACCCTGCTTATTTAACTTCTATGCAGAGTACATCATGAGAAACGCTGGACTGGAAGAAGCGCAAGCTGGAATCAAGATTGCCGGGAGAAATATCAATAACCTCAGATATGCAGATGACACCACCCTTATGGCAGAAAGTGAAGAGGAACTCAAAAGCCTCTTGATGAAAGTGAAAGTAGAGAGTGAAAAAGTTGGCTTAAAGCTCAACATTCAGAAACGAAGATCATGGCATCTGGTCCCACCACTTCATGGGAAATAGATGGGGAAACCATGGAAATAGTGTCAGAATTTATTTTTCTGGGCTCCAAAATTACTACAGATGGTGACTGCAGCCATGAAATTAAAAGACGCTTACTCCTTGGAAGGAAAGTTATGACCAACCTAGATAGCATATTCAAAAGCAGAGACATTACTTTGCCAACAAAGGTTCGTCTATAGTCAAGGCTATGGTTTTTCCTGTGGTCATGTATGGATGTGAGAGTTGGATTGTGAAGAAGGCTGAGTGCCGAAGAATTGATGCTTTTGAACTGTGGTGTTGGAGAAGACTCTTGAGAGTCCCTTGGACTGCAAGGAGATCCAACCAGTCCATTCCGAAGGACATCAGCCCTGGGATTTCTTTGGAAGGAATGATGCTAAAGCTGAAACTCCAGTACTTTGGCCACCTCATGCGAAGAGTTGACTCATTGGAAAAGACTCTGATGCTGGGAGGGATTGGGGGCAGGAGGAGAAGGGGACGACAGAGGATGAGATGGCTGGATGGCATCACTGACTTGATGGACGTGAGTCTGAGTGAACTCTGGGAGTTGGTGATGGACAGGGAGGCCTGGCATGCTGCAATTCATGGGGTTGCAAAGAGTCGGACACGACTGAGTGACTGATCTGATCTGACCTCTGTTGGTAAAGTGATGTCTCTGCTCTTTAATACTCTGTCTAGGTTGGTCATAACTTTTCTTCCAAGGGGCAAGCATATTTTAATTTTGTGGCTGCAGTCACCATCCACAGTGATTGTGGAGCCCAGGAAAATAAAATCTGCCACTGTTTCCAATTTTCCCCCATCTATTTGCCATGAAGTGATGGGACTGGAAGTCATGATCTTAGTTTTTTGAATGTTGAGCTTTAAGCCAGTTTTGTCACTCTCCTCTTCCACCTTCATCAAGAGGCCCTTTAGTTCCTCTTTGCTTTCTGCCATAAGGGTGGTGTCATCTGCATATCTGAGGTTATTGATATTTCTCCTGGCAATCTTGATTCCAGCTTGGGATTCATCAGCCTTGTATTTTGCATGATGTACTCTGCATGTAAGTTAAATAAGCACAGTGACAATATATGTGGTGCAGCCAAAAAAGAAAAAAAAAAAAAAAAGCTATCAAGAGGAACAAAGACCAGAGTTTGCTGTCTCTTTGCCACGTGAGGACATGGCAAGAAGATAATCACCTTCAAGCCTCGCCAGCGGGCTTTCGGGAGTTCTCACCAGAACCTGCACCATGTGTGCACCTGACCCCAGACTCCCCAGAATTCAGAACTGTGAGAAATACATGTCTGTTATTTAAGGCATCCAGACTGTGGAATTTCATTTCAGCAGTATGATCTGCCAGTGCTGGAGACATGAAAGACACAGGTTCAATCCCTGCGTCAGGATGATCCCCTGGAGGAGGGCATGGCAACCTACTCCAGTATTCTTGCCTGGAGAATCCCATGGACAGAGGAGCCTGGAGGGCCACAGTCCATAGGGTTGTAAAGACTTGAACATGACTGAAGCAAATTAGTACGTACAGTTCACTACCATATTCCTGTAGAAGTTCTTTACTTGGGGAGATGAGCTAATTATTTGGAGTGGACTCGGTAGCATTTTCATGGTGTCTAGTTTAAGTCAGTCATATTTGTGAGAAACTTCAGGTGATTAATTTATGTGAAGTGTGAAAGTCGCTCAGTCATGTCTGACTCTTTGCAATCTCATGGACCATACAGTCCATGGAATTCTCGAGGCGAGAATACTGGAGTGGGTAGCCTTTTCCTTCTCCAGGGGATCTTCCCAACCCAGGGATCAAACCTGGGTCTCCTGTATTGCAGGCAGATTCTTTATCAACTGAGCTAAGAAGACTCCCTATCTGTCAGCTTTGGAACCAGGACTGTGAACCGAAGTCTATGAGTTCTAAGCTCACGTTCCTAAGAACTACACTTTACCACTTTGTGAGAAACACTGGATTAAGACATTCAATGTGTTTTAATTACAGGGTACTGTTTGCTTTCAAAACTACATAGGAAACTTGTTTTGCAAGGTTAGATGTGAGCTGGATGATTCAGATTTCTGAGAAAACATACAATAGTCAAGTCAGTTCTCTTAATAAAATGACATCTGATTCCTGCAAAAGCTCTGAAGTGACCTCTTAAGACTGGGAAAGCTGAGATTTCAAATGTAAACTTTGGAAAGTGCAGACTTCAAAAGGATAAAAGTGGTCAAACAGGTTAAGTCAGTACGCGCTCAGGATTTACATTTTATGCACTATTGAAACGTTTGAAAGAGGAGCATAGTATTTTTTTTTTAAACTGAAGTATAGTTGCTGTACAATATTATATGTTACAGGTGTATAAGATAGTGATTCACAATTCTAAAGCTTATATCCCATTTATAGTTGTTATAAGATATTGGCTGTTTCCTGTGTTATACAATATATCCTTGTAGCTTACTTTATACCTAATAGTTTGTACCTCTTACTCCCCTACCTTTATATTCTGCTTCCCCTTCCCTCTCCCCCCGGTTACCACTAGCTCACGCTCTACATCAGCGAGTCAAGCACAGTACATTTGAACACAACACTTATGTATTTATAATTTAATTACTATTACGGCATCAGAATCTTTGTCTTTAACTATAGTGTGATACAATTGATATTTTGCTAAACATGATGAGAAATAAAAGTTTTCACTGAAAAATATTACTCATAATAATTTAAAAAGCTGTTATGAATGTCTGTATCTTTTAGTAAATCTACTAATGCTGTGGGCTGGCAGAAGAAAGTTAAATTCTGTCTTGTGTATGTGTTAAGTCGCCTCAGTCCTATTCGACTCTTTGCAGCCCTATAGACTGTGGCCAGACAGGCTCCTCTGTCCATGGGATTTCCAGACAAGAATACTGGAGTGGGTTGCCATGCCCTCTTCCAGGGGATCTTCCTGACCCAGGGATCGAACCCACATCTCTTAGGTCTCCTGCATTAGCGGGAGGGTTCTTTACTAGCGCCACCTGGGAAGCCCCAAATTCTGTCTAGGTGTCATCTAAAGAAAACTTTCTTCCAAGTTTTATATTGTAAATTCAAGCAAAGGATAAATTCAATCACAGGATAAAGCGATTGCAAAGAAATGCATGTTTTTTCCTCCCTGTGCTTATTCTGTGAGCTTGTTTCTTATTTCGTCTAGGTTCGGTGATTTTGCTGACAGGCACTGCCAAATGAACTGCCCTGTTGTCAACAGCCGGGAGGGGGACTGTGAGATTTCGTTTGCCGGATGCGGTGATATGACCCACTAGGTGTGTCTGACGCATCTCTTCTGTTACGCATGCGCGTTACGGTATCCATCCTATGTAATGAAAGGAAGCCGTGTTGGCCAGTGACTAATGCGCCGTGTTCATGCCTGCCCTGTTTGGGTCCTGGCGTTTTCTGACTCAGGCTGTCAGTGGCTGTTGAAGGTTCTGGGCAAAAGGCTAGAGTCAGGTGCCCAGCAGTCATGGTTTTGGTAGCCTATGTTCAAAACGGCGAAATCTGCCCCTAGGGCACTTTCTCAGACAGCCTATAACTCAGTGTAATTATTATCTTCATTTCTTCAAAACAGTGTTCATTTTGGCACCTGGTGGTTTAGGTGGTTTAAAGATGTAACTGTTATAGGACGGGCTGTGGTTGCTCAAAATCAGTGTTAGTGGTGGGCAGCTAAACCCCCAGAGGACCCATTGTGGAGGTAGATTTGGAAAATGAATACTCTCTCCTCTAGCCCAGGTTGAAACAGGACTGCTCCATACCGCCTTGCTCCCAACTTACCCAAAGCAAAGGGTGATGGTTAACTCCACGAGTGGGATCCTCTGCCGCTAAACAGACTGGGCGGCGTGGAGGGCGTGACGGAGGACAAGGAGGTCAGTAGCCCCCATGGCTGACATGTTTCTCAAATTCACCCATTTGGGGAATATCTGCCACAGGCCAGGCACTGCCGGGGGCCCAGATATGACTCTACTGTGGTTCTTGGAGGAGCTGGCAGGGCCCCCAGGGTAGACTTGACCCCCCGCACTGACCCCAAGAGCTCCTGGACACAGAAGCCAGGGGTTCGTCTGAGGGCTGACCCCCAGAAGTCCTGCAGCCTCTATGGCGAGGTGGGCCAGGGAGCAGGGAGGAAGCACAGCTGGGACTCCGAAACGGCAGAGGCCCATGCTGTTACACATGGGGCATTCAGGATGTCTATCCTAATCCATTTCTCCAGAGTAAAGCCCTCCTCAGGGACCAGAAGTACCACTTGGAGAACGAGGTTGCTGTTGCAATTCTTACTTCCATGGTAAAATCCCAGATCTGCTGTCCCCCTGCTGAGATGCTGATAGGACCATTCTTGAAAAGGAATGGACAGAATACAAAAGAATCCAAGTTTAAGAAATAATTTTGCAGTTTCAAAGACCTTAGTTACGGGCTGAGTTGGATTCCCTCCCAAATCCCTGTGTTGATGTCCTAACCCCCCAGAACCTACAGAATGTGTCTGTATTTGGAGATGGGGCCTTCAGGGAGCTAGGGATATGGTGTGTGTGTGTGTGTGTGTGTGTGTGTGTGTGTTTGTATGTATGCTCAGTCATGTCTGACTCTGCGACCCCATGGACTGTAGGACCTCCATATTCCTCTCTCCATGAGATTTCCTAGGCAAGAATACTGGAGTGGGTAGCCATTCCCTTCTCCGGGGGATCTTCCTGACCCAGGGATTGATCCCTGGTCTCCCACATTGCAGGCAGATTCTTTACTGTCTGAGTCACCCAGGCCAGTGGTAAAGAATCCGCCCAGGAGACTCAGGAAATGTGGTTCGATCCCTGGGACAGGACGATCCCCTGGAGGAGGAAATGGCAACCCACTTCAGTATTCTTGCCTGGGAAGTTCCAAGGGCAGAGGAGCCGGGTGGTCTCCAGTTCCAGGGGGTTGCAAAGAGTCAGACATGACTGAGCGTGCACACACAACCATATAACCACTCTTACCAAAAATCCTCATATAAAGTCTCTTTAGAAGCACAAATTCCTATCTACAGTTTGCCTGAATGTTTTCAAGGAAAAGGCACTGGAAGAAAACCATTTGGACAGGAATGTCACCACTGGAATGTACAGCCAGCTCTCTTCTGACACACTCAGTGGTGTGTGCAAAGCTCTGCTGTGTATCTGATGGAACTCACATCGTGCCATCATCCAGGACCAAGCCCTAAGTCAAGACATTCATACACGCAAAACCATAGAACTCTGTGATGTTGATAAAGTAAGACAGGCAACTTGATGACAGTGATTACACTTGCCTTTTCAAATGCCACATTTTTGGCAATCATTTGGAATGGGGCTTTTTTTTTTTTTCCCTAAACAAAGATCCAAGGAAAACAGAGGCATGGCTTTCAAAGGCACCCACAACACCAAGGGAAGCCATCCATGAGGGTGCGAGCAAGCCAAGAGTAACTATTTTTACTCCTACATTCTGAACACTGTTTCTTTTCAAACGGGCTGTGTGAAAGGTTGCTGGCCGGCTTCTAACTGGAAAAGTCACAGAAATTTACCCTTGCAGAAAATATCTATAACAGTTTCTTCCTTGGAAAAAAATGACAAACCCTGAATCATATTTCCTAGGATCTTAAAATAATGATGTCGATTTGCTGGTTTATTTGAAAATTCCATGGTCATAAAATAACCAATGAAAGATTCAATCTATTTCCATCGGAGCAATCAAGGGAGAAAGAGGCAGCTGAAAGCAGCTCTGATACTTTGATTTAACGATTCCTCAGCAAGTCCAAAACACAAAACCCACCTTCTGACAATGGGTGGCTCTGAAATACAGCAAGCGCTTCAGGGCCTAGGGTGGGGGCCTCCCTGGAGACCATTCTTTCTTCTTTCTTTCTTAAATCAGCCTTAAGGAATTCTTACACCTCTCAAATCGTCACTGGTAGAATGTCCAGCGTTTCTCCCTTGGCCACTAAAGTTGAAATGCTTTCTCGTCCTTCTGAACTTTCTGAGCCCTGCACATTGGTGGATGAAGACAAGGCGGGTGTAATAAAAAAAAAAAAAAAATCTTAGAATGAAGATTAAGAGTAGAGCTTGTGTTATACAGAGAGAAGTCAGAAAAATACTGTATATTAACGCATATATATGGAATCTAGAAAAATGGTACTGAGGAACCTATTTTGCAGGGCAGCAAAGGAGACACCGACACAGGGAACAGACTCGTGGGCACAGTGGGGGCAGGAGAGGGTGAGACGAATCGAAAGAGGAGCACTGAAACATATATATTACCATGTGTAAAACAGCCAGTGGGAATTTGCTATATGATGCAAGGAGTTCCACCTGGTGCTCTGTGACAACCTAGAGGTGTGGGACAGGGTGGGTGGGAGGCAGGTTCAAGAGGGAGGGGACATAGGTATACCATATGTATACCATATACATATATACATGGCTCATTCATGCTTTTCACTTTCATGCATTGGAGAAGGAAAGGGCAACCCACTTCAATGTTCTTGCCTGGAGAATCCCAGGGACGGGGGAGCCTGGTGGGCTGCCGTCTATGGGGTTGCACAGAGTCGGACACGACTGAAGTGACTTAGCAGCAGCAGCATTCATGCTGATGTGCGCCAGAAACCAACACAACACTGTAAAGCATCCTCCAATTAAAAATAGATTAAAAAAAAAAAAAGAGTAGGGCTCATGGGTCCCATGAGAAGACTTAGACAACCAATTGTTCTAGAAATCTTCTTCATACTAAGAAAGAGTATGGTCACTGGAGAAAGGGAAGGAATTATCAGGCCTTTACAGGCAGAGTCTGGGGCAGACAACCATGCGTGTGGCTCAGAGGATGGCTCGCAGTACGTGATGCTGGCTGAAGGGCCAGCAGGAAACGCCCGCCACGTGCCTGTGAAGTTCCTCCATCCTGGGGTGTTTCCCAGTCCTGCAGGGGGAGGTATGAATGTCATGTCAAGAGACTTGAGGTCGTGGACACACAGGGCTCTGTAGGTATTAGCATCAGGGTATGACACCCTTCGGGGCTGGGCTTCTTGCTAACTCTGCAGACAGAGTTCATTTATGCAATGCTGCCCTGGATGGCCTGGATACTCACGGGGTGGCCCCGAGTGGGCAGCACTGGCCTCAGCTGTGACCCATGAGACATGCAGAACACCAGGCCCCACCTGAGACCCAGCAAAGCAGAGTCTGCCTGTTCACAAGGTCCCCGGGTGACACCCACACCTGCTGACTTAGTCTGTTCCGTTGCTAAAACAGAATACCATAGACTAGATGGCTTGGAAACTGCAGAAATTTATTTTCTGACAGTTCTGGAGACTGGGAAGTCCAAGATCGAGGTGCTGGCAGGTTTGGTGTCTGGTGGCAGCCCAATTCTTGGTTCATAGAGGGCTATCTTGTCAGTGTGTCCTCGTGGTAGACGGGGCAGGGAGCTCTTCTGGGGTCTCTCTTATAAGGGCACTAATCCCATTTGTGCTGCCCTGGTGGCTCAGGGTGGTAAAGAATCTGCTTGCCCATGCCTGCCAATGGAGGGAGATGTGAGCTTGATCCTTGGGGTCCGGAAGATCCCCTGGAGAAGGAAATGGCAAACCACTCCAGCATTCTTGCCTGGAGAACCCCATGGACAGAGGAGCCTGAGGGGTGAGAGTCCATGGGGTCCCAAAGAGTCAGACATGACTGAGCAGCAACAATACTTAATCCCATTCATGGGGGCTCTGCCTTCTGACCTGACCACCTCGTCAAGGGCCCCCCTTCCTAATCCTGTCACATGGGGGTGGGGTCTAGGATTTTCAAGTGTGAATTTCAGGGGAGATTGTTCAGTATCCATCTGTGGCACACAGCAAGGTCCAGGCTGGAAGGGGAGGGAGAGGATTTGATTGTTACCAGCGATACCACATGACAGGGACATGGAGCCGTCCTGGAGTTAACGTGGGTCAGGTGATTCTCCACAGGAATCTTGCCAGGTGGCCACGCATGGCAAACAAGGCAAACCTGGTTAACAGGGTTTGTCCAGAGGAATGTTTATCATTCAGGTTGCCAAGGGCGACAGAGTCAACTGGACTCTCACTGATGTTCAATGGGAGCTGAGCAGTCAGGCGTAGGCTCTATTCTTAGTGAATTGTTCCACTAGATCAGCTGATTAAAATATATGTACATATATCTGGAGAAGGAAATGGCAGCTCACTGCAGTATTCTTGCCTGGAGAACCCATGGACAGAGGAGCCTGGCGGGCTACAGTCCATGGGTTCGCAAGAGTCGAATATGAATGAGCAACTAATGGAGGATACAGATATCTCTATTTCTCTCTGAATCTCTATCTCTCCATATATCTATCTCCCAAGCTGTAATTACTGAATGTTATTTGTACCTACCAAGCCTAACAGAGAGGACAGAGGTGACTTGATTACTCTCGACTGTCTTTAACTGACTTCTAGTCGGACACGACTGAGCGACTGATCTGATCTGATTGCCAATAAAACCACAAACTGACTTCTCTCTGTGTTTAGTTTTATTGGTTGACTCCGTTTTCAACAGTTTCCTCTAGCGAGGTAGTTTTACGAAACTTACAAGATCCAAACTTTTAATCCACTCCATTTCCTCAAGGTTCCCTTTGCCCTTAAATAGGATGACCGAAGGCCAGATCACACCACCTGGTTCTGAACCTCAGAGCACCCTTCCAAAACACAGAACAGCACCGGGAGAGCAACTCTCCTGCTGACCATGAATGACGTTGCTTAATAACCAGCTACACTAAGTATGAAAAAAAGTATCAGAGACAAAAGGACAGAGGTCACCCCTCAGTAGCAGTGACTCTGTCAAGACTGACTGCTTTTCTGACTTGACCCAAAAGGGCTTCACCCAAAGGGCTTCCAGGTGGATGTCTATATCCCCCACGGAGTGGGACTGGGGTGGAAACCCATTCGAGCTGTCAGTAGGGAGGCCCAATTACTGAAGGGCTGTGCTTTCACTCCAGGGTATTTTTCAATTTTATCTCAAAACTTATGGCTTAAAAAAAAAAAAAAAAGATTCCAGGTGTCTGGAGCATTATGCCACGTGATTTGCAGAACATAAAATCATGGAAAGTCACGCCACTTCCTGATAGCACACAGCTCATGTTGGCCACTGAAACCCTTCTTCTGACTAATTCATTCCATGCTGTAGTTTTCCAAGGTTGACTCATAACCATATCCTACTTTTCTCATTTCCTGAAATGATTCTGATGAAGGTTATTCCACATAAAAAGTGGAATAATATATAAAATCCAGAGACCTAGGTACAACTTAATAATCTTAAGTCTAAGACCCAGATGAACTTCTGGTCATAAATTCATCAGATGGACCCATGTTTCTGGGCTTCACAAGGACACCACACACTCCAGGAGATGAGGCTGTAACACAGTCCTGGGCTCGTGATCAAAAGTTCCTGAATTCAATTTAGAATCGGATCTACTTTCTATGAAACAAGTAAGCTATAAAGCAGAAATATTTTCACACCAAAAAGAGGTCTGAAATCAAGATGAAGATGTAAAAGAATGAGAAGGAGTATAGTGTTAGTTGCTCAGTTGTGTCCGACTCTGCAACCTTATGGACTGCAGCCCACCAGGCCCCTCTGTCCATGGAATTCTCCAGGCAAGAATACTGGAGTGGGTAGCCATTCCCTCCTCCAGGGCATTGTCCTGACCCAAGGATTGAAGCCGGGTCTCCTGCACTGCAAGTAGATCCTTTACCATCTGACCCACCTGGGAAGCCCATGTTTTTCAGTCACTAAGTTGTGTCTGACTCTTTGTGACACCATGGACTGCAGCATGCCAGGCTTCCCTGTCCTTCAGTATCTCCCAGAGTTTGCTCAAACTCATGTCCATTGAGTCAGTGATGCCATCCAACCATCTCATCCTCTGTCGCCTCTTCTTCTGCCTTCAATCCTTCCCAGTAACAGGGTCTTTTCCAATGAGTCAGCTCTTAGAAGGAGTATAGACCCTTATGTTTTGTAAAATGGGATCACCATTATGCTTTGTTTAAAGAAAACTTCACTATTTAATCATTAATTTTTTTTTTTACATTATTAACAGAAGGAACATGGGGTACTTTATTTTTTATTCCTTTAGTGTGGAGAACTTTATTTTTTATTTTATTTTTTTTGGCACTTAGAACTTTTTTAAGGATAATTACAATATTGTGTTGGTGTTTGCCATACATCAACATGAATGTGGAGTACTTTAAATTGATTTCCTTGTGTTTTAAGGAAGATAAATGCTTTAAAATCACTTGTGTTCTCTAAAAAAAAAAAAAAAAACCCTCAGAAACAATGGACATTTCAACTCTTTAATTGGAGTTTATGGCTTGTACTACATAAGCCAACTCTTTACTAATTATTTCTCAGGCCCCGTGCTGTGCTCAGTTGCTTCAGTCACATTTGACTCTTTGCGATCCCTGTAGCCCACCAGGCTCCTCTGTCCATGGGATTTTCCCAGCAAGAATACACGAGTGAGTTACCATTTCCTTCTCCAGGGGATCTTCCCGACCCAGGGATTGAACCCAAGTCTCTTGCGTTTCCTGCATATGCAGGTGGGAATCTTTACCACTGAGCCACTGGGGAAGCCCATACTCATCTCCTATCTTTGAGACTTAGAATTATTTTTATTTTTCTAGCTAACAACCCGAAAAATATGTATATTTCTATATAAAGATGTGAAAACATTTTCAATCAGGCAATCACTTTTTCTTTAAAAAAATCATGTTGACAATCATTCAATGTGTCTAATACCCACTGAAGGACACATTTGGAAAAATCTTTCAAAGTTATGTACTGGGTGCTGAAGCGCTAATGAAACGATGACTCAGGAGGCCAGGGTCAAGAATGGCAGCTAAAACCAGGAGGTGAAAAGCTGACGGGGAATTTTAGAAGCTGGATCAGACTGACCACACAGCGATTCAGGGATGGACTGATCTGACACACAAAAGGGGAGACAGCAAGACAGTGCGCGCCTCTTGACGGGCAGCAGTAACAGGACAGCTCACGTAAATGAAAGCGGAACTAACAAAACACTCTAACTTGACCACTTTTCAGATCTATGAGTTCACGATAAATAGGTGTATAAAGGGATGTGCTGACAGTGTGCTATTGCCAAGAAGTGTCTAAAAAGGGACTTTCTACCAAACAACCCAGATATTAACAGATGTTACGAAGTATCAACCAAGTGAATGGGTCTGTCTTATCTGAATTGTGATCCAAACACGATAAGTACAAAAACAGATTCTTGAGGCAGTTTGGGAAATTCGAATACAGAATCGATATTTGATATTAAGAAAGAACTTTTATGACTCCTTATGTCTTAGAGATGCATATCCTTGAAATGATAGACACTAGGGGGTGTGTTTAAAACTACCCCGAGGTGTAAGGATGGGAAGGGGGGATTCCATGTGTTGATCACTGCTGAAACTGGGTGATGAGTTGACTCCTTGGGGTTCATTAGACTATTTACTCTGTTTCTGCACGTGTTTGAAAATCTTCATAAATACAAAGTTATTTTTAGAAAGTAGCAAAGAATTGATAAGAGATTTAAGATAAGGACACATTACCTGGGGCTTCCCTGGTGGCTCAGATGGTAAAGAACCTGCCAGTCAATGCAGATTCGATCCCTGGGTCAGGAAGATCCCCTGGAGGAGGGCATGACAACCCATTTCAGTACTCTTGTCTGGAGAATCCCAAGGACAGAGGAGCCTGGTGGGCTACAGTCCAGGGTGTTGCAAAGAGTCGGGCAGGACTGAGCGATTAAGCACACATGCACTTATTGTAAACTGACATGGTATAAGATGGCTTTCATAATAAAATGTATAATTCATACAAATTGAAAATACATAATTTTACATTTTTAGCAATTTTTCAAGATAGTGAGGTCTCCAGTGAAAATTTTCAGACTCTGACACAAAGTATACAACAGAACTTTCTTGGACACAACTTGACCTAGCAGCCCCAAACAGACAATAGGGTAAAGATTTAGAGCAATTTTCAAAATGCTGGAAAATAGGCACCTGGGAATATCTCAGCTCATTTTTTGAAGTAGGACATAACAGAACCAAAGTTTTTGTTTCTTACTGTGTAGGAACTGGGTTCAATCAGAACTGGGTCAGGTCAGCCATGTGACCCAAAAGGTCTCAGGTCAATGCTGAGAAGGATGCTATTACTGCACAGTTGGTCAAACACTGGATGCTTTATGGTACTTCAAAGCTGTGAGGACCAAACCAGAGCCACGGGTAAGGGCGACATCCCTTTGACCATCAAGCCACGTGGACACCTCATACCTGCATGGCTCATTCCAGCCACCCACTTCAAAGACATTAACTCATAACCTCCACAACAATCCACTGAGGTAAGCAGGGGCAACCTGCTTTTATATCACCTATGGAAAGACTGATGCAGATCATGTGATTGCCCAAGTCAGAGAGAGACTCACGAAGAGACCTGGAAACAAAACCCAACCCAGGGACTTCCCTGGTGGCCCACTGGCTAGGATTCTGAACCCCAAATGCAGGGGCCCTGGGTTCGATCCCCGGGACGGATCAGGGAACAAGACCGCACTCACCACATGCTACAAAAAAGACTGAAGATCCCGAGTGCCACAACTAAGACTGGCACAGCCAAAGAGATAAACAAATAACTATTAAAAAAAAAAACAAACCCAACCCAACACTCGGAAAGCCCGGCACACAGCTTTAAAAATCACAATAAATTTTGTTCCAAGCTTGGAGAAGATACTGAACTGAGCGACATATTAAGATGCATATTAGAATGGATCAAGTGGTGAGTTTTTTAATTTCCGGAATAATTTTTTAAAAGAAAAAACACTAAAACAACTTTCACGTTGGATGTATTTTCACACTGGATTCCCTGGGGGCTCAGACAGTAAAGAATCTACCTGTAATGCAGGAGACCTGGGTTCAATCCCTGGGTTGGGACGATCCCCTGGAGAAGGGAACTGGGTACTTCTTGTCAACACGGCAAACCATGTTGACAAAGAATACTGGGTACTAAAGTATTCTTGCTTGGAGAATCCCAGGGACAGAGGAGCCTGTTGGGCTACAGTCCATGGGGTCGAAGAGAGTGGGACATGACTGAGCGACTGACACTTGGATGTACTTAAAAGGTGAGAAAGGCGGTGTCTGGTTTTCACAGGAGAAGATGATGCTGATCACCTTGGCACCCATCAGCGACCGTGGTGATGATGAAGAGGCGGGAAAACAGCAGCTCCTATAAGTTGCAGCTTCCTACCGACCAGATTTAGTGGGCAGGTACTTGGCCCCTGCTCTCCTCAGGCTTCTCCAGGACAGAAAGCGAGATTGCTTTCTCACAGATGAGGAACCGAGGCTACAACATCAGGCGTAATTCTCTTGGGTATTTGACTTGGAATCAGGATCCGAAGCAAAGTGACAATGAAATCTTACCCGGCCTGACACGAATTCTTAAAATAGTGGAGACTGATCCATTATACCCGGCGGCAGACCATGTTGACAAGATCAAGCCATCAAGGAGATGCCTGTGGCCCCACTAACTACTGACAGAAAAAGCCTAATTCTCTTAATGCCACTGACAGTTCACCAAGACACCTGGCCACTCCAGGGCAGATGTTATCCCATGCTGGCTCCCTGCCCTGACAGAATAACAAAGGAACATGCTCAAAAAAAAAAAAAAATCATCAAAAAGTTTGCAAGGCCAGTGACCTTCTATAAGAAAGCAGGCCTCGGGCTTGCTATTTTTTATCTTATAAAAGATAAAATTTATATATCTTATATAAAATTTTATATCTTATCACCTCCACCTACGGCAACACACAGTAAATAAATCTCAGACTGATTGATGAGCTGGAGTCAGCTAGGAAAGGCATTATCAAGAATTGTTGAGAAAAGGGGCTTCCCTGGTGGCTCAGTGGCAAATAATTCACCTACAAATACAGGAGACATGAGTTCCATCCCTGGTCTGGGAAGATCCCACATGCCGCGGAGCAATTAAGCCCACGTGCCACAGACTAAGCCTGCACTGTAGAGCCTAGGAACCGAAGCTGCTATAGCCTGCACACCCTAGAGCCAAGCTCCATAGCAAGAGAAGCCACGATGAAAGCCTGCATGCTGCAACCAGGGAGCAGCCTCCACTCTGCGCAACTCAAGAAAGCCTGCACGGTAGCAACAAAGACCAGCTCAGCCAAAAAACAAATATATTTTTTTTTAAAAAGAAGAATTACCAAGAAAGGAAATTCTCAAAAACAAACAAACAAAAAAGATCCTTTCATCTCTATTTAAGATTAAGGCAGGACGGACTGTGAAACATTAGACACTAATCTTCAAATGGCTGTCGCTTAGTCACTCAGTCGTACCCAACTCTTTGCAACACCATAGACTGCGCCGAGCCAGGCTTCCTATCCTTCACCATGAATAGGTGAACTTGAAGCAAACATTGAAGCAAACTTCACCTGGAGTTTGCTCAAACTCATAGCCACTGATGCCATCAATCCTTCAGTGTTGCTTTCCTTTAGGATCTCCAAATAGTTAAACATCAAACTTCTAACAATCAGAATGTTATATCCTTTTCCTACAGAAAACCTGGCTGTTGTAAGGATTTTGAAGAGCCGAGGTCTTATTCTGGTTTTCCAGGGAGCTGTGAAGACTCTTGAGAGTCCCTTGGACAACAAGGAGATCAAACCAGTCCATCCTAAAGGAAAACGGCCCTGAATATTCATTGGAAGGACTGATGTTGAAGCTGAAACTCCAATACTTTGGCCACCTAATGCAAAGAACTGACTCATTTGAAAAGACCCTGATGCTGGGAAAGACTGAGGGCAGGAGGAGAAGGGGATGACAGAGGATGAGATGGTTGTATGGCATCACTGACTGTACGGACATGAGTTTGAGTAAGCTCCAGGAGTTGGTGATGGACAGGGAGGCCTGGTGTGCTGCAGTCCATGGGGTTGCAAAGAGTTGGACACTGAACTGAACTGATGGCATCTTAGGACACTGGTCCAGGAGTCACTTTCAGTCTCTGGCCCCAGCTTTGGCAAAAACAAGCTATGCCACGCTGGGGAGCACATTTCACCTCCTTGGATCTGGCCCACCTGTTGCAAAATCAATGGTAAAGGAGCTCCAGGGGGATGATAGCAGGGACAGGAAAGATCATCCATCACCTGGAACATAATTCAGCTTATAGAACAGGACAAACTGTGGGGAAGTGAAGCAGAGACATTAACACTCAAGTGTATTAATAGCTATGCTAATGGAGCACTGTAAAACCATTTCACCTGAATACTAAAAATAGGCTTCCGAGTACTCATCATTGGTTTTTTAAAAAAAGAACATAAGTTACTGTCAGCCTAGCTGCATGAAATTTCTATTGAGAGTCACTGGAAATTGTGAGGATGCAAAGATGGATGAATGTAGCCTTCTTATTCCAGGAACCATTGGAAAATTCATCCAAGGTCAGGATAAGGGGGTGGGGGAAGAAGAAAGAAAACTTGCCTGAAAAATTAAGTAGTGTCAGGAAGTTTAACGTGATCTGTGTTTGATTCACAGCACAGGATTCTTTCGTAAGAACTCTTTATCTGACCCTGTTTGATCTAGATAGGGGTGGGTAGGCTTGTGAACATAAGTTCAGACAAGTTCAAGCTAATAAGCTCCACACTGAATCCTATTATGTACGCGGTTCTATAACTTCTGTAGGCAGGGAGAAGATAAAGAACTTGTTTGTAAGGTGCACAAAGGTCCTGCTGGTAATGGTCTAGTTAGCTTAATGCTTCAGATGCCACTCTGTCAAATATTCCCTTGTTCCACAGATTAAGCCAGTTGAAACATCCAGAACCGGGTCCCATAGAAGGGCCTGACCACCTTCTGAGAACACAGTTCCCCACTTCCGGTTTATTATGCCGGCTCTGAATAATAACAATTTTAAGTTACATTCAACCCACGCTTGGTGTTTCACAAGCCTCGCCACAGGTACCAACTCATCTGAGTTGCCTGAAATCCTCCAGTGATACAGAGGAGGATTTTATTATTCTAGCTTTTGCAGAAACGAGGCTCAGTGAGCTCAGATCGGTTGCCTAAGGTCATGAAGCTCCTACTGGCAACATGTAACATGCACGTTCATGCCCTCTGACTGTTATTACCCAGGATGGCTGTAACCAAAGACACGTTCTTGTAAATCCTTAAGACAGTACCAAAAAAGGCCTAGTTGAGGTATATACACATGTCCTCAGATTTCTGTGGTGAGTCAGTAAACATGTCTTAAAGGTGACGTTGGTTGGTGAGCTCATTCATGTCAGGTTCTGAACTGAGGTAAGAGTTAAGACCATTAAAACATTTTCCTTAAATTTATTTTAGAATCCAAGATGTCAGGTTCTAGGCATTCTGAGCACTCTAGCACAAACCCCAAATCAGCCTAAACTGTTAACAGAGGTGCGTGATTTGTGATCCTGACAAGCATGCTTTAGTCTGAAGGTGCTGGCTCATCAAAGGCACATGTCAGCACAGATGCAAGCTGCCCATGAAGGGGCTAGTGAGGAAGCACCCACACTGGAAGGAGCTGGAAGTTTCTGTGATGAAGGCTGGTTTTAAAACTCCTCTGTGGACATGTGTGTCTCTGATTCATGTCAATGTATGGCAAAAACCACCACAATATTGTAAAGTAATTAGCCTCCAATTAAAATAAATAAATTAATTAAAAACAAAACAACTCCTCTATGGAGAAATGCAAATCAAAACTACAACATGGTATCACCTCACACCAGACAGTGAGATCTCACAGCATCATCAGAAAGGCTACAAACAATACATGCTGGAGAGGGTGTGCAGAAAAGGGAACCCTCCCTACACTGTTGGTGGGAATGTAATTTGGTGCAGCCACTGTGAAGAACAGTGGAGGTTCCTTCAAAACTGAAAATAGAGATACCACGTGATCCAGTGATCCCACTTCTGGGCATAAAGCCCGAGAAAACTCTAATTCGAAAAGATACACGTGACCCCAACGTTCGTAGCAGCACTAATTACAATAGCCAAGACACATGAGCAACCTAAGCGTCCACTGGTAGATGTATGGATAAGGATGTGGTGTACATGCACAAAGGAATGTTCTTTGGCCACAAAAAAGAATGAAATAATGCCATTTGTCGCACATGGATGGACCTAGAGATGACCATACTAAGTGAATTAAGTCAGAGAGAAAGACAAATACATGGTATCACTTATATATGGAATCTAAAAAAAATTATATAAATGAACTTATTTACAAAACAGAAGTAGACTCAGAGACATAGAAAACAAATTTACAATTACGAAAGAGGATAAATTAGGAGTTTGTGATTAAAATACACATACTACTACACAGAAAATAGATAACCAACTACTGTAGAGTATAGGAAATGATACTCAACATCTTGTAATAACCTACAATGGAAAAGAATCTAAAAAGGAATATATATATATTCCTTTATAAAAATAAAAATTTAAATAAAAATTTAAAAAACCTCTGTGAACTACTTGATATAAGGATTACAACCTAGAATTATGTAGGAATTCAAAAAGTCCTTACCATTTCTCCATCTTTCGTACTTAGAAGAGACACGTAATAGTGAATAAGAATAAAAACTGATGAGCAAGAACAGCTGCAGGCAGACAAGGTCCATATTGATATTCATCTCAAGGCTGTTGATTTTCACAGCACATACACTTACTAAAAACCATCTTTCCATAAGGAAGGTTGTCGAATAGTTTTAAATAATGAAAACAAGGTTTTATAATGGAAACTATTTTGCAATTCCTTAATAATTTTAATACTTAATGTAATAATTTGAAATGTACCAGAAGAAAATCTGGTTGAAGTGACAACAAAAACAAGATGTCCGAAAAATCAGAAAAACTGACATCATTTCCCAAAGACATCAGAAGGATACATCTGTTTAGGGAGCACAGGGAGAGCCTGGGTGAAGTTACATGGAGAATAAGAATGGTGAAATGATGAAACAAAAAAGAGTAATATCCAGCAAAGCCTCTCTGAGGATACTTCTAAATGAATGCTGTGCTGAAATCATGATCGGTGTAAATATGGGATAAAACGTATGCCATTTTCTCCAGCACCAAGAAACTCTTCTTGGTTACTTTAAAACTTTTAATTTTAGTACCAAAAAAAAAAAAAAAAAAATCCCTAAAGTGTATTTGTAAGTCATGGCTGGACTATTTTTGATGTCAACAATAATGATCTAGGGACTACCCTGGCACTCCGGTTAAGGCTTTATATTTCCAATGCACGGGGCATGGATTTGACCCCTCATCAGGGAACTAAGATCCCACATGCCACTCAGTAAGAAAAAAAAAAAAAAAAACTAAAAAAGTTACAAAAAGAAGAAAGAAAGAAAACAGTGATCTGCCTGTGTATCCTATTTGAGTACCCTTCTGATGCTCTGTATGTAAACAAAATGCATTGGACTAGTTTTCCTGTCCTCTAGGAGTATAATAAAATACTGTTGCTAGTGCTTCGTGGCTAGTTTGAATATTTGACAGCAGAACTTCAAGAATGAGCTCTCTCTGGAAAATGTTTACCTCTTCCTGGATTAGGTTACATAAAAGTTAGTTACTTGAGTCATCTATTTATGAAAAGAAGCTAAACAGGAATTCATACAGTGTCGACACCAATAAAAGCTGAATTTTAACTCGGAACTATTCTGTCAACATTGGCCCCACGTTGGTGGTGGGTGGGGAGGGGTACAATGGTCTTACTGTTCAAACTAGCTGGGGCACACCGGACTGGCTCCTGGCCCACTGAATTTTCCACAGGCTCAGGGTTTGGTTCCTTCACAGGCTCAAGATCCTATCTTCTTCAATTCAAGGATCTACCCAGAAAATTCCACACCGTGTGTCATTCCAGTACACTAGTGTTACACTCCATTACATCCTCTTAAATGTGACTGCATTAACCAAAGCAGGCCACTCCCAGATCGGCCTCATATTTTCTGTGATGTCAGGCAGAACCAGCGCTTCAGGAAAATCTTGAGCGCTCTGTGAATTCCATTATGAAGTCACATAAAACAACCGTCTTGCTCTGTTTCCCACTGGGGTAACCTCTGAAGGTCACATGTTAGTTGTAAATCAATAAAGACTTCCTGGAGCCCTGATCACGTCCGCAGCGACAGCAGTCTGGGAACACGCTCGTGCTTCTGAACAATCCAATGGCTCTATACGCCATAATTACCCCCGAGCATTCTGAATATTTGGCCATCACTGAACGAATGCTTACTATGGGCCAGGCATTCCTAGGAAAGCATACTTTCTAGGGGAGGCTAGACAACCGGGTGGCACAGGAAGAAAGGTCCAGGGTAGGCCCTTGGGAGGCCCACGGAGCTTAGAGGGAGCGCATCTTTGGGAGAGCAGGCCGGGGGGACGGCGGTGCCAGCACAGCCCGCACCCTCCTGCAGGGTTCTTACACCCGAAATGTCTAGGACAGCAGTGTCTCTGCACAGCGACGTCAGTATATTGAACACTGCTGAGCTGTACTTAAAAGAAAACCCAAAACAGAGATATGAGACCTGAAATCTAATCATGAGGAAACATTACACTGATGGCAATTCAATGAAATGACAAATCAAAAGTGTCCAGGTCCTGAGAGTCCAGGAAAGATGGGAGAGCCGTTCTAAACCGAAAGTGGACTCAAGACTTCAGACAACCAACTGGGCACATGTGAGCTCCACCAGGATCCAAAGGCTGCCACGGAGGACCAGTGCAGAACTCTGAACAGAGTCTCAGGATTACACGGCAGCAATATATCAGTGTTTATGTCCTGATCCCTACAGTTTCATTGTGATAATTCGGCAGCATGTCCTTGTTTTAGGGGATATTCTACTGTAGGCAGGGATGGTGGACGTGGTTGGCAACTATTTTAAAATGGCTCAGAAAAAAAAGCTGCCTGTACTGAATTTGTGACTTTCCTATAAGAATAACAGCAACAACAATAATAAACACAAAAAAGAATTACAAGGCAGACATATGGAGAAGTTCAACACAGCGTTGTCTCAGGGTAGTGTTGGGGCCACCCAGGACTGAACCCCAGCTTCACTCTCGGGACTGTGCACCTGCCACCTCAGGCAAGCGGGTTCACCTCTATGGGCTTGAGTTTCTCATTGATAAAAAGGTATGCTAGTTCACACAGTTGTTGTGGGGATTCAATAGGAGATGTGTAAAGTGCTCACAGTGCTGGAACTATTATCATGAGCACACACATTAATCTGATATTCTTAACCCAAACAATCAAAGATGCTGTTGATGGCGCATCCTTGTCAACCTTCTGGCACCAGCATGCCCGGCTACCTTTGTTACTTTCCAGCTTCACCTCTGCTGGACACATAGGGAAGGGCATTTTTCTTCAACAAACCCTTGATCTTAACTTCTACTCACTTCAGCCTCAGACTCGGTCATCACCACTGCCATCATGTATTGACTGGGTGTCCACTGTTTTCAGGGGAAAAGAAAGCTGGAGAACAGGCTCCTGCCTTTTCAGAACTAACAGCCAAAGCAGAAAGGCACTTCATTTGACATGAGCTACTAGAAACCTAAGACTTCTCTGTGGCTCAAATGGTAAAGAATCTGCCTGCAACGCAGGAGACCCAGGCTAATCCCTGGAGAAGGGAGTGACAACCCACTCCAGTGTTCTTGCCTGGAGAATTCCATGGACAGAGAAGCCTGGCAGACTGTAGTCCATGGGGTCACAGAGAGTCAGACACGACTGAGTGACAAACACACACACCAACAGTCGGACACAACTGAGCAACTAACACTTCACACTTCACTAGAAACCTAAGAACACACTATACGCTCTGGTGTGAAACTTAATTTGGTGCCAATATTGGCCCCACCTTTTTGAGTTGAAATTCAGGATGCATGGTATTTTCGCTGAAAAGGGGCTCAGCCTTTCTGGAAAACAAGTTGGCAATATGAAACCAACTGTGTTTATAAGGTCCATGATCTTGGACTCTATGGTTTCATTTGGGAGAAATAATTAGTATATTGGGCTTCCCTGGTGGCTCAGATGGTTAAGAATTCGCCTTTAATGAGGGAGACCCAGGTTCAGTCCCTGGGTTGGGAAGATCCCCTGGAGAAGAGAATGGCAACCCACTCCGGTATTCTTGCCTAGAGAATCCCATGGACAGAGGAGCCTGGTGGGCTACAGCCCATGGGCTCTCAAAGCATCAGACACAACTACGCACAATTAGTGTATTTAAAAAAAAAAGACAAATGGTATGAAGATGTTTAGGTCAGAGCTGTTCATGATAGAGAAATGTCTAAGGAAATGAAGCTGGAGAGGCAAGAGGGGGCCAGATCAGGCCTTGGAGGGATGTAGACACCATCCTAAAAGAACTGGGAGGCCACTAGAAGGAACAAGATGAGGCCTGAGACTTGGGAAGACCACTCCAGGCACCTCGCAGAGCTTGACCTGAACGGGGAACAGGGGTCAGAGGGGAGAGCCGCGTGGAGGTTAGGACAGCCACCAGGTGGGAGGCGAGGAGGGCCAGGACCCAAGCAGCAGTGCCGGGCACACACACATGAGAAAATGGCCAGTGAATAAAAGCAGAACAAAAACCCAGTTAAGGATCACAACTATGTAAAACGCTGCCTTTTTTCATCGGAAAAGATTTTCAATGAAATTTACAGAGTAATGCAAATTGAATATGATACTCATTGATTTTCTTTTTTCTGAGAAGCTTATGAAAACCTCGTAATGATAAATACACGTTTACAATTTTGAGTCCAAGCTTTGACCCCTGCTTGCCATTTAGGATAGTGCAACCCAAGTGTGGTCAGCACCCATCTGCCATGAGGTCAGAATAGAAACTGAGAGTGTTGAGAAACTTTTAAAGCAACTTAGCAGAAAAACTGCCCATCTGTTGCATCTACCAATAAAACATTACGGTTTGTGTTTTGTCTATCTTCCCATGCATAATTCTAGTAATTCATTTTTATTATATTCTATTTATTAGTTGGCAAAAGGTTGAAACAAAGCAGGTCATCCTCAGAGACAGTTTGAGAAACGCTGATTGAAAAACACTGCACAGCTGGGGTCTCCCAGAGGCGGCTAGCAGTGCCTCTCGGCCTAGCCCCCACCCCAAATCTGTACGGATGTGCCATTTACATGGTGACTGGGATGCTGGGGCTTAGCAGCTGAGAAACAGCCATATTATCCAGTTAGACAGTCATAGTTGGGGAAAGACACTCTGATAGTGATCACTTACATGAGTGTGTGTGTGTGTCACATATTACAACAGATCAGAAAACACTGCCTAAGACTTCCCTAGTCCTTAAGATTCCACATGTCTCAGGGCAACAAAGCCTACCAACTGCGACTAGGACCTGATGCAGCCAAATAAATTAATTTTAAAAAAAGAAAACACTGCCTGCACTAGAAAGGACCCCATCACATAGCACTAGGACTTCTTCCTGGCTGACACCTTAACTTTTGCCATTTGAAGAAAGGGCACCGCTAGATGAATCCGATGGTCTTTCCTCTACGTGCTCTCTGAAAGTTTTGCCACTTATGTTTAATAAATCTTAGCCGCAGAGAGATGACAGGACTTTTTACTCCAAGGGCTTCACTGTGTCTCCCTCCACAATGCCTGTGTACTCGCATGCGACTGATGCTCCGTAAGGGCGGGCTCGTGTCTAGATTTTTGCTCACTGTTGTACATGCATGCATGGCACTGATCAGGACCACAGAGTGAGTGACATGACCTCATGTTGACTGGCATGTGTGGTCTGTGGACAGCGCACGTCTGAGGTCACAACAGAAACTGAGAACGTTCACAAACTTTTAAAGCAATTTATCAGAAAAATTGCATGCTGCATCTAACAACAAAACGTTAAAGCTTATGTTTTGTATGTCTTCCTGTTCCACTTCATTCTCCTAGCAATTTATTTTTAAGGCTTTCCAAGCTTATTGTCTCAGGGGAGCTGCAACCTGTCTCCTGGGCAGCGAAGGCTGATTACTGCATTCATTGGGGAGCTTTCCGTTTCTTGCCTAACCTTCCACCTTTCTGGAATGTTCTAGATAATTCCACAGTGTAAATGGGGAGAGCTGGCTTCAAAGATGGGGAAACTTTCAGAGCTGTGTAAAGATGAAACGAGAAGCCTGGGGACAGAGGAAGCTGCCCTTTCCCAGGTGCAGAGGCCGGGCAGCCATGTGGCATAGACATGGGTGGGCCTGGGCACAGCAAGGTGGCACGCACAGATGGCTCCTGGACACGGAAAGTCCTTCCCAGACCCTAGCCTCCAAATCCTGTGTGAATTCCAGAGCAGCCCAAGATTAACAGTGCAGGGGTTTGAAGCAGGCTGCCTCCATGAATAAATGCTGGCCCACATACCATGTATCTACACGGCCAGAAATTATACATCAATAATAAATTTTAAATACTTTCCATCTTCTCACTGAGAGAGTTAATTCTTAGGTAGGTTGATGAGAAATCCAGTGCCCCTGAGGAGGAGGAGAAAGGGGTCTGGGGCTCTCAAAGAGGAGACAGGGACAAACTTTTTTTTTCTACATTCCCACATCTCAGTCATATGCAACATCATTTTCTTTAAGCAGAGCTAATGATTACACAACAAAACAACTCATCTTACTCCAGGATATGATTTTCCTTAAACTCTGAACCAATGATTATGTAACAACACTGTATCTGCTCCAGGACATGAACCTTAAGAATCTTCAGACTAATCCTGCCATCTTAAAGTGTATTTTGTGGGAGTGGGTCCGGTAAGATCTTGCTATTGCTAGTTCTAATCCTATGATCTTAAAATGTATGTTGTGGGAGTGGGTCTGGTAGTTCAGTTCAGTTCAGTCGCTCAGACATGTCAGACTCTTTGCAAACCTATGAATTGCAGCACATCAAGCCTCCCTGTCCATCACCAACTCGTGGAGTTCACTCAAACTCATGTCCATCGAGTTGATGATGCCATCCAGCCATCTCATCCTCTGTTGTCCCCTTCTCCTCCTGTCCCTAATCCCTCCCAGCATCAGGGTCTTTTCAGATGAGTCAACACTTCGTATGAGGTGGCCAAAATACTGGAGTTTCAGCCTCAGCATCAGTCCTTCCAATGAGCACCCAGCA
Source organism: Bos indicus (assembly GCF_029378745.1). Lineage (NCBI taxonomy): Eukaryota > Metazoa > Chordata > Mammalia > Artiodactyla > Bovidae > Bos > Bos indicus. The sequence goes on along the minus strand of NC_091760.1, from coordinate 1,627,530 downwards.
CTGGTCTCCTTTAGAATGGACTGGTTGGATCTCCTTGCAGTCCAAGGGACTCTCAAGAGTCTTCTCCAACACCACAGTTCAAAAGCATCAATTCTTCTGCATTCAGCTTTCTTCACAGTCTACATCTCACATCCATACATGACCAGTGGAAAAACCATAGCCTTGGCTAGACAGACCTTTGTTGGCAAAGTAATATCTCTGCTTTTTAATATGCTATCTAGGTTGGTCATAGCTTTCCTTCCAAGGAGTAAGCGCCTTTTAATTTCATGGCTGCAATCACCATCTGCAGTGATTTTGGAGCCCCCCAAAATAAAGTCTCTCACTGTTTAGACTGTTTCCCCATCTATTTGCCATGAAGTGATGGGAACAGATGCCATGATCTTAGTTTTCCGAATGTTGAGCTTTAAGCCAACTTTTTCACTCTCCTCTTTCACTTTCATCAAGAGGCTTTTGAGTTCCTCTTCACTTTCTGCCATAAGGGTGGTGTCATCTGCATATCTGAGGTTACTGATATTTCTCCTGGCAATCTTGATTCCAGCTTGTGCTTCTTCCAGCCCAGCGTTTCTCATGATGTACTCTGTATATAAGTTAAATAAGCAGGGTGACAATATACAGCCTTGACGTACTCCTTTTCCTATTTGGAACCAGTCTGTTGTTCCATGTCCAGTTCTAACTGTTGCTTCCTAACCTCTATATAGGTTTCTCAAGAGGCAGGTCAGGTGGTCTGATATTCCTATCTCTTTCAGAATTTTCCACAGTTTATTGTGATCCACACAGTCAAAGGCTTTGACATAGTCAATAAAACAGAAATAGATGTTTTTCTGGAACTCTCTTGCTTTTTCCATGATCCAGCGGATGTTGGCAATTTGATCTCTGGTTGCTCTGCCTTTTCTAAAACCAGCTTGAACGTCTGGAAGTTCACAGTTCACGTATTGCTGAAGCCTGGCTTGGAGAATTTTGAGCATTACTTTACTAGTGTGTGAGATAAGTGCAATTGTGTGGTAGTTTGAGCATTCTTTGGCATTGTTTTTCTTTGGGATTGGAATGAAAACTGTCCTTTTCCAGTCCTGTGGACACTGCTGAGTTTTCCAAATTTGCTGGCATATTGAGTGCAGCACTTTCACAGCATCACCTTTCAGGATTTGGAATAGCTCAACTGGAATTCCATCACCTCCACTAGCTTTGTTCGTAGTGATGCTTTCTAAGGCCCACTTGACTTCACACTCCAGGATGTCTGGCTCTAGGTGAGTGATCACACCATCGTGATTATCTGGGTCGTGAAGATCTTTTTAGTACAGTTCTTCTGTGTATTCTTGCCACCTCTTCTTAATATCTTCTGCTTCTGTTAGGTCCATACCATTTCTGTCCTTTATCGAGCCCATCTTTGCATGAAATATTCCCTTGGTATCTCTAATTTTCTTGAAGAGATCTCTAGTCTTTCCCATTCTATTGTTTTCCTCTATTTCTTTGCACTGATCACTGAGGAAGGCTTTCTTATCTCTTCTTGCTATTCTTTGGAACTCTGCATTCAGAGGCTTATATCTTTCCTTTTCTCCTTTGCTTTTCACTTCTCTTTTCTCAGCTATCTATAAGGCTTCCCCAGACCACCATTTTGCTTTTTTGCATTTCTTTTCCATGGGGATGGTCTTGATCCCTGTCTCCTGTACACTGTCACGAACCCCTGTCTATAGTTCATCAGGCACTCAATCAGATCTAGTCCCTTAAATCTATTCCTCACTTCCACTGTATAATCATAAGGGATTTGATTTAGGTCATACCTGAATGGTCTAGTGGTTTTCCCTACTTTCTTCAATTTAAGTCTGAATTTGGCAATAAGGAGTTCATGATCTGAGCCACAGTCAGCTCCTGGTCTTGTTTTTGCTGACTGTATACAGCTTCTCCATCTTTGGCTGCAAAGAATATAATCAATCTGATTTCTGTGTTGACCATCTGGTGATGTCCATATGTAGAGTCTTCTCTTGTGTTGTTGGAAGAGGGTGTTTGCTATGACCAGTGCATTCTCTTGGCAAAACTCTATTAGCCTTTGCCCTGCTTCATTCCGTACTCCAAGACCAAATTTGCCTGTTACTCCAGGTGTTTCTTGACTTCCTACTTTTGCATTCCAGTCCCCTATAGTGAAAAAGACATCTTTTGGGGGTGTTAGTTCTAAAAGGTCTTGTAGGTCTTCATAGAACTGTTCAACTTCAGCTTATTCAATGTTACTGATTGGGGCATAGGCTTGGATTACCATGACATTGAATGGTTTGCCTTGGAAATGAACAGAGATCATTCTGTTGTTTTTGAGATTGCATCCAAGTACTGCATTTCAGACTCTTTTGTTGACCATGATGGCTACTCCATTTCTTCTAAGGGATTCCTGCCCACAGCAGTAGATATAATGGTCATCTGAGTTAAATTCACCCATTCCAGTCCATTTTAGTTCGCTGATTCCTAGAATGTCAACGTTCACTCTTGCCATCTCCTGTTTGACCACTTCCAATTTGCCTTGATTCATGGACCTAACATTCCAGGTTCCTATGCAATATTGCTCTTTACAGCATCGGACCTTGCTTCTATCACCAGTCACATCCACAACTGGATATTGTTTTTGCTTTGGCTCCCTCCCTTCATTCTTTCTGGAGTTATTTCTCCACTGATCTCCAGTAGCATATTGGGCACTTACCAACCTGGGGAGCTCCTCTTTCAGTATCCTATCATTTTGCCTTTTCATACTGTTCATGGGGTTCTCAAGGCAAGCATACTGAAGTGGTTTGCCATTCCCTTCTCCAGTGGACCACATTCTGTCAGACCTCTCCACCATGACCCATCTGTCTTGGGTGGCCCTACATGGCATGGCTTAGTTTCAATGAGCTAAGGTTTCATTTACAACCTTGAGACATTCTTCTGATTTACTGTAATAACCAACTGAGAAGGACCCAACCCTGGAGAAGGAAACAACAGCACACTCCAGTACTGTTGTCTGGAAAATCCCATGGACAGAGGAGCCTGATGGGCTACAGTCCATGGGGTCACAAAGAGTCAGACATGACTCAGCAACTTCACTTTCACTTAATAACCAACTGCATATAGCTCCCTTGCTAAGACTAGTGAGGGGGCAGTCTCCATCCCCCTTCTGATGTCTGTGTCAGAAGCTTGCTCTGTCCCTTTTTATACTTTAATAAAACTCTGCTACACAAACACTCTTGAGGGATCAAACCTGGTCCCTGGTCCTGAAGCTAAATCTTCTTTGGAGATCAGGAATCCGACATCATTCACAATAAGCTATCACTGCCTTGAAAAAAAAAATTGCAATGCACAGAATGTTCTTCCTGAAATTCAGATGTGGAAGCCCTAATCCCAGTGTGATGGTATTTGGAGATGGGGCCTTAAGGAAGTGATTAGGTCAAGAGGGTGGAACCCTCATCATAGGGTTAGTGCACTCATGAGAAGAGGTAAGAGGTCACTCAGTCTTTCTACCACGTAAGGATAACAGCCAGCAACCCACAAGAGGGCCCTCACCAGAACCTAACCTTTCTGGCACTCTGATCTCATACTTCTATCCTCTGGGGCTGTGAGAAATACCTCTCTGATGTTTATAAGATACCCAGCCTATGGGGTTGTGTTATTGCAACTTGAGTCGACAGAGAGAGTCACAGAGTTCAGGAGTACTTGGCTCAAATTTAAGATCTCAGACTCCTTGGTGTCCCTCACTGGAGTCTGACAGAATATTGACCTCTCCTACCATTGCCTGCTCCCCACACCCTGGGGTGACACCTCAAGGGGACTTCCCCATGCCAGTTGGGAATTGAAGATGACGTGGTGAAGCTCTGTCCACAGCCCTGGAGACTGGGTCTCCCAGCCACCCTCCGGCCCAGCAGGGCATCACCTGTGGCTCAGTCCACGGTTTGGGGAAAGAGGCTCACACAGAGCTTGGAAGTGGATTTGGGTCACTTGGGGAGGGAACTGCAGGGTCCTGAGTTCCCTTTTGAACTGTGGTGTTGGAGAAGACTCTTGAGAGTCCCTTGGACTGCAAGGAGATCCAACCAGTCCATCCTAAAGGAGATCAGTCCTGAATATTCACTGGAAGGACTGATGCTGAAGCTGAAACTCCAATACTTTGGCCACCTGATGCAAACAGCTGACTCATTGGAAAAGACCTTGATGCTGGGAAAGATTGAAGGTGGGAGGAGGAGGGAACGAGAGAGGATGAGATGGTTAGATGGCATCACTGACTCAGTGGACATTAGTTTGAGTAAACTCTGGGAGCTGGTGATGGACAGGGAAGCCTGGCATGCTGCAGTCCATGGGGTTTCAAAGAGTTGGACACGACTGAGCGACTGAACTGAACTGAGTACCCAGAATGTGGCATTAATGGAGGGGTGGAGGGTCTGGGTGACATGTCCCCTTGCGGGGCGTGTGGATGTGGATGAAGGAGAGCTACTGTGGGAAAGCCCTGGGCCCAGGGCCAGTGCCCACTGCCGGGGTCTGCGGAGGTCCTGATTACGAGACAAGCAGTGCCAGGTTGCCTCCACACCCCACTCCCAAACCAACACGGTTCCTTTGTCCTCTAGCTTCTCAGTTACAAGGAACCAAACCCTCCCTGCCTCTGCTTCCCTGTTCCTTTTCCTTTTTCCCTTCCCAGTGTGTGCACACATGTGTACAAGGCACACACAGACACCTTGCACATGTGCACATGCCAGGCACTCATGTGCATGAGGGCACGCACACAGATCTGGGCCAAGAGGTAAGAGTGCATCAGGCCCCGAGGAGATATCCAGGACCATTCAGCCTCGTCCTCACCTGGAAGGGGAGCTGAGGAGAGGTCAGAGTCACACCAGGCACCCTCACGTCAGTGTTCTTTGACTTGAAGGCTTTAAACTAAAAATCTGATAAACGGTATAGCTTTGCCATCTTCCCACTCCTGTGCAACCCCCAAGCCCCGTTATGGTTCTGCCTGTTTCTGCAATTTGAGGCTGTGTGGGCACAAACCAAGGGCTTTAAAGCAAAAGGAAACCCTGAATACTTGAAAGATGGAGAACACAAGCTCTAGGAGGTATCCCTCTCTTCGATAAAGGTAACCAGCCATTCGGACTAATTTTAAATCAACTTTGAAATGGAAAACTTCAGCCCAGTTACTGACAGAGAATATGCTTAGGGAAATCATTGCAGGATATAAACTTAACAACCAGAGACATGTCTAGCAAGTATGGGCTCCACTGGAATTTCCTACTTCTTGCTGCTCTTGCTGGTGTAATGGAATAGTAACGTAACAGGAAAAGGGGGAGGGGAGGGAAAGCAGCTCTCTCTTTTGTCTATATTCCAGACTTCCGTCTGCTACTGGGCAGAAGATAATCAGAGTGAACTAGGTACTGGCCTGTCTCGCGTGCATTCGGTTGGTCTCACGGTCAGGACCAAATTTCTCATGATGGATAAAAGGGGCTTGGCTCTGAAAACAGGAGAGGGGTTGCCGATTTGTGTGGCCGTGCTCTTATGCAGCGTCCACGCGGACGTGAGCCTTCCACTCAGGACCAGAGCCCCAGCTTTGCAAGCACACCGAGGTCCTATTGTTGGAAGTCTGAGATGCACACTGAAAGCTGACTCCTGCTTCAGCACATCCGCTGGCTGCTGACGCCTTATCTAATGCCTCATCGTCCCCCTACCCCCACCCCCAAAGTCCGAATTCTGTCCTGAAACCTAGACACTTTTCTGTGCTTCTGTTAGGCAGGAGAAAGGCACTCTAGACTGGATGCACTTCCTCCCCGACACCAAATCCATGGAGAGACCTTGCCAACATAATCTGATTGGCTGTTAAAAGGTTGACCTTGAGTAGAGTGTGTTTTAGCCTTAAGGTTAATTTTGAGAATTCTGTTTTCCATCTTTACAATGATGTGAAGTTGCAATTGAGTCTAAAATGTGCATCTGATGGTGGAAAATGGCAGGAATGCCAGGGAGCAAAGGTGTGTTGGTGCCATCTTAGTTCCTTGATGTTTGTGGTACACGGAGCTCCTTAGATGGATCTCCTTACCTTAATGGGGTGGGGGGTGGGAGGTGGGCTTCCCTGATCGCTCAGTTGGTAAAGAATACGCCTGCAATGCAGGAGACCCTGATTCGATTCGTGGGTTGGGAAGATCCTTTGGAGAAGGGATAAGCTACCCACTCCAGTATTCTTAGGCTTCCCTGGTGGCTCAGCTGGTAAAGAATCCGCCTGCAATGTGGGAGATCTGGGTTCGCTCTGTGGATTGGGAAGATCCCCTGGAGAAGGGAACGGCTGGCTACCCACTCCAGTATTCTGGCCTGGAGAATTCCATGGACTGCATAGTCCATGGAGTCATTAAGAGTCGGACACAACTGAGCGACTTTCACTTTTCACCTTAATGGGAGGAATCCCATACTGATGGCCTGTTAAGGATGAGGGGGTCTAGGCAGAAGGGAGCTTTGCTTCTCTGTTACTATGCTCATGGACAGCTGGGATGGAACCCACAGAATAGAACATGTTTGCACCTGCCTTTTCAGGGGCACATGGGAAAATACCTTCCAAATCCCAAATGGGACTTATAATCTTCTGGAATAAAACTGATTTTTGAAGCTGGGAGAATTGCTGTGTAAGAATTTCCCTTAATCCTGAAAGACTGAGAGCCCAGTCAAAAAAGAGAGCCCATTTCCCTGAAGTCATTGTTTTAAATGTTGTAGTTGTTCAGTCACTAAGTCATGTCTGTTTGTGACCCCATGGACAGCAGTACACCAGACTTCCCTGTCCTTCACCATCTCCCAGAGTTTACTCAAACTCACATCCATTGAGTCGGTAAAAAAAATGACTGCTGCCTTTATTTTGTGGTGACTCTGTGCATGCTAATATATCTTGGATTAGAAACCCAATCTGACCATGATCTGGGGGGAAAGAACTTCCGGAGCTGCAGACAGAAGGCAGGGACCCCCCCTTGCTCCCCACCCCAGAGCGCCTCCTGCTGTGTGCCCTCTGGGCACTGCTTGGAGCAGGGGTGTCTCAAGGCTGAGCCTCCGGGATGAAACACGAAGGCACGGGAGTGGAGGGGTTAGCTGGAGGGAAAAGGAAAGAAAAGGAAGGGAAAGCAACCAACAATGTAAGCACATCCTATGTGCTGGCAACGGTGTGTCAGTGCTCGTACATATTATCTTTTAAAACTTCTTATCTGGGTACATGTTAATTCCATTTACATGGGAAGAAACAATCTCAGAGAGGTGACAGCCTTGTCTGGGTTCATCAGTTAGTTCCTTTCTGGAGCCAAAGGTCACTGGGCTCAGGGCACGTTCTCTAAGGGAGTTTGACGGCGTGGAGGAGATGGGAGGCAGGTCCCCACTGCTTCTCCGGGAGCGCACGGCACGGTCCAACCACAGACCGAGCCTGGGGGAGAGGACACAGGGCAGGGAGGGCCTGTGTCCTCCAGGCCCCACCAGGAGAACCACGTGCCCCCATCTGAGTGGAATTTCAGGAAGTGTGCTGCCTGTTGTTGCTGTTCCGTCGCTGAGTCGTGTCTGACTCTTTGCGACCCCATGGACCGCAGCAGGCCAGGCTCCCCTGTCCTCCACTGTCTCCTGGAGTTTTCTCAAACTCAGGTCCATGGAGTCGGTGATACCATCCAACCATCTCATCCTCTGTCGTCCCCTTCTCCTTTTGCCCTCCATCTTTCCCAGGGTCTTCTCCAAGGAGTCAGCTCTTCATCTCAGGTGACTGAGGAGATTTTAAAGAAAACCCATCAAGCTAGAGGATCCCAGACCATGAAAAAGACCTCTTCCTTTCTAAACATGAAGAGTTAAAAAAAAAAAAGAAAAAGGTGGTATAGGTAAATTATGCTCTGGAGAAGATAAATGACAATAAATCAAGTAAAGAAATAATAATTTAAAGAAGGAAAAAGAAGGAATAAACAAAGAACAAAGAAAGGAAGAAGGAAAGAAAGTAAGAGGTTCGGGAGAGAGGAAGTTGGGGGAGGGAGGGAGGGAAATCCAGCCAGCTCTTCTTGGGCTCAAGAATTCTCCAAAAGACTAGGTGATTTGCTTCTTCCATTAACTACATTCCATTCCACACATAATTTCCATTAATTTAAGTACCAGTGGTGTAAGAGCCCTTGTGAAAATAGACAAAAATATTCTAAGAACAGGATGCAAATGACAACTTCTCAAACAATAAGTTTAGACTGCAGAGCAGCCTGGCTGGCTTGGATCTTGAATCAACACTCTGCTACTGAAATATGTAAAGCACATTTTCCACGTACTTCGTGCTTTATGGCTCAAAACTCTTTTGGAAATCACTTTCCATATTGCTTGTATCATCCATAACACATTTTCTGCATCATCTGTAACACATCTTTCTGATGACGCATCTCTACCCTTTAAGGGTAGTGGATTTGGTTTCTTTTCTTTCTGTTTTTGAACACTTGAAACCGAAATTGGGTATGGTGAAGTACATGATCAACCTAATAACACTATTATAACCCCAAAATAGAATGTGATTGCGGGTGTGTATGTTACTCGCTCAGTCCTGTCCAACCCTTTGCAACCCCATGGACTGTAGCCCTCCAGGCTTCTAGGCCCATGGGATTCTCCAGGCAAGAATATAGGAGTGGGTGGCCATTTCCTTCTCCAGGGGATCTTTCCTACCCAGAGATCGAACCCAGATCTCCTGCATTGCAGGCAGATTCTTTACTGTCTGAGCAACCAGGGACACCCTTAGAATGTGATCACAATCCTCTCTAATTTTCTCATGTACTCAGTGAACTTGCTCCAAACACAATTTGAAAAGAAGACCTACAAATTACTTTTAGCAAAGCACTAGAAAATGCCTGTTTATAGAGATTTACATGGGTTTATATAAAACTATGTATATTTTCAAAAATCCTTTTCCCCATCACAGACTCAAGCAAGTTGCAAACTTTGACAGAGACCCACAAAAATTAACCATGATTTTGAAGTGTTCTCAGAGGGAAGTTGCTTTATAAATGACTGAAATGTGTTTAAACATTTCATTAAAACTATGCTAAAACATAGTTTGATTTTCTGACAAAATTCTCATCAAAAAATGAAAATAAATCACCACTTAAAAAGTGATTAATGTATTCTATAAAAATTAAGCATACATCTACTTAACAATAAGTATTATGTCAAACTCAAATGCACTTTTAATTTATGAAATCAAATGTTGCCACCCAATTCATTTTAAGTTAAAACTACACAGAGCATCACCAACTCAATGGACATGAGTTTGAGCAGACTCTGGGAGATAGTGAAGGACAGGGAAGGCTGGTGTGCTACAGTCCATGGGGTTGCAAAGAGTCGGACATGACTGAGTGACTGGACAATGAAAGCAACAGAGAATACAGATAAAATTTTTAACATTTATTATTTTAATTTATTTATTTGACTGCACCAGGTCTTAGCTGTGGCACACAGGATCTTTAGTTGAGGGATGTGGGGTCTAGTTCCCTGACCACAGATGGAAACTGGGTCCTCCACGTTGGGGGTGTGGAGTCTGAGCCGGAGTCTGACCCACCGGACCACCAGGGAAGTCCCGGCTGATACAATTTTTAAATGACTTTATGGTTAATCATTAAGACACTTTATTTAATTTGGTAAATTACAACAAACTGCTTTTACTGGCAGGCCTATCAAAGACCTAATTTAATGATCATTAACACAATTGGTAACCAAGGAAAGGCAGAGAACCATCACCCTATTGCAAGAAGAGCTCTCGTTATCATAAGGGGAATATGGCACCCCATGTTGCTGTGGATGAGAGGCTGGAAAATCTTCAGGGTGAGCTTGCCCTTTATCTGAAGGGCATATAGGCATCTGTGGGGCCAGAACACGAGCAGTTAACACCCCTCTAACCAAGGGATTTCATAAGAGGCTGCAGTAAAAGAACCTCGGATTAAAAGTCTCCTGAGATATCTATCTCCTTTCATCCCTGTGAGGCTAGAATGTCAAAGATCTGGATCTGTCCACGGCCCTTTCAGGTCCAGAACCTGCTGCTTCTCGGTGGCAGGAAGACAGCCCAGAGAAGAGAACACAGGGGGCCCGCGGGCAAGCTCTGACCTTGCCTGCCCTTTCATCAATTATAATATAAGGGGAAATCCAGCGGGTCTGTGGCCACAGTGCCCCACGAGGGGGGCAGCTGCACTTCGCTCTGTGTTCAGTGGAAGAGTCCATCTTAAGAAAACATTTCATTAAAAACAACACCACCCCCGCAAAAATGAGACAAGTATAAAACCACTGAGCTTGATCTCTTGAATCTGCCTGCAAGGCAGGAGACCCTGGTTTGATTCCTGGGTGGGGAAGATCCCCTGGAGAAGGGATAGACTACCCACACCAGTATTCTTGGGCTTCCCTGATAGCTCAGTTGGTAAAGAATCCGCCTGCAATGAGGGTGATCCCAGTTCAATTCCTAGGTTGGGAAGATCTGCTGGAGAAGGGACAAAGCTACCCACTCCAGTATTCTGGCCCGGAGAACTCCCTGGACTGTATAGTCCATGGAGTTGCAAAGAGTCGTTTTTCTTCTTGAAGGATTTCTTGGAGGAGGAAATGGCAACCCAATACAGTATTCTTGCCTGGAAAATTCCACGGACAGAGGAGTCTGGTGGGCTACAGTCCCCAGGGTCCCAAGGGGTCAGACACGACAGAGTGACTAACACACTTGATCTCTAAGGTTTTTCCCTGCTTCAACATTCTAAAGGCCATGAAAGGGCTTTCTTGGTGGCTCAGTGGTAAAGAATCTGCCTGCCAATGCAGGACAAAGGTGTTTTCACTCTCTGATCTGGGAGGATCCCACATGCTGGGAGCAACTAAGTCTGTGCACCACAATACTGAGCCTGTGCTCTAGAACCCAGGGGCCGCAACTGCTGACGCCCCAACACCCAGAGCCTGTGCTCCCTAACAAGAGAAGCCACTGCAATGAGAAGCTTGTGCACGGCAACTGGAGAGTAGCTCCCACTTGCTGCAACAGAGAAAAGTCCACGCATCAAACGAAGACCCAGCACGGCCAAAAACATAATTAAAAAAAAAAAGTTTTTTTAAAATAAATAAAGTCCATGAAAGTGGGTGCATTTGGCTTATCTGGACTCCACCCCTATATCCAAGCTGAAAATTCTGTGGGCAAACAGAAATGGCTGGTCTTATGATGGGGATCCAAGGATAATGTTTGAACTTGATATAAATGGAAAGATAGTAGCAGAGACCCTCAGATTTGGGGACTGAAAGTTCCCAGCTTCCTCTGGGTCTCTGTTCTTCCTGGGACGAACTCTGGCATGGTGATGGGGATGGGGATTGGGGGAGGGACACAGAGAACACTGGGACTCAGATAAAGTCAGGATTACTGAGCTCATCTCTTGATTAACAGCACTGATGAAAATATTTTGCCTCGATCAAGTTCTCTCATCAAAGTCCTGTTACCATGCTTGCCACCAAACATCAGTCTCCCTCCTGCTCAGAGCCCTGGATGTTACAAAACCTGGCCAACCGGTCCCACCACAAATACATCCTGTGTACCTCAGCTGGATCTTCAAGGCCTCTAGGTCAAACTTCACTGGATGTTGCCTCCGCTGGTGTCTCATCCCTTTTTGTACTCTTGAGTGTTCCGTCTAAGTAGATACCCTCCACTTCCACTTTATATGCTTATCAAGCCCAAGACACTTGGATCAACTTCTCCCCTCTGTACGGTAACATTTTTCTGTGTCTTGACTTGGCTCCTTTGCTATCATGTCAATAAGAAGCATCCTTCCTTCTTCCCAAACAGAAAGCCTTCATTCATTCCCTCAATTTTGTCCCCTCCTGTCTCCTCTGAGGCCCGAGTACATCTTATAACTGCTGCTGCTTGTAATTTTCTTTGTTCCTGTTATGACAGACATTGTATATTATAATTCTCCAATTAATAGAAAATTGCCAAAATTACCTATGTCATAAAAACATATAAAGATATCATCCATAAACAGAATGAAAATTTGCCATCTGCAACAACATGGATGGACTTGGTGTGTGCTAAGACAAACACACACACACACACACACAGATAAACATATGAGCTATGGTCTTTCCAGTAGTCATGTATGGATATGAGAGTTGGACCATAAAGAAGGCTAAACACAAAAGAATTGATGCTTTCAGAATGTGGTGCTGGAGAAGACTCTTGAGAGTCCCTTGGACTGCAAGGAGATCAAACCAGTCAATCCTAAAGGAAATCAGTCCTGAATATTCATTGGAAGGACTGACGCTGAAGCTGAAGCTCCAATACTTTGGCCATCTGATGCAAAGAGTCAACTCATTGGAAAAGACCCTGATGATGGGAAAGACTGAGGGCAGGAGAAGGGGGAAACAGAGGATGAGATGGTTGGGTGCATCACCGACTTGATGGACAGGAGTTTGAGCAATCTCCAGGAGATAATGAAGGACAGGGAAGCCTGGCGTGCTGCAGTCCATGGGGTTGCAAACAGTCAGACACAGCTGAGTGACTGAAAAACAACAAAGCATAACTCCATGAACCCAGGACATGCCCCCCAAAATCACCAACTGAGACCCAGAAGGGTAGATGAGACAGCAGCCACTATGTGACCCTCAAATGAGCCAGCTCACTCATCCTTGGGACAGTTCTCTGAGGTCTGCTTTACTGGTGAAGAAACAAGCTCAGAGGACTTGAATTGGCCCTACAAGGCTTGTATAGCACCTGAGCTGGGGTTTTCTCCACGGCGCTCTTGGCGATGGTTAAGTCTTGGTTATTTTGGGTGAGTGAGTGAGCCAAGGCCCTCCAGACATTTCCACAATCCTCCATCCCAGATGGGATGACTAGAGGAGAAAAAACAGAATGTGTAGGAGAGCTTGAGGAAGACTTTGATTCATGTCCATGAACTCAGCAGCGTAGACATCCACAGGGAAAGTGAAAGTCGCTCAGTCATGTCCAGCTCTTTGCGACTCCATGGACTATACAGTACATGGAATTCTCCAGGCCAGAATACTGGAGTGGGTAGCCTTTCCCTTCTCCAGGGGATCTTCCCAGCCCAGGGATCGAACCCAGGTGTCCTGCGTTGAAGGAGGATTCTTTACCAGCTGAGCCACAAGGGAAGCCCAGACATCCCTAGGAATCACCCAAAGATAAAAAACATGATTTCGAGTACATGGCCCCAGGTTCTTCCTTCTGTTGCTCAGTGTTCCTCCTTCTGCACCACTTTTGTCCGAGAAGGATGATGCCCAAGACCGCAAGCTCCGCAGGCTCACATGTGCACCCCTAGCCTCAACCGTGCCCTCTCCCTGACCCGTTCTTTCCAGCAACAGGGCCTCTCCAAGGGCAGGGGCCTGGCCACCTTCCAGACGAGCCCGTGACAAGGAGAAAAAGAGCCCCTGGGCCACCATCCAGTTCCAAATCAGAGAGTGGCGGTGGGTGGGCGGCTGTTAGGGGTTCAGTCTTCTTACTTTAACTCTGTCTCTGACTGCCTTTTGTGCTCTTAAACTGAGCCTTCCTTTTAAAGGAAGAATAATACATTTTATTACAAACAAAACCCAAACCAGCCAGCAAGTATCATCTTTAGAAGAAAGACATTAGGGCAGCTTGAGAATAATGCAGAAACACTAAAGAAATCTGCACGTTTTGGTAAATGCACATGAATGTTTTAAAATTTAAACTGGGCAGATTTCCATGAAGTCTAATTGCTGCTAGGCAGGAAATCTACTGCAGTTGGATGATTTTTGATCATACTCAAGAGCATCGTGGGAGAAGACAATGCAGAGATACTTAATGAACCATGCTTTCCCTTTTGGGTCACTTCTATGACTCAGTTTTTAAGTGACTTGTTAACACTCATTCATTTGTCAAATACTTGTTAATAATACACAACATGGCAGGAAACTGTGCTAGGCACTGGCAATGCTAGGCAGTTTCTTTGTTAAGAAGATCAGAGGTTACTTGGGAGGAGAAAGCCTATTTGGGAGGAATAAGCAGAGCACAGAGGATTTTTAGGGAGTGAGACTACTCTATATGATACCATCATGGTGGATACACATCATTATCCATTTGTCCAAATTCATAGAATGACTGCAGCCATGAAACTAAAAGACGTTTGCTCTTTGGAAGGAAAGCTATGGCAAACCTAGACAGCATATTAAAAAGCACAGACATCACTTTGCCGACAAAAGTCCACATAGTAAAGCTATGGTTTTTCCAGTAGTTTCGTACGGATCTGAGAGTTGGACTGTAAAGAACACCAAATGCTGAAGAAGTGATGCTTTCGAATTGTGGTGCTGGAGAAGACTCTTGAGAGTCCCTTGGACTGCAAGGAGATCAAACCAGGCAATCATAAAGGAAATCAACACTGAATATTCACTGGAAGGACTGATGCTGAAGCTGAATCTGCAATACTTTGGCCACCTGATGCCAAGAGTCAGCTCATTGGAAAAGATCCTGATGATGGGAAAGATTGAGGGCAGGAGGAGAAGGGGGCTATAGAGAATGAGATGGTTAGACAGCATCACTGACCCAACGGACATGAATCTGAGCAAACTCCAGGAGATGGTGAAGGACAGAGGATCCTGGAGTGCTGCAGTCCCATGGGGTTGCAAACAGCTGGACATGTCTTAGCAACCGAACAGTAGAGTGTACAACACCAAGAGTGAAACCTTCAGTCAGACAGACAAAGACAAATATCACATGATATCACTTTTATGTGTAATCTTAAAAAATGATACAAATTATCTTATTTACAAAAGAGAAACAACTCAGATTTAGAAAACAAACCTATGGTTACCAAACGGGAAAGGCGGCGGAAGGTGGGGGGAGGAGGGATAAATTAGGAGGTTGAGATTAACATTAACTACTATATAGAAATTAGATAATCAACAAGAATCTACTGTATAGCACAGGAAATGCTACTCAATGATCTGTAATATCATATATGGGAAAAGAATCTGAAAAACAATATATATATATACACAACATATATATCCATGGGGTCCCAAAGAGTCGGACATGACTGAGCAACTGACCGACAACAAAATGTGCTGTGCTGTGCTTAGTTGCTCAGTCGTGTCTGACTCTTTGCTATCTCCATGGACTGTAGCCACCAGGCTCCTCTGTCCATGGGGATTCTCCAGGCAAGAATACTGGAGTGGGCTGCCATTTTCCTTCTCCAGGGGATCCTTCCGACCCCAGGGATCGAACCCAGGTCTCCTGCATTGCAAGCAGATTCTTTACCGTTTGAGCTACCAGGGAAGCCCAATAAGTGTAGAAGAGTTGGTAAAAGCAGATGAAAAAAAAAAAAAAGAGATGATGGAATGGGTCTTAGAATAAGCCCTTGGGAAACAGACCAGAGGTAGACTGGAGGTTGCTGGAGCAGGACAGGAAGGCTAGATAGGAGGTTGTGTGTGCATGCTAAGTCACTCTGTCATACCCAACTCTGTGTGAGCCCATGGACTGTTGTCTGCCAAGCTCCTCTGTCCATGGGATTCTCCAGGCAAGAATGCTGGAGTGGGTAGCCATTCCCTTCTCCAGGAAATCTTCCTGACCCAGGGATCAAACCCACATATCTTATGTCTCCTGCATTGGCAGGTGGGTTCTTTACCACTAGTGCCACCTGGTAGCGCCAACCCAGGTAGGAGGCTGATGCAGTAACTAAGGCAAGAGGTGTTCTGAGAACCAAGACAGTTTGCAGGTAGAATGGGAAAGTGGAAACAGATGGAAAGCATGTTGAGATGTGAAATCTACAAACCTTTTGGCTGAATAAACGACGATGAAAGAAAAGGCAGAAGCATTTTTCCTGTTGCTGGCTCAAACAACTGAGTGGTTGGGAGGGAACCAAGGAGAGGTGGTAAGTTCAGGAGTAAAGACCGTGAACAAGGTTCGGACCCATAGAGCTTGAAATGTCTGTGAGTGTTGGAGTGGAAGGTCCCCTAGGAAGGTGGCAAGCCTGGTCTGCAGCTCTCCAGACAGGTCCAGACATACCAATGAGCAGACCACCAGGAGTGGCAAGTAGGGTAAGGAAGCTGAGCCAGCTAAGGTCAGAGTGCTGAGGACAACCAACATGGAGCTGAGGATTCAAAGAGGCAGAAGAGTAAGATGTATGCTGTGGAGATTTAAATATCAGGAAACTGAACAGAAAAGTCTGGATTTCTGACTTCTCTTGGATGACAAGGCGACTTGCACTTCGACGGGGCGACTTGCATTCCTGCAGGAGACCAGAGCTAAGTTGCCTTCTTTAGACAGGGCATGTGCTCCTTGGTCCCTAAAAATGCTTGTTCATGGTTGGCTTCACCTATTTATATGCAAGCTTGCCACCTGTAGACATTTGAGTTGGCAATTTCCAACAGACAATTGTAAACATATCTCTGGATTTGATTTCATTGTCTTATTACTGGAATGGGCAATTTTCTTTTTACAATTGAATGGGAATTGAAAGTGTGTGTGGTTTTCTTTTTGCAGTGTTGTCTGCATCATTAGAGAGATGCAACTATCAAATGCTAGAGTAGGAGGAAATCTTAGCAGTTGCTTAATTAGCCATTCATGCCACATATGGAGAATTTAAAATCCAGAGAAGGGCAGGGGCAAAGGCTAACTGAGAGTTGGCACTAAGCTCACACAATGGTAAGGATAGAGTTCAGGTCACATGGTTCCTACACCTTGGACTCTTCTGTTATGAACATATACTGACATGTTTCCTCTTAATTAAACAGAAAAAATGCATTTATATCTGGATGGGAATAAAGAGACACCAAAAATAAAAAAAAGATGTGTGCGGTGGAAACAGACAATTTTACATTGCCCTTGACCCTGTATCTCTCTGTCTACTTACCTCATGATCCTCCCTCCTCAATATATATATAATTTAGGTAAGCTCAATACGGACATCATACTGGAATCCATGTTAAATGAGTACCATCTGGAAAATAAATTTCCCCCTAATAGGGAAAGGAGTACGTCAAGGCTGTATATTGTCACCCTGCTTATTTAACTTATATCATGAGAAACACTGGGTTGGATGAAGCACAAGCTGGAATCAAGTTTGCCGGGAGAAATATCAATAACCTCAGATACGCAGATGACACCACCCTTATGGCAGAAAGTGAACAAGAACTAAAGAGCCTCTTGATGAAAGTGAAAGAGGAGAGTGAAAAAGTTGGCTTAACACTCAACATTCAGAAAACTAAGATCACGGCATGCGGTCCCATCACTTCATGGCAAATAGATGGGGAAGCAATGGAAACAGTGACGGACTTTATATTTTTGGCTCCAAAATCACTGCAGATGGTAACTGCAGCCATGAAATTAAGACACTTGCTCCTTGGAAGAAAAGTTATGACCAACCTAGACAGCATATTCAAAAGCAGAGACATTACTTTACCAACAAAGGTCCATCTAGTCAGAGCTATGGTTTTTCCAGTAGTCATATATGAACGTGAGAGTTGGACTACAAAGAAAGCTGAGCACCAAAGAATTGATGCTTTTGAACTGTGGTGTTGGAGAAGACTCTTGAGAGTCCCTTGGACTATAAGGAGATCCAACCAGTCCATCCTAAAGGAAATCAGTCCTGAATACTCATTGGAAGGACTGATGCTGAAGCTGAAACTCCAATACTTTGGCCACCTGATGCGAAGAACTGACTCATCTGAAAAGACCCTGATGCTGGGAAAGATTGAAGGAGGGAGAAGGGGATGACAGAGGATGAGATGGTTGGATGGCATCACCGACTCAATGGACATGAGTTCGAGTCAACCTCAGGAGTTGGTGATGGACAGGGAAGCCTGGTGTGCTGCAGTCCATGGGGTCTCAAAGAGTCGGACACAACTGAGCAACTGAACTGAACTGCACTGATTTGATCTGGAAATAAGTTAGAATATTAGATTGAGAAACTCCAGGAAGGAAGAGGGATGGGAGAAAGACATCAGAATTCTCTTGCAGGAGGAAATTAAGAAATGTATTACATCATAGGTTAGGAGGTCTCCCGCTGTGAGTAACAATTAGCCAGACCCCCTAGAAATCTGAGACAGACCACACTATGTATTCTTATCACCTCTCCACTGAGCCAAAAAAGCAATTAGATAGCCAGCGCCCTATCTGAAGTCTCCTGGACAATCATTTACACGTGGGCCATTTCAAGTACAATGCAATGCACAACATGATTAATATAATCCATACTGTCTCGTGTTATATATGAAGAGTAAATCCTAAGAGTTCTCATCACAAGGGGGAAAAAAATATTTTTTTTTCTTTTCTTTTGTATCTGTATGAGATGATGGATGGTCACTAAACATTCTGGTGATCATGTCATGATGTATTAAGTCAAATCATGATGCTGTACAGGTGAAACTTAAGACAGTGCTGTGTGCCAATTACATCTCAACAAAATAGAGAGGGAACTCAAACCAGGGCTCTGGAACAACCTAGAGGGGTGGGATGGTGAGGGAGGTGGGTGGGAGGGGACATAGGTATATACCTGTGGCTGATTGATGTTGATGTTTGGCAGACACCAACACAATATTGTAAAGCAATTATCCTTCAGTTTAAAATAAATGCATTTAATTATTTTTAAAAAGTGTGGGAAAGACAACCAAATAATGTATATTGATGATTTTTAATAATCTCACCATCATAGACAGCTAGGTCTTAATTATTTATGGGAATGGGCTTTGGTAGAATTAAATACCATGAGAAAATAAAAATGTAGATCTATCTATTCTAAAAAAATTGGAAGAAAAAAAGTTTTTAATAAAATAAAATGGGCCATATAATGGAAGCCACCAACAAGTGATACTCATGGTCTATGACAGGTGAATGGACTGTGTAACAGGAGGGTTCCCAGGCAGGCTGCTATCACAGGGCAGCAGGTGAACTGGGCAGACCAGCTCTGTTTCCAGGCGAAGCCCCGGCACCTGCTCTGGTCTTGGTGGGTCCCGTCTGAGCCGTAGGGAGGTGGGCTTGCCAGGAGACAGAGAAGGCTTTCTGGACAGCCCCACAAGCAACGCTCCTAGAGGGATGGGGAGGAATCTCCTGAACCCACTGAGTCCTCTGAGAGGCCTGTCCTGGCCAGAGTGACTCTGCAGGAGCCTGGGCACATGTCACCAGAAGAGGTCCGGGTGGCTCTGCAGACAGTGCCCTGGCCACCTGCCCTGGGCAAGCCATGCTGTCGGGCCACGTTTATGCTCATGCCCTGGGGATGACACAACAGGGTTTCCAGTCCCAACTCTGACAGTTGCCTAGTCGTGTGACCCCAAGCAAGGTTGCTTAGCTTTTGGGCCCTGGATTCCTTACCTGAAGGACAGCAAAAACAGATGAGCAGAAAAATAAACAGGCAAATGCGAAAAAGAAAGATTTGTACTCAGTGATTCTCAAAGGTGGGTTCTTTAGTGACTTTCAGGCTGGCTGTTTAGGAAGCACTTGGGGAGTTTGTTAGAAACGCAGTGCTGGGACTTCGCTGGGGGTCCAGGAGGGCTCAGGGTGGATCCCTGGTTGAGGAATTAAGATCCTGTATGCCTCAAGGTGCAGCAAAAAAGTAAAAAAAAAAAAGAAAAGAAAAAAATAGACAAGCAAAAGAAATTCAGTGCTAAAGACAGAGGGCAAGTTACTGACCCAGGCCCTGAGTAGTTCTGGGGCATCTCTATGTTTGATAAGCCCTCTAGATGATTCTAGCAAGCAGCCTGATTTGGAAGCCAGTGGATTAGATGATTACCAAGTCCCTCCCAGCTCTTAAAACATATGACTCAATGCATACATTTAACAAATGCTCATGACCAATTCAACAACCGTGACCCCAGGCCTAACAGTGGTCTTGCATTACTCAGATGTCGCTTAATGCTTGCCGATGAATAACTCTTTGCTTTTCAGAAAATGGAATGAAATGAAATTTAATCAGGGGTCCTAAAATAGACCCATCTCTCATTTCCCTTGAAGAAATTTTCTAAAACTGAAATAGAATGTCCGCAATGAATGTCCCTGGGCTCGGAGCAGGAAGGTGAGGGTTTGGCAAGTCCAGGGCTGTAAACTCTAATTCCACTCGGGCCTACTGGTTTGCAGTCATGACCCCGAGCAAGCAGGAGAATGTTTTTTCCCTTTTTTTTTTCCTTTTAAACTGCCTTTCTACTCTGTAAGATAGAAATAACAGTCATCCATCTATCTCCCAGGG
Source organism: Bos indicus (assembly GCF_029378745.1). NCBI lineage: Eukaryota > Metazoa > Chordata > Mammalia > Artiodactyla > Bovidae > Bos > Bos indicus. The sequence continues at coordinate 1,607,407 of NC_091760.1, read as the reverse complement.
CTCTTGGGAAGAATCCATATGGAATTTGCTATCAAGCTCATTCTTTACAACTAACACCACAGGACACGGGGTGAAATGTCACATTGCATTATTGTCAGACCCAAAGTGTCGATGGCTCAAAATGAAAGCTCCTGACTGAGAATTCCCAAGGAGCAAGGAGAAGGCCTTGATCATTTCCCAGGTAAGGCAGAGTCCAGCTTTAGAACAACCAGAGATAGCTTATCTCTCTTTAAGTGTGCTGGACACGGTGGGGGCCGGTCAGCCCGACCCAGGTCAGCAGATGCAACTTCCTCTGGCCGAACGTGCTGGCATTCGCCCCGACAGCAGGCCGGGTCAGCGGGGATGGAAAGAATGACAGCGTGTCCTTCCGTCTTCTTGAGGCTCCAGCTGATATGGAAACCGGCTGGCGCAGGCGGCAGTGGAAAGTATGAATCCATTCTTGCCTGGGGTTGAATGACTGAGGAATAATCAGATCGGGGCTCATGTTCAAATATCACTGCAGCTCACTTGACGGGCTCCCATCCAGACACGTCCTCCTGGGCTGCAGGAATTATGGGCTGCGGCTCGAGGCAGCTGGAGGGACAGCGCTTGCAAAGGCAGGCAGCGGGGGGAGGGGGCGAGCTCCCAACAACTGAGGTCGGGGAGGTGAGGGGTGCAGGGTGGGGATGAGGGTGACCGCCTGTGCTCCTCATGGTCCCAAGCACCCAGCTAGGCTCTGGAGTCTTCTCTAAGGCCGCTCACCATTGTGAGAGCCTCACTGTGATCCTAAGAGATGTAATGTATTTGCCCCACTCCCTGAATATTTACTGGAGAAGGGAAAGGCGACCCACTCCAGTATTGTGGCCTGGAGAATTCCATAGACTATATAGTCCATGGGGTCGCAAAGAGTCGGACACCACTGAATGACTTTCACTTTCACTGAATATTCATTGGAAGAACTGGTGCTGAAACTGAAGCTCCAACACTCTGGCCACCTGATGGGAAGAGCCGACTCATTGGAAAAGACCCTGATGCTGGGAAAGATTGAAGGTGGGAGGAGAAGCAGATGACAGGATGAGATGGTTGGATGGCATCACCGATTCGATGGATATGAGTTTGAGCAAACTGTGGGAGATGGTGAAGGACAGGGAAACCTGGCATGCTGCAAGTCCATGGAGCTGCAAAGAGTCGGACATGACTGAGCAACTGAACAACAGATGAGAGAATCCAACGGCACAGAGACTAAATGTCTTGACTGAGGTTGTACAGAGCAGAGACCCCCAAGCCTTGGCCTTTTGGGTCTGAAGCCTGAGACCTGGGAGCTTCCCACCACCCTGCTAGCATCACCTTTACACGGGTCTAAAACATCACTGTGAGCCATGGAAGAGCAGAGAAAGGCCAGCGACACAGGGGACATTTGTGAACAGGACAGGGAAGGAGGACGGAGGGGAGTGTTAGGCTAGAACTTCAAATACAGCTTTTAAGCCAGTACTAGAAGGACAGAGGAAAAAAAAAAAAAAAACGCTGAGCAGTGAGTCTGGAGTTCTCGACCCTTCTAGAGACGTCTTGTCCTAGAGCTCTCCCAGAGTTGTCTCGGTCTCTGTGGGAAACAGCAACTAGACATGCACCCGGGCTGGAGAGTCTAAGGAACCAGTGTGTTTGTGCCTCCCATGTCATTTTGTCAGGCTGCCCTGGTGGCTCAGACGGTAAAGAATCTGCCTGCAGTGCAGGAGGACCCAAGTTCGATCCCTGGGCCTGGAAGGTCCCCTGGAGGAGGAAATGGCAATCCACTCCAGTATTCTTGCCTGGAGAATTCCATGGACAGAGAAGCCTGGTGGGCTACAGTCCACGGGGTCGCAAAGAGTCAGACACGACTGAGCGACTAACACTTTCACCATTTCGTCAGAGCATCTTAGAACTGAAAGGTGCCGGTGGTTTTAACGTCCCACTCAAATCAGGGTGCTGTTTCTAGGATCCCGACTGCCTCTGCTCGGAGAGCTCGGGACTGGGGTGGAGCAAGGGAGGCAGGGAATAAAGACTTCTTAAAAACAGAACGAAATAAAAATGAATATCTCAGAAAGTCAAAAGATGCATTGGTATCACCACTTAAAAGATCTTGTCAATCTGAGAAAGGATACCCCCTTCTTCTCTCTTACTTGAAAAGTTTCCTCAAAAGGAAAAAGAAAAATAAGAGGAACAAGCAGGAAGAGGAGGAAGAGGAAATTCCCTCCCCTGCCAGTCCCTGCTTCTCCCCCAATTCTCGCCAGTTGCTAAATTCTGAACCTAGAAGCCAAGAGCCCCAAAGAAAATGAGCAGTCGTTCCCAGATGGCAATCCTGTTACACGTGACAAAGATCACTGAAAATGAAGTCTGTTAACACATCCATCACGTCACAGAGTTACCCTCTCCCCTTTCATGTGTTTGATGAGAACACTTAAGGTCTACTTTCTTAGCACATTTCAAAAAATACAGGAGTATCAACCACAGTCACCATCCTGTGCGTTAGGTCCCCAGAACTCACTCATCTCATAACTGAAAGTGTGTACATTTGACCAACATCTCCCCATTTCTTCCACAGCCTCCAACCACCATCCTACTCTCTGTTTCAGCTGGAGACTGAAGATTACAATAACAGTGTGTGTGGGTGCTTAGTTGCTCAGTCGTGTCCAAGTCTTTGCGACCCCATGGACAGTAGCCCACCAAGCTCCTCTGCCCATGGAATTTTCCAGGCAAGAATACTGGAGCAGGTTGCCATTTCCTTCTCCAGAGGATCTTCCTGACCCAGGGAGCGAACCCTCATCTCTTGTGTCTCCTGCGTTGCCGGCTGATTCTTTACCACTTAGTCATCGGGGAAATATACACACACACACACACACACACACTAATAGCGTTATTGGCTCAACTGTGACTTACCTCCCAGATTCATATGTTGAAATCTTAACTCCCAGTACCTCTGAATGTAACTATCTTTGGAGATAGGGCCTTTAAAGAGGTAATTATGGTAAAATGAGACCTTTGGGGTGGGCCCTAACCCAATCTGACTGGTGTCCTTATCAGAAGAGGAAATTAGGACATAGACCATGCACAAGGCCAAGCCATGTGAAGGTACAGCCATCTACAAGCCACGGAGAGCGTCCTCGGGAGAAACCAAAGCTGCTGGTACCTTGAGCTTGGACTTCCGGCCTCCAGAGCTGTGAGACAGTAAGCGCCTATTGTTTAAGCTGCCTAGTCTGTGGCACTTGGATACAGCAGCCCTGGCAAATACCCAGAGCCTCTGTGTTGTTTGAATCTCTGTAGGTTGATAAACTTAACCACACTTTATAGACAGTGACCGGGTGAGCCACTGTGGAGACCTGAAGGCTGACTATTAAAAAACCAAACTACAGGGACTTCCCAGGGACTTAACTAGGAGTTAAGACTCTGAACTTCTACTGCGGGGGTCACAGGTTCGATCCCTGGTCGGGGAACTAAGATCTTGCATGGGGCTTGGTGCAAACAAACAAACAAAACAAGTACACATACACACACAAAGCTAAATAGATTAAGAAGTCTAACCAAGAGCTACCTGTTTATTCCCAATTACCTCAGGACAACTTTTCTTTGAACTTCCTGCTGAGGGGGGCAGTGGCCCCAGCTCCTGTATGGATTCCCAAGGACAGGGCTGCTCTGAGACAGCTTGCAAGAATCCTCTGGAATGCCCAGCCTGCTGCCCACCCCCAGGCAACAGTTTATTGAGTTTCACCTTTGCCAAGTGAAAAAGCTGGCTTAAAACTCAACATTCAAAAAACGAAGATCATGGTATCCAGTCCCATGACTTCATGGCAAATAGATGGGGAAAACATGGAAACAGTTACAGACTATATTTGGGCTCCAAAATCACTGCAGATGGTGACTGCAGCCATGAAAAAAGACACATGCTCCTTCGAAGAAAAGCTATGACAAACCTAGACAGTATATTAGAAAGCAGGCACATCACTTTGCCGACAAAGGTCCGTCTAGTCAAAGCTATGGTTTTTCCAGTAGTCACTTATGGATGTGAGAGTTGGACTGTAAAGAAGGCTGAGCACCGAAGAATTGATGTTATTCAATTGTGGTGTTGGAGAAGACCCTTGAGAGTCCCTTGGACTGCAAGGAGATCAAACCAGTGAATCCTAAAGGAAATCAGTCCTGAATATTCATTGGAAGGACTGATGCTGAAGCTGAAGCTCCAACACTTGGGCCACCTGATGTGAAGAGCCGACTCATTGGAAAAGACCCTAATGCTGGGAAAGATTGAGAGCAGGAGGAGAAGGGGATGACAGGATGAGATGGTTGGATGGTGTCACCGACTGAATGGACATGAGTTTGAGTAAACTCTGGGAGTGGGTGAAGGACAGGGAAGGCTGGCATGCTACAGTCCATGGGGTTGAAAAGAGTCAGACATGACTTAGCAACTGAGCAACATCACCTTTGCACAAATTCTAGACGTAGAAAAGTCATACCTTATTTCAAGAAATCTCAATTTATATCCCTGCTGGGCTCTCAGAGGACATTAAGAACCTAAAGAGAAATCAGAAACTCAGTTAGCCTGAAATATCCCAAATGTCTCTCTTGTTCAGGATGAATGCACCAAAAAAACCTCACAGCAAAATAATGATGAAAAACAAGCCTTTCAATACCAAAAGTATTTCTCTTTCCTGATGCTTCTACCAAATCTAAGAAAACAGACATTGTTTTTTTTTAAAAAATTATACTCAGTAAAAATAAAACTTCATAATTATAGTGTGTTCTTCTGAAAAACTCCTCAAATACATCCTTCTTGTAAAAGGTTTTCTTTTACTGACCTCCTCTTCTTTCATC